>NW_027315857.1:889482-936982 GCF_026437365.1 Eucyclogobius newberryi | reverse complement strand
GGGCCCGTGGACGATGTGGATTAAGTAAACAGACATGTGCGACAGGTGACATTATTTGGAGAGTTCATAACTTCTAAATATAAACTTACTAAAGGATGTTCAGAGATGTTCACTAGAGGTGAGCAGGTCTATCAAGCTACTATCGTTTTAACAACGCGTCAAATTTTATGTTAAACCAGACTTAAGTCTTTTGGTCTTTTAAAAAATTAAGTCTTTTCAGCTTCAACCTATTTTGAGATGATCCCTTAGTATGATGAATAACAATGTTTAGTGTCATTCAAATGTAAATGCACAATTTCCATTCCTTCTTTTGTGTTGGTTTGATGTGGTTCAGGGCAGTTCACATTGAAGGATGCGACTTGTAACACTTCTGATGTCGTTGGGTTGATCGAGGCGCTGAAAACTTTAATCTCTTTGGTTGAAAACAACAAAAATACATAAGAAATATAGAAACAGAGAAACTGAAGGGGTAAAAAAGAAAACAAAATGGTTCATGCTGGAACCAGACATCGAACCCAAAACCTGATCAGTCATAATCATTTCTCAGAAAGAACTGGATGTCTAACTTCAATATTTTCCACATTTGACACATGATGAGTCGATGTATTTAGTCAGAGTTTATGTCCTAAAGCAGACGCCAACATGGAGAATAAAGTCTGATGTTAAACACAAATACATCATGTCATCAGTCTCTTCAAATGAACAGAATGTATCACCATGGTGACCACAACCTGAACTCACATGCCCCACACTGGTGACTCCATCTCTCCTGAGGAGCACCTGTGCTTCTCCTGGTGTTCTGAGGAGCACCTCTGCTTCTCCCGGTGTTCTGAGGAGCACCTCTGCTTCTCCTGGTGTTCTGAGGAGCACCTCTGCTTCTCCTGGTGTTCTGAGGAGCACCTCTGCTTCTCCTGGTGTTCTGAAGAGCACCTCTGCTTCTCCTGGTGTTCTGAGGAGCACCTCTGCTTCTCCTGGTGTTCTGAGGAGCACCCTGCTTCTCCTGGTGTTCTGAGGAGCACCTCTGCTTCTCCTGGTGTTCTGAGGAGCACCTCTGCTTCTCCTGGTGTTCTGAGGAGCACCTCTGTCCCTCCTGGTGTTCTGAGGAGCACCTCTGTCCCTCCTGGTGTTCTGAGGAGCACCTCTGCTTCTCCTGGTGTTCTGAGGAGCACCTCTGCTTCTCCTGGTGTTCTGAGGAGTACCTCTGCTTCTCCTGGTGTTCTGAGGAGCACCTCTGCTTCTCCCGGTGTTCTGAGGAGCACCTCTGCTTCTTCTGGTGTTCTGAGGAGCACCTCTGTTTCTCCTGGTGTTCTGAGGAGCACCTCTGCTTCTCCCGGTGTTCTGAGGAGCACCTCTGCTTCTTCCGGTGTTCTGAGGAACACCTCTGCTTCTCCTGGTGTTCTGAGGAGCACCTCTGCTTCTCCCAGTGTTCTGAGGAGCACCTCTACTTCTCCCGGTGTTCTGAGGAGCACCTCTGCTTCTCCTGGTGTTCTGAGGAGCACCTCTACTTCTCCCGGTGTTCTGAGGAGCACCTCTGCTTCTCCTGGTGTTCTGAGGAGCACCTCTGTCCCTCCTGGTGTTCTGAGGAGCACCTCTTCTTCTCCTGGTGTTCTGAGGAGCACCTCTGCTTCTCCTGGTGTTCTGAGCACCAGAAGAGTTGCAGGGAAAGAGAACTCATGTCTCATGTTTTCTCCTCCTGAGCTCTGGACCTTTTGCCGTTCAATTAAATTCAGTTTATTTTTGTAACACCCAAAATCTCAACAACGGTTTTCTCGAGGGGCGACGGTGAAAAAAACAGATAAAACAATGTTCATAGGGACTTGGCGATGTTCCAGGGTCCCCTGTCCTTACCCTCCTTCTCGGCCAGGAGAGATCAAACTCCCTCAGACGGACAGGCGGACACGAGATAGACAGTGGAGCTGGAGCCATTCAGGAGAAGACCCAGTTCTTCAGGAGAAGACCCAGTTCTTCAGGAGGAGACCCAGTTCTTCAGGAGGAGACCCAGTTCTTCAGGAGGAGAACCAGTTCTTCCATCAGATGAACAACCGTTCATCTGGAGTAGAGACCGTTTCTCCAGGAGAGGATCATCTGGGTCCACAGGTCATCGATGTGTCTGTCCCACTCCCGACGGGAAGTGGGGAAAGAAGAAGAAAAGGCAATGAACAGACTGCACTTGAAATTAAATATTACATATTGTTGGATAGAATAAGTAGTCAGAAGCATAGTTGCTTCTAGGGCAGCAGAGCTGAAACTGTAGGTTTTATATCTCTGTTCCTATCTGGTCTGACCATAAGTCATTTCAAAGAGGAACGTTTTAAGCCTGGACTTAAATGAAGAGACTGTGTCGCCGCGTTAACATGGACAGGAGCTGATTCCATAACACAGGAGCTCTACCTCCTACTGTGCTTTTAGAGACTCTTGGGACCACCAGAAGGTTCTACCTCCTACTGTGCTTTTAAAGACTCTTGGGACCACAAGAAGGCTCTACCTCCTACTGTGCTTTTAGAGACTCTTGAGACCACCAGAAGGCTCTACCTCCTACTGTGCTTTTAGAGACTCTTGGTACCACCAGAATGCTCTACCTCCTACTGTGCTTTTAGAGAGTCTTGGGACCACCAGAATGCTCTACCTCCTACTGAGCTTTTAGAGACTCTTGGGACCACCAGAAGGCTCTACCTCCTACTGTGCTTTTAGAGACTCTTGGGACCACCAGAAGGCTCTACCTCCTACTGTGCTTTTAGAGACTCTTGGGACCACCAGAAGGCTCTACCTCCTACTGTGCTTTTAGAGACTCTTGACACCACCAGAAGGCTCTACCTCCTACTGTACTTTTAGAGACTCTTGGGACCACCATAAGGCTCTACCTCCTACTGTACTTTTAGAGACTCTTGGCACCACCAGAAGGCTCTATCTCCTACTGTGCTTTTAGAGACTCTTAGGACCACTAGAAGGCTCTACCTCCTACTGTGCTTTTAGAGACTCTTGGCACCACCAGAAGGCTCTATCTCCTACTGTGCTTTTAGAGACTCTTGGCACCACCAGAAGGCTCTACCTCCTACTGTACTTTTAGAGACTCTTGGGACCACCATAAGGCTCTACCTCCTACTGTACTTTTAGAGACTCTTGGCACCACCAGAAGGCTCTATCTCCTACTGTGCTTTTAGAGACTCTTGGGACCACCAGAAGGCCAGCATTTTGAGAGTGAAGAGCTCTGTTTGGATGAGATGGTTCTATAGCATCTTTGAGGTGGGAGGGGCCATGTCATTTATGGCTTTGTAAGTCAGGAGGACGAGTTTAAATGTGATTCTAAACTGGACAGGAGCCAGTGAAGAGACTCCAGCACCGGCGTAATATGCTCTCTTCTTTTTGTTCCTGTTAGTAATCTTGCTGCTGCATTTTGAACCAGTGGAAAGTGGAAAGCTTTTTATAGAGCTTTTATGACCTGCTGTGAGCAGGAAGTTACACACAAGCACTAAGTCTGTACTTGATCGCTCTGATCAGGTTCATTGATAAATACAGCTGAGTGTCGTCTGCAGAGCAGTGGAAGTTAATGCCATGTGACCTGATCATGTGACCTAACGGCAGCATATGAAGAGGAAACAGAATTGGACCCAGTACTGACCCCTGAGGCACACCATAAGTTACTTTAGAACAAGGTGAGGAGCTCTGGTTTACATTAACAAATTGGTACCTATCAGATAAATAGGATTTAAAGCAGTTGAGGGCGGGGCCTCCGACACCTACATCACATTCTAACCTCTGCAGTAGAATGTTGTGGTCGATGGTCAAACGCTGAGGTCAGAACCAGGATTGAGACCAGTCCATCATCAGCAGCTAAAAACAAATCATGTGTGACTTTAACTAGTGCAGTTTCAGTGCTGTGGTGGGCTCTGAACCCTGCTGTGGTGGGCCCTGAACCCTGCTGTGGTGGGCTCTGAACCCTGCTGTGGTGGGCTCTGAACCCTGCTGTGGTGGGCTCTGAACCCTGCTGTGGTGGGCTCTGAACCCTGCTGTGGTGAGCTCTGAACCCTGCTGTGGTGGGCTCTGAACCCTGCTGTGGTGGGCTCTGAACCCTGCTGTGGTGGGCTCTGAACCCTGCTGTGTGGGGCTCTGAACCCTGCTGTGGTGGGCTCTGAACCCTGCTGTGGTGAGCTCTGAACCTTGCTGTGGTGGGCTCTGAACCCTGCTGTGGTGGGCGCTGAACCCTGCTGTGGTGGGCTCTGAACCCTGCTGTGGTGGGCTCTGAACCCTGCTGTGGTGGGCTCTGAACCCTGCTGTGGTGGACTCTGAACACTGCTGTGGTGGGCTCTGAACCCTGACTGGAAAACTTCACATAAGTGATTGTCCTGCAGGGGGCGACAAAGCTGTTTAACAACTATTTTTTTCAAGGATTTTAGAGACAAAGGGAAGATTTGAAATAGGTCTGTAGTTTAACAATAGGTCGGGATCTAGGTTAGGCTGGCACCTCCTTATCTGGCCGAGCTTCTCTCTGCTCGTAACCCAAGCAGGGTTCTAAGGTCTCTGAGGGCTCTAAGGTCTCTAAGGTCTCCAAGGGCTCTAAGGGCTCTGAGGGCTCTAAGGGCTCTAAGGTCTCTAAGGGCTCTAAGGGCTATAAGGGCTCTAAGGGCTCTAAGGGCTCCAACAAATCAGCATCTGCTGGACGTCCCAAGAGCCAGACTCAAACACTGCGGGGATCGAGGCTGTGGCAGGTGCCAGACTCTGGAACAAGCTGACCCCCAACACGAGCCCCTCGACACGAGCCCCTCGACACGAGCCCCCCGACACGAGCCCCTCGACACGAGCCCCCCGACACGAGCCCCTCGACACGAGCCCCCCCGACACGAGCCCCCCGACTCGAGCCCCCCGACACGAGCCCCCCGACACGAGCCCCTCGACACGAGCCCCCCGACACGAGCCCCCCGACTCGAGCCCCCCGACACGAGCCCCTCGACACGAGCCCCTCGACACGAGCCCCCCGACACGAGCCCCCCGACACGAGCCCCCCCGACTCGAGCCCCCCGACACGAGCCCCCCGACGTGAGCCCCTCGACGTGAGCCCCCCGACACGAGCCCCTCGACACGAGCCCCCCGACACGAGCCCCCCGACACGAGCCCCCCGACACGAGCCCCTCGACACGAGCCCCCCGACATGTGCACCATCACAGACTTTAACCTTTTTAAATCTAGACTTTATTTTGTACAGTTTTTTTTAACTCAGTTTTAATGTTTTGTATTGCCTTGATTTTTATTGTAACGGTTGATTGATTGATTGATTGATTGATTGATTGAAACTGCACCGACAATCAGGGACTGGACACACATTTTTGAAAAATTGAAAAGAAATAATTTGGTCTAAATGAGAGAAACATCTGGATTAAATCGGACTGTTTCATTGAGTAAGTGTCTTGATGTTTCCTTTTGCTCTTTATGTCATTTTATTTGTTTAGTGATTTATGTGCAAACATTTTTTTTAAACTGAAATAAAATTAATACAAATCTATTTATCTAATCTATATCTAAATAAAATAACAGCAAATAAAGGAAGCAAAACTATTCATGTCATGAAGGTTATATATATATATATATATATATATATATATATATATATATATATATATATATATATATATATATATATATATATATATATATATATATATCTATATTAACCTATTATGGTATGTCAAACCCATCAAACAATGGAACAATGAAACCCGGTAGTGAAAGTGTCTTGCCCAAGTATTAGGGCTGTAACTGCACAATAAAATCAACATTCAGTTGGATTTCAAGTTTTTATTTTCAGTTCATTTTCATCACAGAAAAATGCGAAAGAAATACATTGCAAAATGTATTTAAAATGATCTGAAATGTAAAATGATGTAGATAAAATGAAGTCTGTCAAGGTAAAGAATGTCACAGTAACGATATGAAGAGTGTGATGGTCTGTGATATAATGTGACTCTGGCAGAAGGAGTTTGTGCGACAGGTTCTACTCTGACTCTTGTTTATGACTGAAAGGATTTTCTTTGCACTCTTCTCTTTTATGTCTTAAACTGTTTTGTGGTTTCTGTCTGTGTGATTGTTTTTGTGTCGTGTGAAGACTTTGTACAAGTCCTGGTGTTTCCCTCGAGCTGCTGCTGTGATGGTCCATTACACCTTCTGATTTTGAAGTCTGTAAATGTCCAAACATCAAGTAGCACGGACACAAACCTTTAAAAGTTGTGATTAAAACTCCAAATCTGCCTCTTGATAATGGGGAAAATCATAATAAATGTGAGGTTTGTTTCATAAAACAGTGTGTGGCATGTTTGACATGACAACGCGCTCTTCTGAGAGCCTTCACTCCTCATATGCACCATGACAACCCTGAGTACAAACCCAACCTACAGGCATCTGACAGAACCCCTTAAACAGGCAAAGCTCCATTTATACTTGATGGAAGGAAGTCATTTAAAGAGTGAAATATTCCTGTTAAACAATGGTCACAAAATGCTGGAGTTATCCCGAGTCTGAGCCGGTGTCATTCTGGAGCCTCTTCTTCTGGAGCCTCTTCTTCTTCTTCTGGAGCCTCTTCTTCTTTTTCTGGAGCCTCTTCTTCTGGAGCCTCTTCTTCTTCTTCTGGAGCCTCTTCTTCTTTTTCTGGAGCCTCTTCTTCTGGAGCCTCCTCTTCTTCTGGAGCCTCCTCTTCTTCTTCTGGAGCCTCTTCTTCTTTTTCTGGAGCCTCTTCTTCTGGAGCCTCCTCTTCTTCTTCTGGAGCCTCTTCTTCTGGAACCTCTTCTTCTGGAGCCTCTTCTTCTGGAACCTCTTCTTCTGGAGCCTCCTCTTCTGGAGCCTCTTCTTCTGGAGCCTCTTCCTCTTCTTCTTCTGGAACCTCTTCTTCTGGAGCCTCTTCTTCTGAAACCTCTTCTTCCTGAGCCTCTTCTTCTTCTTCTGGAGCCTCTTCTTCTGGAGCCTCCACTTCTTCTTCTTCTGGAGCCTCTTCTTCTGAAACCTCTTCTGCTGGAGCCTCTTCTTCTTCTTCTGGAGCCTCTTCTTCTGGAGCCTCCACTTCTTCTTCTTCTGGAGCCTCTTCTTCTGGAGCCTCTTCTTCTTCTTCTTCATCTGGAGCCTCTTCTTCTTCTTTTTCTTCTGGAGCCTCTTCTTCTTAAACTTGTTCTTATTCTTCTTCTGGAGCCTCTTCTTCATCTGGAGTCTCTTCTTCTGGAGCCTCTTCTTCTGGAGCCTCTTCTTCTGGAGCCTCCTCTTCTTCTGGAGCCTCCTCTTCTTCTGGAGCCTCCTCTTCATCTGGAGCATCTTCTTCTGGAGCCTCTTCTTCTGGAGCCTCCTCTTCTTCTTCTGGAGCCTCTTCTTCTGGAGCCTCTTCTTCTGGAGCCTCTTCTTCTTCTTCTGGAGCCTCTTCTTCTTTTTCTGGAGCCTCTTCTTCTGGAGCCTCTTCTTCTTCTTCTGGAGCCTCTTCTTCTTTTTCTGGAGCCTCTTCTTCTGGAGCCTCCTCTTCTTCTGGAGCCTCCTCTTCTTCTGGAGCCTCTTCTTCTGGAGCCTCTTCTTCTGGAGCCTCTTCTTCTTCTTCTGGAGCCTCTTCTTCTTTTTCTGGAGCCTCTTCTTCTGGAGCCTCTTCTTCTGGAGCCTCCTCTTCTTCTGGAGCCTCTTCTGGAGCCTCTTCTTCTGGAGCCTCTTCTTCTGGAGCCTCCTCTTCTTCTTCTGGAGCCTCTTCTTCTGGAACCTCTTCTTCTGGAGCCTCTTCTTCTGGAACATCTTCTTCTGGAGCCTCCTCTTCTGGAGCCTCTTCTTCTGGAGCCTCTTCCTCTTCTTCTTCTGGAGCCTCTTCTTCTGGAGCCTCTTCTTCTGAAACCTCTTCTTCCTGAGCCTCTTCTTCTTCTTCTGGACCCTCTTCTTCTGGAGCCTCCACTTCTTCTTCTTCTGGAGCCTCTTCTTCTGAAACCTCTTCTGCTGGAGCCTCTTCTTCTTCTTCTGGAGCCTCTTCTTCTGGAGCCTCCACTTCTTCTTCTTCTGGAGCCTCTTCTTCTGGAGCCTCTTCTTCTTCTTCTTCATCTGGAGCCTCTTCTTCTTCTTTTTCTTCTGGAGCCTCTTCTTCTGAAACTTGTTCTTATTCTTCTTCTGGAGCCTTTTCTTCTGAAACCTCTTCTTCCTGAGCCTCTTCTTCTTCTTCTGGACCCTCTTCTTCTGGAGCCTCCACTTTTTCTTCTTCTGGAGCCTCTTCTTCTGAAACCTCTTCTGCTGGAGCCTCTTCTTCTTCTTCTGGAGCCTCTTCTTCTGGAGCCTCAACTTCTTCTTCTTCTGGAGCCTCTTCTTCTGGAGCCTCTTCTTCTTCTTCTTCATCTGGAGCCTCTTCTTCTTCTTTTTCTTCTGGAGCCTCTTCTTCTGAAACTTGTTCTTATTCTTCTTCTGGAGCCTCTTCTTCATCTGGAGTCTCTTCTTCTGGAGCCTCTTCTTCTGGAGCCTCTTCTTCTGGAGCCTCTTCTTCTGGAGCCTCCTCTTCTTCTGGAGCCTCCTCTTCTTCTGGAGCCTCCTCTTCTTCTGGAGCCTCCTCTTCATCTGGAGCATCTTCTTCTGGAGCCTCTTCTTCTGGAGCCTCCTCTTCTTCTTCTGGAGCCTCTTCTTCTGGAACCTCTTCTTCTGGAGCCACATCTTCTTCTGGAGCCTCCTCTTCTTCTGGAGCCTCTTCTTCTTCTTCTGGAGCCTCCTCTTCTTTTTCTGGAGCCTCTTCTTATGGAGCCTCTTCTTCTGGAGCCTCCTCTTCTTCTGGAGCCTCCTCTTCTTCTGGAGCCTCCTCTTCATCTGGAGCCTCTTCTTCTGGAGCCTCTTCTTCTTCTTCTTCATCTGGAGCCTCTTCTTCTTCTTTTTCTTCTGGAGCCTCTTCTTCTGAAACTTGTTCTTATTCTTCTTCTGGAGCCTCTTCTTCATCTGGAGTCTCTTCTTCTGGAGCCTCTTCTTCTGGAGCCTCTTCTTCTGGAGCCTCCTCTTCTTCTGGAGCCTCCTCTTCTTCTGGAGCCTCCTCTTCTTCTGGAGCCTCCTCTTCATCTGGAGCATCTTCTTCTGGAGCCTCTTCTTCTGGAGCCTCCTCTTCTTCTTCTGGAGCCTCTTCTTCTGGAACCTCTTCTTCTGGAGCCACATCTTCTTCTGGAGCCTCCTCTTCTTCTGGAGCCTCTTCTTCTTCTTCTGGAGCCTCTTCTTCTTTTTCTGGAGCCTCTTCTTATGGAGCCTCTTCTTCTGGAGCCTCCTCTTCTTCTGGAGCCTCCTCTTCTTCTGGAGCCTCCTCTTCATCTGGAGCCTCTTCTTCTGGAGCCTCTTCTTCTGGAGCCTCTTCTTCTGGAGCCTCCTCTTCTTCTTCTGGAGCCTCTTCTTCTGGAACCTCTTCTTCTGGAGCCTCCTCTTCTTCTGGAGCCTCTTCTTCTGGAGCCTCTTCCTCTTCTTCTTCTGGAGCCTCTTCTTCTGGAGCCTCTTCTTCTGGAGCCTCCTCTTCTTCTGGAGCCTCCTCTTCTTCTGGAGCCTCCTCTTCATCTGGAGCCTCTTCTTCTGGAGCCTCTTCTTCTGGAGCCTCTTCTTCTGGAGCCTCCTCTTCTTCTTCTGGAGCCTCTTCTTCTGGAACCTCTTCTTCTGGAGCCTCCTCTTCTTCTGGAGCCTCTTCTTCTGGAGCCTCTTCCTCTTCTTCTTCTGGAGCCTCTTCTTCTGGAGCCTCTTCTTCTGGAGCCTCTTCTTCTTCTTCTGGAGCCTCTTCTTCTGGAGCCTCCACTTCTTCTTCTTCTGGAGCCTCTTCTTCTGAAACATCTTCTTCTGGAGCCTCTTCTTCTGGAGCCTCCACTTCTTCTTCTTCTGGAGCCTCTTCTTCTGGAGCCTCTTCTTCTTCTTCTTCTTCTTCATCTAGAGCCTCTTCTTCTTCTTCTGGAGCCTCTTCTTCTTCTTCTTCTGGAGCCTCTTCTTCATCTGGAGTCTCTTCTTCTGGAGCCTCTTCTTCTGGAGCCTCTTCCTCTTCTTCTTCTGGAGCCTCTTCTTCTGGAGCCTCTTCTTCTGGAGCCTCTTCTTCTTCTTCTGGAGCCTCTTCTTCTGGAGCCTCCACTTCTTCTTCTTCTGGAGCCTCTTCTTCTGAAACATCTTCTTCTGGAGCCTCTTCTTCTGGAGCCTCCACTTCTTCTTCTTCTGGAGCCTCTTCTTCTAGAGCCTCTTCTTCTTCTTCTTCTTCTTCTTCATCTGGAGCCTCTTCTTCTTCTTCTGGAGCCTCTTCTTCTTCTTCTTCTTCTTCTGGAGCCTCTTCTTCATCTGGAGTCTCTTCTTCTGGAGCCTCTTCTTCTGGAACCTCTTCTTCTGGAGCCTCCTCTTCTTCTGGAGCCTCTTCTTCTGGAGCCTCTTCCTCTTCTTCTTCTGGAGCCTCTTCTTCTGAAACCTCTTCTGCTGGAGCCTCTTCTTCTGAAACCTCTTCTGCTGGAGCCTCTTCTTCTTCTTCTGGACCCTCTTCTTCTGGAGCCTCCACTTCTTCTTCTTCTGGAGCCTCTTCTTCTGAAACCTCTTCTGCTGGAGCCTCTTCTTCTTCTTCTGGAGCCTCTTCTTCTGGAGCCTCCACTTCTTCTTCTTCTGGAGCCTCTTCTTCTGGAGCCTCTTCTTCTTCTTCTTCTTCTTCATCTGGAGCCTCTTCTTCTTCTTCTGGAGCCTCTTCTTCTTCTTCTTCTTCTTCTTCTGGAGCCTCTTCTTCATCTGGAGTCTCTTCTTCTGGAGCCTCTTCTTCTGGAACCTCTTCTTCTGGAGCCTCCTCTTCTTCTGGAGCCTCTTCTTCTGGAGCCTCTTCCTCTTCTTCTTCTGGAGCCTCTTCTTCTGAAACCTCTTCTGCTGGAGCCTCTTCTTCTGAAACCTCTTCTGCTGGAGCCTCTTCTTCTTCTTCTGGACCCTCTTCTTCTGGAGCCTCCACTTCTTCTTCTTCTGGAGCCTCTTCTTCTGAAACCTCTTCTGCTGGAGCCTCTTCTTCTTCATCTGGAGCCTCTTCTTCTTCTTTTTCTTCTGGAGCCTCTTCTTCTGAAACTTGTTCTTATTCTTCTTCTGGAGCCTCTTCTTCATCTGGAGTCTCTTCTTCTGGAGCCTCTTCTTCTGGAGCCTCTTCTTCTGGAGCCTCCTCTTCTTCTGGAGCCTCCTCTTCTTCTGGAGCCTCCTCTTCTTCTGGAGCCTCCTCTTCATCTGGAGCATCTTCTTCTGGAGCCTCTTCTTCTGGAGCCTCCTCTTCTTCTTCTGGAGCCTCTTCTTCTGGAACCTCTTCTTCTGGAGCCACATCTTCTTCTGGAGCCTCCTCTTCTTCTGGAGCCTCTTCTTCTTCTTCTGGAGCCTCTTCTTCTTTTTCTGGAGCCTCTTCTTATGGAGCCTCTTCTTCTGGAGCCTCCTCTTCTTCTGGAGCCTCCTCTTCTTCTGGAGCCTCCTCTTCATCTGGAGCCTCTTCTTCTGGAGCCTCTTCTTCTGGAGCCTCTTCTTCTGGAGCCTCCTCTTCTTCTTCTGGAGCCTCTTCTTCTGGAACCTCTTCTTCTGGAGCCTCCTCTTCTTCTGGAGCCTCTTCTTCTGGAGCCTCTTCCTCTTCTTCTTCTGGAGCCTCTTCTTCTGGAGCCTCTTCTTCTGGAGCCTCTTCTTCTTCTTCTGGAGCCTCTTCTTCTGGAGCCTCCACTTCTTCTTCTTCTGGAGCCTCTTCTTCTGAAACATCTTCTTCTGGAGCCTCTTCTTCTGGAGCCTCCACTTCTTCTTCTTCTGGAGCCTCTTCTTCTGGAGCCTCTTCTTCTTCTTCTTCTTCTTCATCTGGAGCCTCTTCTTCTTCTTCTGGAGCCTCTTCTTCTTCTTCTTCTGGAGCCTCTTCTTCATCTGGAGTCTCTTCTTCTGGAGCCTCTTCTTCTGGAGCCTCTTCTTCCAGCAGCTGCAGCCTGATGTCCTGCTTGTGTAACAGGGGCCGACGGCCAGTGAAGGGCCCCATCCATCTCTGCGACAGGACAGAGAGGAGAGGGCGCTGTGGTGACCTCTGTCTGACAGAGCAAGGATCACTCAGTCACAGCACACACGGCTCACTGCCGCTCACTGCCACGCTCACTTCCGCTCACTGCCGCTCACTGCCACGCTCACTGCCGCTCACTTCCGCTCACTGCCGCTCACTGCCACGCTCACTTCCGCTCAATGCCGCTCACTGCCACGCTCACTTCCGCTCACTGCCGCTCACTGCCACGCTCACTGCCGCTCACTGCCACGCTCACTTCCGCTCACTGCCGCTCACTGCCGCTCACTGCCACGCTCACTTCCTCTCACTGCCGCTCACTGCCACGCTCACTTCCGCTCACTGCCGCTCACTGCCGCTCACTGCCACGCTCACTTCCTCTCACTGCCGCTCACTGCCACGCTCACTTCCGCTCACTGCCGCTCACTGCCACGCTCACTGCCGCTCACTGCCACGCTCACTTCCGCTCACTGCCGCTCACTGCCGCTCACTGCCACGCTCACTTCCTCTCACTGCCGCTCACTGCCACGCTCACTTCCGCTCACTGCCGCTCACTGCCACGCTCACTTCCGCTCACTGCCGCTCACTGCCGCTCACTGCCGCTCACTGCCACGCTCACTGCCGCTCACTTCCGCTCACTGCCGCTCACTGCCACGCTCACTTCCGCTCACTGCCGCTCACTGCCACGCTCACTTCCGCTCACTGCCGCTCACTGCCACGCTCACTTCCGCTCACTGCCGCTCACTGCCACGCTCACTGCCGCTCACTGCCACGCTAACTTCCGCTCACTGCCGCTCACTGCCACGCTCACTTCCGCTCACTGCCACGCTCACTGCCACGCTCACTGCCACGCTCACTGCCGCTCACTGCCACGCTCACTGCCGCTCACTGCCGCTCACTGCCACGCTCACTGCCACGCTCACTGCCGCTCACTGTCACGCTCACTGCCGCTCACTGCCACGCTCACAGCCGCTCACTGCCGCTCACTGCCACGCTCACTGCCGCTCACTGCCACGTTCACTGCCACGCTCACTGCCGCTCACTGCCGCTCACTGCCACGCTCACTGCCACGCTCACTGCCGCTCACTGCCACGCTCACTGCCGCACACTGCCACGCTCACTGCCGCTCACTGCCACGCTCACTCCCGCACACTGTCACGGTCACTGCCGCTCACTGCCACGCTCACTGCCGCTCACTGCCACGCTCACTGCCGCTCACTGCCGCTCACTGCCACGCTCACTGCCACGCTCACTGCCACACGCTCACTGCCACGCTCACTGCCACACGCTCACTGCCACGCTCACTGCCGCTCACTGCCACGCTCACTGCCACGCTCACTGCCACACGCTCACTGCCACGCTCACTGCCACACGCTCACTGCCACGCTCACTGCCGCTCACTGTCACGCTCACTGCCGCTCACTGCCACGCTCACAGCCGCTCACTGCAGCTCACTGCCACGCTCACTGCCGCTCACTGCCACGTTCACTGCCGCTCACTGCCACGCTCACTGCCGCTCACTGCCACGCTCACTGCCACGCTCACTGCCACGCTCACTGCCGCTCACTGCCACGCTCACTGCCACGCTCACTGCCACGCTCACTGCCGCTCACTGCCACGCTCACTGCCGCTCACTGCCGCTCACTGCCACGCTCACTGCCACGCTCACTGCCACACGCTCACTGCCACGCTCACTGCCACACGCTCACTGCCACGCTCACTGCCGCTCACTGTCACGCTCACTGCCGCTCACTGCCACGCTCACAGCCGCTCACTGCAGCTCACTGCCACGCTCACTGCCGCTCACTGTCACGCTCACTGCCGCTCACTGCCACGTTCACTGCCGCTCACTGCCACGCTCACTGCCGCTCACTGCCACGCTCACTGCCACGCTCACTGCCACGCTCACTGCCGCTCACTGCCACGCTCACTGCCGCTCACTGCCGCTCACTGCCACGCTCACTGCCACGCTCACTGCCGCTCACTGCCACGCTCACTGCCGCTCACTGCCACGTTCACTGCCGCTCACTGCCACGCTCACTGCCGCTCACTGCCACGCTCACTGCCACGCTCACTGCCACGCTCACTGCCGCTCACTGCCACGCTCACTGCCGCTCACTGCCGCTCACTGCCACGCTCACTGCCACGCTCACTGCCACACGCTCACTGCCACGCTCACTGCCACACGCTCACTGCCACGCTCACTGCCGCTCACTGTCACGCTCACTGCCGCTCACTGCCACGCTCACAGCCGCTCACTGCAGCTCACTGCCACGCTCACTGCCGCTCACTGCCACGTTCACTGCCGCTCACTGCCACGCTCACTGCCGCTCACTGCCACGCTCACTGCCACGCTCACTGCCACGCTCACTGCCGCTCACTGCCACGCTCACTGCCGCACACTGCCACGCTCACTGCCGCTCACTGCCACGCTCACTCCCGCACACTGTCACTGCCGCTCACTGCCGCTCACTGCCACGCTCACTGCCGCTCACTGCCACGCTCACTAAGACCCTAAGACCCTGCACTGCTGAACGACTGGAGCCAATCATGCATTCTTGTGGTCACCTTGGGATTAGTGTTTCACATGCAATAATGTTTCATACATGAAATAGTGTCTACATTTGGGGAACACGTGGATGAGGTATTTAGTCTCTGGAGTCCCCTCGGCTGTCAGAGTGGGAATGAACGGCGACAGAAACACTTGACTGCTCTGCCAATAGAGTCAAGCATTTATCGTGAACACAATTTGATTACAGAACACGTCCATTGATTCTTTATTGACTTCAAAACTGCAAATGAATGTTATTATTTAAAAAATCATAATAACATGGTGCTTTTCTAGATTCCATGCATGTATGTGTGTACTCTATCTTCAGTGGTGTAAGCTGCGTGTAGTGTACTGAAGAACACTACAGTGTGCACTGGTACATTCAACTGTACATTAGTAAATCTATTTTGATTCTCATTTTTGGTCTTAGAGCCTATTTTTACTTTTTTTATCCTATAGCAGATTTGAATTGTTTTTATCTTTGACTTATATAGGTTGACTTTTTATAGGTTGTTTTATCATTGTTCATTGTTGCACCGAATCACCAAAGCAAGTTCCTATGTGAATTCATGTTTGTGAATTCTAACCCCCTGACCCCTGACCCTAATTAGCCCATTGACAATGGCAATACACTTATTCTGATTCTGGCGCTAGGATGGAACAAAACAAGACCAGAGAGTGAAAAGATCAGTGGTCCCCAAACATTTTGACTGGAGGGCCACATTGGGTTCTAAAATTTTGCAGAGGGGCGGGGCCAGGAAAATATGGTGTGTTTGTGTGAACTAATGAATAACTATAAATGACACGTAAGATTTGACCTGTAACTTGTAACAAAACAACAAATGCAAGGCTCAATGTACAAATTGTTTTCCAAATGGATTAAATAATGATTAATTTTAATTACATTTCATGTTTCAGCAGGAAAATTGACCTTCAATTTCAGTGGGAACAGTGTTGTTGATCTCCCTGTTTTGCATCAAAGTCTGGTGTAAGTTTTGTTGTTCTCAGGATGGATCCTTTGGTCAGTGAAGCTGGATCTGTGACGTATGTTCATGTTCATGACACTGAATGTCTCACATATGAAGGTCGAGCAGAACAAGACCAGCATCTTCTGTACCTCCTCCAGAGGTTTTGTTTCCTTCAGTGAAGCATTAAAGTCGTTAAGTTTAAGAGTGTTGGACCGTTTTTTTTATTAGCATTTCTTCTCCCCATAAATGATCTAGTAGTAATAGCATGGAATGATTAATATCCATGAATAAAAAATCTTAATAAATGTCACAACATGCAACATTTTGACTTTAATGTTACATTTTTGCTCTTCTGTCCTTCTCACTTCTCCAATGGTTGGACACTTTGTCCAGGTCGATGCTGCGTTTGCTTCTTGCTGTGACTTTATGCTCATCAACTGCTCCAAAATGTGCCACTTCAAGACCATTTCTGGATGATATTATTCATAAACTAACAGGTCGCACCTGTCATAAACCGCACCTGTCATAAACGCAGGTGCCTACGTTGTAACATGAGATATTTACACAGAAAGAAACGCAGTTTTTATGCGTCTTTTAAACCGGGGGTCTCGTGGCTCATGCGGCGCACCCCACGGTCCGCTTTAGTCCTGCTTTAGTCCTGCTTTAGTCCTGCTTTAGACCCGCTTTAGAACAGATCACAGCTGTCTCTAGTGTCCCCTCTGTCCCCTCTGTCCTTGATGACTCTGTGTGGCTGATTGACCTGTGTCTTCACATCAGGATCATCTGCTCCTGAGCTCGTACTCATCGAGTGAGTGTGATGTTGTGACATGAGATATTTACTCAGAAATATGGTCCAGATAATGATGCACATGTGTCTTTGACTCGTGAGTCAGGTCTGGCCAAGAAAGTCTCATTTACACAATAGTGACACACCAGTGTCTATTGAACGTGCCCGCGGTCCGCGCTGCGCCCCGGGTCGCGGTCCGCGCTGCGCTGCGGGACTAATAAGACTAATTTCTCAGTGAATATGATTCTGATTATAATAAAAATATAGAGAACACGACGTGTCCCCTGGACAGTGTCCTACTGTCCACAAGAGTCTTCTTCAGTGTCAAACTCTTGCGCTTCCTGCTTGATTGGCCCCGGTGGCCGTTTGTGGTGAATTTTATTTTCTGCGCGCCATAGATCTTATAGAGGGAACAGTGTCATCTCTTGGGGAAATGTGGGCATTACAGGCGAAAGTGAACGGCCAGCCACAGTATCATGAGTTTGACTCCGACATTTGCTTCAATTTTTTTATTTATTTATCATTTTTTAATATAACTTGGACAAGCTTGGCGGGCCGGATTGAAAGGCCCAGCAGTCCGGATGTGGCCCGCGGGCCGTGTTTGGGGTCCACTGGAAAAGATCAAATCAAAATGAAATAAGAAAATGAATGACGTTTTTTTCACGTCTTTGGTTTTCAAAACCCTCACACGGAGGCGCTGGGCTTGTTTCTGTCTCTGTTCCACCGTGAACACATGGTACAGCTCCTTTCTCCCACACGGCCACAATCAGTCTTTTGTCTGCCATGGTTGACGAGCAAGGAAAAAGTGGCGCTTCTTGGGGAATTCCACGGGGAACACCGGAAATGCAGGGGAAATACATACGTACGTACGTCACTGGAGCGTCAGCTCTGATTGGCTGCTGCGGCGGCTGCTACGCTTCAGCTGCAGAGACCTGAACATATCTGAACACGTCGCGTGAGCCGCTTTCGTGGCCTCGGCCGGCTCATACGCGCGCAAAAGCGCTGAGAGCGTAAAAAACGCACCAATCGCGCCGCAAAAACGAAGAAATCGCGGGAAACGCACTACGCGCTCGACGCACATTTACATAGACTTTGAATGTAAACTGGAGGCTTCGGCCGCAGCGGGGTGGAACCCCCTTTAAACTGCAACAATCAAGAACCCAATAACTGACTAGAAAAGTTCTCTTTTTGAAAGACTCAGGACTCGATGGGACTTATTGTTGTACCATATCATGTACTTGCTGTCATGTTGTTTGCTTTGTGTTTTATGTGTTTGAAAAAAAAAACAGTAAACTTGAAAAAAAGTCCCCCTGTCTCAATCCCAATGTCTGTTAACTCTGTCCACGTTTAAGTTCAAAGAGTTTAAGTTCTTTGTACATTTCACAATAAACAACCCAGAAAAAGGAGTACGTAATCTGTTCAAATATGTATAATAATTTACCCAATTATCTGGTTAAAGGATAAACTGGTCTAAAAGCAAACTTCAAAAAAAAGTCAAAGGTCAGCCAGTGTCCCATACAAGCTGTGGACGATCACTTGTCATGTCCAGTGTTGGGCAGTGGTACTTTTAACAGTAACGTGTTACTGCCCTGTAAACGCTAAGCATCAAGTTACTGCATTACTGTGTTTTAAATAACGCATCCAAAAGGTTTTAATCCAGCCCACTGAACATTTCTAAATTATATTGACCAATTTTTCATAGATATACAGCGTTTTATCACTAGAACTACAAGTCCCACAATCCTTTGCAGCAGTCGCCCACACTGCTGCCCTGCGCTGCTGTGTGTGCTGCTGGCGCAAGGGCCGAGGGCTGAGCAGTTCCTACACACGTTGTGCACTTTTTGAGCTGAGGTCTGAGCGGGAGAAGCACATGAAGGAAAGAAAGAAAGAAATGAGACAGTTTTGTGGATGTTATATATAAGTATAAGTACATGTATAAGTATATGTACATCTCACTGGAGAACCACAGGATCACACGTTTGGAGGGAATTCTGTTGGAAAAGTGTGTCTGGTTTCTTTCGAAGCCCATGTCAAAGTGCCCATTACTCACAGGGAGAGGCAGACTGTTGGAGAGGATGTGGCAGCAGGAGGCAGACTGTTGGAGAGGATGTGGCAGCAGGAGGCAGACTGTTGGAGAGGATGTGGCAGCAGGAGACAGACTGTTGGAGAGGATGTGGCAGCAGGAGACAGACTGTTGGAGAGGATGTGGCAGCAGGAGGCAGACTTTTGGAGAGGATGTGGCAGCAGGAGACAGACTGTTGGAGAGGATGTGGCAGCAGGAGACAGACTGTTGGAGAGGATGTGGCAGCAGGAGACAGACTGTTGGAGAGGATGTGGCAGCAGGAGGCAGACTTTTGGAGAGGATGTGGCGGCAGGAGACAGACTGTTGGAGAGGATGTGGCAGCAGGAGGCAGACTGTTGGAGAGGATGTGGCAGCAAGAGACAGACTGTTGGAGAGGATGTGGCAGCAGGAGACAGACTGTTGGAGAGGATGTGGCAGCAGGAGACAGACTGTTGGAGAGGATGTGGCAGCAGGAGACAGACTGTTGGTGAGGATGTGGCAGCAGGAGACAGACTGTTGGAGAGGATGTGGCAGCAGGAGACAAACCACTATCACGTGTGTTTGGGATTGTCCTGTTGTTCAAGTTTAGACTGAGATCAACAAAGTCTTACAGACAATTTATGACATCACTGTCCACTGGATTTATGAACTCAGTATTTGGCCCTCAGGACTCTGTATTTGGGCCTTAGGACACTGTATTTGGGCCTCAGGACTCTGTATTTGGGCCTCAGGACTCTGTATTTGGGCCTTAGGACACTGTATTTGGGCCTCAGGACTCTGTATTTGGGCCTTAGGACACTGTATTTTGGCCTCGGGACTCTGTATTTGGGCCTCAGGACTGTATTTGGGCCTTAGGACTTTGTATTTGGGCCTCAGGACTTTGTATTTGGGCCTCAGGACTCTGTATTTGGACCTTAGGACACTGTATTTGGGCCTCAGGACTCTGTATTTGGGCCTTAGGACACTGTATTTGGGCCTCAGGACTCTGTATTTGGGCCTCGGGACTCTGTATTTGGGCCTCAGGACACTGTATTTGGGCCTCAGGACTCTGTATTTGGGCCTTAGGACTTTGTATTTGGGCCTCAGGACTTTGTATTTGGGCCTCAGGACACTGTATTTTGGCCTCAGGACTCTGTATTTGGGCCTCGGGACACTGTATTTGGGCCTCGGGACTCTGTATTTGGGCCTCAGGACACTGTATTAGGGCCTCAGGACACTGTATTTGGGCCTCAGGACACTGTATTTGGGCCTCAGGACCCTGTATTTGGGCCTCAGGACACTGTATTTGGGCCTCAGGACTCTGTATTTGGGGCTCAGGACTCTGTATTTGGGCCTCAGGACTCTGTATTTGGGCCTCAGGACTTTGTATTTGGGCCTCAGGACTCTGTATTTGGGCCTCAGGACTCTGTATTTGGACCTCAGGACTTTGTATTTGGGCCTCAGGACCAGCAGCTCTCTCGAAAGCCTCCTCCTGGCAGTAGAGAAAAAGGCTCTTGCAAAGAAATGGATGACACAAAATGCACTCAGGATCAAGGACTGGACTGACATTATAATGGACATACGTAAAATGGAAAAAAATTACATTTGGACTCAAATTGAAAATGGACAAATTTGACAAGAGTTTGGACCAAATGAGTGTCTCGGCCATGATTTTATTTTTTCAATATTTTTTTCACAAAAGATAAAAAAAAAAAAAAAAAAAAATTGTGTTCATGGTGATTAAAATAGTTGTGTGGATTGTCAAACAAACTCAGTGACTGGACTTAAGAGTAACATTTGTTTGTGAAGGGGAACTTCTAATCTAAATCATCATCGCAATTTCAAAATGTTGGCTGATGTCTCGCAAGACTATTCAAAATTCCACCTCCAGATGTGTTTTGCTCTTCTCCTTGAATGTTCCACAGAATGACATTGAATGTAACTATATTCCATTTATTCAATTACCGTACGTTTCTGACTCTAAGCTGCTGTTTTTCCCAAACTTTGAACCCTGCTGCCCACACAACACTGTGTCTAATTTATTGTTACTGGCTAATGGCCACCAGGAGGTGCTCTAGCAGGAAGCACAAGCGTTTGACACGCTGTAGAAGAAGATGCCAGAGGACAATGGTCACTGTCCAGGGGAAGGGGACACGTACAATCAGACTCATCTTAACGGAGAAATGAGTCTAATGAGGAAGTGAATCTAGACATGGCAGAACGTAGACACATGAATATACGAACCTTGGAGTTTTACTGCTAAAATACCTTGAAATATGTAAGTGTGTATGTTTCCACCAATCTAATAAGCGTCTGTGTCATCTTGTTGTCTCCATATAAAAAGAAGGGTTTAATGCCATATGTAGATTTTGAAAATATATATTTCAAGAACAATGGCATGAAACAAACAGCAATAGCAAACTAAGCATTGCCCCATGTGACCTCCTCGGCATTACCTCTCACCATCTAGTTGTTAACCAAAAGCTTTTCTTCCATTTGGCGTGTGTTTCAGGAACATTTCACACCTGAGTGCAAGTTCAAGGAGTCTGTGTTCGAGAACTACTACGTGACCTACTCGTCCATCCTGTACAGGCAGACGCAGTCGGGGAGAGCCTGGTACATCGGCATCAACCGTGACGGACAGGTCATGAAGGGCAACCGCGTCAAGAAGACCAAGGGAGCTGCGCACTTTCTGCCCAAACTCATTGAAGGTAATGCAAGAGGTCAATACTGTTACCTTCACACATTGGTTACCGACATTTGCACTGGGATGAGATTGGGTGGATCTGGAACTGGAGCTTTCGCTTTTTCACACATTTTTGACTTATGCTGAATGGATGTGATAGAAACTCTGAGATAAATACATAATCATCGGACTTTCCACAATCAGAATTTTCATGTACATTAGTTTACAGTAAATGCATTTGCAGATTCATTGAAAAGATGTGTGGGAACTCTTATTGTTGTGACAGCCTAATCCTCTATATGTTGTGTCCTGTTCATAAAATACAGGCTTTTTGATATTTTTGCAACGTTTTATTCTTTCTAACTTCATTTCACTGAGTAATGGCTTATTACGTGTTGTTGCAGAGCAGACAAAGCCCTCATGGTTAGTATCCATGCTGTCGATGAGTTGATCTGACGTAAACTCTAAGATTCAGACTCCAACGCTTCCGCACGACATTCTTATTTGAAATTCCAACCCACATTGTATTCAAACCTGTTTGTTTTCCGAGTCTGAGGTTTTATCTTCTGCGTCTCTGAGATCATGTGAATGCAGCATAAGAACAACCCCTTCCATCAGGAACATGAGGCTTCAGGAGAATATAGGGTTGTCCTACAATGATTTAAGATAAGATAAGATAAGATAATATATTCCTTTATTGTCCCACATGGGGAAATTTCATTGGTGCAACGCAGGTAGATACAGAGGTAGATCCAGAAGAACAGATCACTTATAGGAAGTCTGAAAAACGAAAAAAGATCTCCTATAAATAAATAAAAACTCCCATAGACAAAAAAATAAATACCAAATATATTTAGATAAATATATTTATGATAGAGTGTCCTTCTGGTCCGACATACATTTAGTGTAGGTGTGATTTGACTGAAATGTGGCTGTGCAGCTTGTGCAATGACAATAAAGCCATTCTGATTACGCAGACACAAATAATCACCAGACATTTAGAAATCAATGCAAACTATATTAACATTATTCCCAATTAATGATTGTCTTTTAAATGTCTCAGTTTTTAATCCAACATTCAAACCACAAAAGCTCCTCTGCTTTATGCAGTGACACAGTCATGAAGAAGACGTTCTGCCATCATGACAACGTTCTGAGGTCGGCTGTAGGATCAGTACAATACGATGGAGACACACCCAGCAAAGGCCAAAATGAGCAAATAAAAGTGTATTTCCAAAGATGAAGAGGAGTCAAATGTTTTGCAAAAGTTGGTATTTTTTCTCTATGATTTGTTTGCCAAGTTCATTCTTTGATGTTCACAGTTGAAACAACTGAGCCCAGTATTGTGTTCACCTCAAATACAGGCTGCAGTGTCCTTTTTCAAACATTGAGATGTAACTTTATTGTGTCCATGGCAGGAGTCCTCAGGCCCAAGGACAGTTACAAAATCGAGTGGAATGGCTGGAATGGAAAACTGTTTGAAGAACAGGACAGTCCCAGAACATGTGATCGTGGTTTATCTCTGCCATGAGTAATGGGCACTTTGACATATGAAAAGACATGTCCTCGTAGTCCTCCACAGGGATGTAGAGACATCTTCCCATGATTTGTCTTTCAAAACAAGAACACTCTGTCCCTCCAACTTTTTTATTATATTTAGTAGATCAACTTTCCAGATTATTAATGCATTGATACAATTTATATAATTCTCCCTCAAAGTTCCAAAGTGCCTTGATAAACATCTCAGTCAGAGTATTTTTCTGACTTTAAGCCGCTACTTTTCCCCCCCACGCTTTGAACCCTGCGGTCATTACAACGGTGCGTCTGATATATCGATTTTTACTGGCAAAGGGCCACCAGGGGGAGCTCTAGCAGGAAGCACAAGCGTTCGACACACTATTGAAGAAGACTTCAGTGAAAGCACTGTTTTATTACAATCAGACTCATATTCACAGAGAAATGTGTTGAATGAGGAAGTGAATGTGACGCAGCAGAAGACAAAAGACACGTGGAGTGAGGACATGTGATATAATGGCAACTGCAGGTTCAGTTCAATTCCATTTATTTTTGTAACGCCCAAAATCACAACAACACTTAAGGGCGACAGTGAAAAACGGATTAAGCAAAAGTTTAGAACAGACTTATTGAAATGAGACTTTCTTGTTCAGACTTGACTCACGGGTCAAAAGACAAACATGTCCATCACCACATGGACCATGTTTCTGTGTAAATATCTCATGTTACAACACAACACTCACTCCATAAGTACGAGCTCAGGAGCAGATGATCCAGATGTGAAGACACAGAGTCATCAAGGACAGAGGGGACAGTAAGGACAGAGGGGACAGTTAGGACAGAGGGGACAGTTAGGACAGAGGGGACAGTTAGGACAGAGGGGGCAGTAAGGACAGAGGGGACAGTTAGGACAGAGGGGGCAGTAAGGACAGAGGGAACAGTTAGGACAGAGGGGGCAGTAAGGACAGAGGGGGCAGTTAGGACAGAGGGGACAGTAAGGACAGAGGGGGCAGTAAGGACAGAGGGGGCAGTAAGGACAGAGGGGACAGTTAGGACAGAGGGGGCAGTAAGGACAGAGGGGGCAGTAAGGACAGAGGGGACAGTTAGGACAGAGGGGGCAGTAAGGACAGAGGGGGCAGTAAGGACAGAGGGGACAGTTAGGACAGAGGGGGCAGTAAGGACAGAGGGGGCAGTAAGGACAGAGGGGGCAGTTAGGACAGAGGGGGTAGTAAGGACAGAGGGGGCAGTTAGGACAGAGGGGGCAGTAAGGACAGAGGGGGCAGTAAGGACAGAGGGGGCAGTAGGGACAGAGGGGGCAGTAGGGACAGAGGGGACAGTTAGGACAGAGGGGACAGTAGGGACAGAGGGGGCAGTAAGGACAGAGGGGGCAGTTAGGACAGAGGGGGCAGTAAGGACAGAGGGGGCAGTTAGGACAGAGGGGGCAGTAAGGACAGAGGGGGCAGTTAGGACAGAGGGGACAGTAGGGACAGAGGGGACAGTAGGGACAGAGGGGGCAGTTAGGACAGAGGGGGCAGTAAGGACAGAGGGGGCAGTTAGGACAGAGGGGGCAGTTAGGACAGAGGGGGCAGTAAGGACAGAGGGGGCAGTTAGGACAGAGGGGGCAGTAAGGACAGAGGGGACAGTAGGGACAGAGGGGACAGCTGTAATGTGTTTGTTGGTGCGGCCCTTATTTTGTCAAGTTCTATTTGATCTGTAAATATCGTGTGGCAGCTTTAATTCAGGAGCGCTGTCCAGCCTGAAGAGTACGGGAACTCTTCATTCATAAAAACCTAAACAAACCTCCTGTTTCTCAAAGTCAAAGGATTTTTATCAACATATCAAAGCTTTTCATTTGATTATATTTTATATTTGGTGACAAACCTTTAGACCTTTGTAATCAAGACCTTGAATCTCGGGTCCGTTGTATTTGGTACAAAACCTTGGTCCTAAACTGACCAGTTTAAGATTTTAACATCCTTGTCCAGTTTGTCTTGATTAGTTCCTTCCATGTCGTAAGCACAGATTTTACCCAGGGTTTGTTTAGGGCTTTACCCTGATTTGAACTGAAATAAAGTACTTTTTCAAACAGGGTAAACCCCAGCCTCCTTTTTCTTTTGATAATTGTAAAGTTTTGGATCAGATATTTGGATATTTTCCCCTTGCCATATAAATCTTAAGATTGCTTGATTCCACTCATCAGTCGTTTGGGAATATAAATCTGGAAAGTCTGGAACAGATAGAGAAACCTGGGCAAAAAAATCATGTTTTTAATTTCAAGGCGCTGGTACAGCTGGCAGCCCGGTGTAAACGCTCTCTCTTCTTTCTCACACTTATTGTGCTTTATCTCCTATATTTTGTAAATATAATTAGAATATTTTTTTCTATTTTACTGTACGATAGGGACACGCGCTGGAATAGTTTTTTCACATGCAATGGTATTTATATATTTATTTATTTATTTGTCTATGGGAGTTTTTATTTATTTATAGGAGATCTTCTACTGAAAGTGTTTTTCAGACTTCCTATAAGTGATCTGTTCTTCTGTATCTACCTCTGTATCTACCTGCGTTGCACCAATGAAATTTCCCCATGTGGGACAATAAAGGAATATCTTATCTTATCTTTTCTTATCTTATAATCCTTTGACTTTAAGTAGGGGATACGATTCCATTTTACAAGAAATTTTATGGTCTTAAAAAGAGGAGTGTAATTTTTCTCCATAACTGCAGTTAGGTCTCCATGGAGCACCACACCTAACTATCTAAGAGATTCCATTTGCCATTTAAATAGGTAAATCTTTTTAAAGGTCAGAGGGGGCGCCAGTAAGAGAGAACTTCCATTTTTGTACATTTCATTTGTATGCAGACACTGGACAAATTTCTTGACGAAAATTGTATGGAAATGTCTGGTTTGGTTAAATACAATCGAACATCATCTGCATAACAGGCAATTTAATGTTCCGTCCCATCAACTGTAGCATCGTGAATTGTTTTTGATTGTAAAATAAATTGGGCCAATGGTTCCAAATACAAAGCAAACAGGAGGAGAGACCAGGCACAACCCTGACTCAGAGGCAACCGTTGTTGTGATTTTGGGCGTTACAAAAATAAAATGAATTGAATTGACTAACCCCCCTTTAGAGTCAGTGGATCCGTCAGCTGGAGAGGAGAATCCGACCGATAGTCGAACCTCGGATTCAGGAGGAGCAGAGTGGTTTTCGTCCCGGTCGTGGAACACTGGACCAGCTCTATACCCTCCATCGGGTGCTCCAGGGTTCATGGGAGTTTGCCCAACCAGTACATATGTGTTTTGTGGATCTGGAGAAGGCTTTCGACCGTGTCCTTTGGGGGGTGCTCCGGGAGTACGGGGTCCGGGGCCCTTTGCTCAGGGCTGTCCGGTCCCTGTATGACCGGAGCAGGAGCTGTGTTCGCATTGCCGGCAGTAAGTCAGACCTGTTCCCAGTGCATGTTGGACTCCGCCAGGGCTGCCCTTTGTCACCGGTTCTGTTCATAATTTTTTTGGACAGAATTTCTAGGCGCAGTCAGGGGTCGGAGGGTGTCCGGTTTGGGGACCACAGGATCTCATCTCTGCTGTTTGCAGACGATGTTGTCCTGATGGTTCCATCAAACCCGGACCTGCAACATGCACTGGGACGGTTTGCAGCCGAGTGTGAAGCGGTTGGGATGAGAATCAGCACCTCCAAATCCGAGGCCATGGTTCTCGACCGGAAAAAGGTGGCTTGCCCTCTCCAGGTGGGTGGGGTGTCCTTGCCCCAAGTGGAGGAGTTCAAGTATCTCGGGGTCTTGTTCACGAGTGAGGGAAGGATGGAGCGTGAGATTGACAGGCGGATCGATGCAGCGGCTGCAGTGATGCAGTAGCTGCATCGGACCGTTGTGGTGAAGAAGGAGCTGAGCCGAAAGGCAAAGCTCTCTATTTACCGGTCGGTCTACGTTCCTACCCTCACCTATGGTCATGAACTTTGGGTAGTGACCGAAAGAACAAGATCGCGGATACAAGCGGTCGAAATGAGTTTCCTCCGCCGTGTGGCTGGGCGCTCCCTTAGAGATAAGGTGAGGAGCTCGGCCACACGTGGGGAACTCGGAGTAGAGCCGCTGCTCCTCCACGTCGAGAGGAGCCAGCTGAGGTGGCTCGGGCATCTGTTCCGGATGCCTCCTGGGCGCCTCCCTCGGGAGGTGTTTCAGGCATGTCCCACCGGGAAGAGGCCCCGGGGAAGACCCAGGACACGCTGGAGAGACTATGTCTCTCGGCTGGCCTGGGAACGCCTCGGGATCCCCCCGGAGGAGTTAGAGGAAGTGTCTGGGGAGAAGGAAGTCTGGGAGTCCCTGCTCAGACTGCTGCCCCCGCGACCTGGCCCCGGATAAAGCGGCAGAAGATGGATGGATGGATGGATGGATCCGTCAGCTGGCCATTGATTTTAATTCTTGATTTTGGACCATTGGAAAGGAGCCTCAATATTTTTTTTATAATTAATCGTCAATTTGAACTTTGCTCAACACTTTTTCACTAGCGGGGACCACGCCACAATGGAGTATGAAATAATATTTATTGATAACGACGATGGAGCTCGGCGATGAAGGTCGGCGATGGAGATCGACAGTGAAGCGACGATCGAGCCACGATCGAGCTACGATGTAGCGACGATGCAGCAACAATCGAGCACGAGAATTGGCTGGGTAGAGACTCAGGATGGGGGCTCTGTCTCAGGTGATCAGCCCAGTCGATTCAGAACCCCCAAAAATGATGTAAAAATGAAGATGATCCGGATATCGACAGGGAGGCCTGGCTGAAAATTACGTTAACAGTGGCGCGAGAGAAGAGAAGATTGTAAAGGAGCTCAAAACTGTTTTTTAAGTCGATCGTAGTTGAAATACCACTGTGATCTTGCTTGTTTGAGGGGGAGACTAGGCTTCGGTTGAAGGTCCTTGATGCCGGGGTGAGGAGAACGATTGTGGACAAGGCAACCTCTGAGTGGTGGGGGAAACCGAAGGAGGCAAAAATGAACATGTCAATGCAAGCTTTTTACAACCACCGTTGTTTGGTCTCTTCGCAGAACGGCGAGGAGATCTCCAAGCCTAAGATATGTTGATGATGCTCAGGTAGGCTTTAAGTACTGGTAAATAGAGACTGGATGTCAAAGGTGAACGGGAAGTAATAGGTTAGGGAGAGTAGGTCAAACATGGGAAAGGCAGATTGAAGCCATTATGGAAGGAGCGGATGGTCCAGATGGTATAGTAGGAAGAGGAGGCTCGGGTGTGGAACGTGGTAGTTGAGATTGGAGGAACTGGGGTTGATGACATTTCCGGCTCGGGAATCAATATTCTGAATGTATGCGTTGGTGGTGTCGATGACTGCAGAGTCATTGGACTGGATAGCCATGAACATGGATGGGCCGACAAGAGGGCGGCAATCCCGACGGGATCAATGTAAAAGAAGGAAGCTGAAGACATGCTTACTTGCAGATGAAGTGGAGGAACTCGTCAAACTGGGGAGGAGAACCACCTGCCTTAAAGTAACCCCCAAAACCGGTTGATGTGGAACAGCGACTTGATTGACTGGATGAGAATCACGACACTGTGGAGTGATCGACAAAAGACGCTTGGGTCGGGAGGTAGGAGATTAAGGGCTTGCCCCTGTGGGATGATCTGCATGGTGAAGTTGAGATGACCTAAGAAGGACAAGAGTTGCTGTTTGGAGCATGAGGAGAAATTCCTGAGAAGAGGGATCTGGTTTAGTGTCAAGTTGATGCCTTGGAAATCCCAGAACGATGAATGACATACTGGTCTGGTGCCCAGAGGTGACATCCCGATTCCTGGAGGCAGCATCCTGGAGCCAATCTGTGATGACGATCCACGACTGCACAAAACAAGTAGATGAACAAATTGGTATGATGGAAGTAGCTTAAGCGGCATGAGTCTGCGCGACAAAGCTAGCATATGTCAGGTCCCCTGTCCTTAGCCCTCCTTCTCAGCAAGGAAAACATACCAAACCTCTTTGGGAAAAAAGTAGAAACCGGCAACGCGGTGCCCGAGGAGAAGCGGCTGGAAGCTGGCAACGCGATGCCTGAGGATAAAACACTGGAATGCTGTGCACAAGGATGAAACACTGGAACCCGGCAACTCAATGCCCAAGGATAAAACGCTGGGACCTGGAAACGTGGAGCCCGAGGAGAAGCGCCTGGAACCTGGCAACGTGTTGCCCGAGGAGGAAACACTGGCACCTGGCAACACAGGGTCCAAGGAGGAAATGCTGGCACCAGGCAAGGCAGCGCCCTGGTATAAAACACTGGAACACAGCAACGTAGTGCCCGAAACAGAGCTCTTCACTCTCGAAATGCTGGCCTTATGGTAGTCCCAAGAGTCTCTAAAAGCACAGTAGGAGATAGAGCCTTCTGGTGGTCCCAAGAGTCTCTAAAAGCACAGTAGGAGGTAGAGCCTTCTGGTGGTCCCAGGAGTCTCTAAAAGCACAGTAGGAGGTAGAGCTCCTGTGTTATGGAATCAGCTCCTGTCCATGTTAAAAAGGCCGACACAGTCTCTTCATTTAAGACCAGGCTTAAAACTTCCCTCGAAGTGAGAAATTCATCCTCGATTCATCCATTTAGTATGTATGCATCTAGGGGAGGAGGGGGGGTCAAAAAATTTGCCAATTCTTCCTATTACACAGTGCTTAAAAATGCGTAACCTCTACATGCTGCTAAGTCAGCTGATACGCAGTGAAAATGTGTCCTATCACAATGATGCAGACGAGTCAGATCTATGTTTCACTGTTGCAGGTGAATATGGACCAGTTGATTCTCTCTGTCAAAACAACTTTCTCCAGCTGCTCAGGCAAGACTGAAATCATCGTCTCGCAGGAGGCCGGTCCATGTTTAGTCCTGACTCTGGCACCAGCAGGAGGCCGGTCCATGTTTAGTCCTGACTCTGGCACCAGCAGGAGGCCGGTCCATGTATAGTCCTGACTCTGACACCAGCAGGAGGCCGGTCCATATTTAGTCCTGACTCTGGCACCAGCAAGAGGCCGGTCCATTTTTAGTTCTGACTCTGGCACCAGCAGGAGGCCGGTCCATGTTTAGTCCTGACTCTGGCACCAGCAGGAGGCCGGTCCATGTTTAGTCCTGACTCTGACACCAGCAGGAGGCCGGTCCATGTTTAGTCCTGACTCTGACACCAGCAGGAGGCCGGTCCATGTTTAGTCCTGACTCTGGCACCAGCAGGAGGCCGGTCCCTGAGGTCCTCAGAGTCTGAGATGGTTCATATGGCACTAACATGTCTGAGATGTACCTTGGTGCTAGGCCATGGAGAGACTTGTACACAAGCAGAGCTGCTTTAAAGTCTCTTCTCTGAGCCACAGGGGGCAGTGCAGAGACCTGAGAACAGGACTAATGTGATTGTACTTCCTGGTTCTAGTCAGGACCCGAGCAGCAGCGTTCTGGATGAACTGCAGCTGTTTTACAGCTCGTTTGGAGAGGCCAGTGAGCAGGCCGTTACAGTAGTCTAATCTACTGGAGACAAACGCATGGATAAGTCTCTCCAAATCTGGTTTAAACACTATATTTTTGATTTTGGCAATGTTTTTTAGATGGTAAAAAGCTGCTGATGTTATTGATTTGATGTGTTAAAGTTCAAGTCTGAGTCCATTATTACCCCCAGATTTATAACTTGATCTGTTTTATTTCTAAAGAAGACAATCTGGCTTTTGGAGAACAGCATACAGGTAGTTTAATTTGAATTCATAAATATTTTTAATTAACACAGTAGGCAAGGCAAGGCAAGGCAAGTTTATTTGTAGAGCACATTTCATACACAAGGCAATTCAAAGTGCTTCACAGCAGGAAAAATGCATTCAAATCACAAAGAAATTACAGAAATACAATAAAATTAACTAAATTAAAAATTATCAATCCAACTGATTTTCTAAACTAATAAAATCACATACAAAAGAGAAGAGTGCAAAGGAAAAATCCTTTCAGTCATATGCGCAGCTAAACAAAACTGTTTTTAGCTTAGATTTGAACATTGTCAGAGTAGAACCTGTCTCACATCTTCAGGAAGACTGTTCCAGATTTTAGCTGCATAAAACTGAAACGCAGATTCCCCATGTTTTGTCCTGACTCTGGGCACCAGCAGGAGGCCGGTCCCTGAGGTCCTCAGAGTCCGAGATGGTTCATATGGCACTAACATATCCAAGATGTACTTTGGTGCTAGGCCATGGAGAGACTTGTACACACGCAGAGCTGCTTTAAAGTCTATTCTCTGAGCCACAGGGAGCCAGTGCAGAGACCTGAGAACAGGACTAATGTGATCATACTTCCTGGTTCTGGTCAGGACCCGAGCAGCAGCGTTCTGGATGTACTGCAGCTGTTTTACAGCTCGTTTGGAGAGGTCAGTGAGCGGCCGTTACAGTAGTCTAATCTACTGGAGACAAACGCGTGGATAAGTCTCTCTAAATCTGGTTTTGACACTATATTTTTGATTTTGGCAATATTTTTTAGATGGTAAAAAGCTGCTGATGTTATTGATTTGACGTGGCTGTTAAAGTTCAAGTCTGAGTCCATTATTACCCCCAGATTTCTAATTTGGTTTGTAGGTTTTAGAGCGAGACTCTGGAGGTGACCGCTAACACTTTCTCTTTGTTTCTGTGGGCCAAAAACGATTATTTCAGTCTTGTCTGAGTTCAGCTGGAGAAAGTTGTTTTGCATCCACACACTGATCTGTTGGATGCAGTGACAGAGTGAATCCACTGGTCCATATTCACCTGAGACAGTGAAACATAGATCTGACTCGTCTGCATCATTGTGATTGAACACATTTTCACTGCGTATCAACTGACCCAACGGCAGCATGTAGAGGTTGAACAGAAGGGGACCCAGGACTGACCCTTGGGGCACTCCACAGGTCAGGGTCATGTGGTCTGAGACACAGCTACCAATTTCAACAAAGTACTTCCTGTCTTCCAGATAGGACCTTAACCAGTTTAGGGCAGGGCCAGTGATGCCCACCCAGTCCTCTAGTCTCTGTAAGAGGATCCCATGATCGACAGAGTCGAAAGCAGCACTCAGATCTAACAGAATTAAGACTGAGGCTTTGCCCGTGTCAGTGTTCAGGCGGATGTCATTTGTCACCTTGACAAGAGCAGTCTCAGTGCTGTGATGAGGTCTAAAACCTGACTGAAAAACATCAAATGAGTTGTTTATTAAGAGGAAATCTGTGAGCTGTTGGTAAACAACCTTTTCAAGGACTTTGCCCCAAAATGGCAGATTAGAGATGGGCCGGTAATGACTCAGTACTGCGGCATCAAGACTGCTCTTCTTTAGGAGAGGCTTTATGACCGCAGTTTTCAAAGACATTGGGAATGTTCCAGATTGAAGCGACATGTTAACTATGTGAGTTAATGGTGCCAACAAACTGTTCAGCACAGACTTTAGAAATTTGGTGGGTAACACATCAAGGCAGCAGGTAGATGAACTCAGACTGGTGATGATCTCATGGACAGTTTTGTCAGTTACTGGTGCAAAGTGAGTTAGCTCTAAGTGTCTTGGTGGTTTTAGGGTATTTTTTTGTATTGTGGGATTTATAGCATTTTTAATGCCCTGAACTTTGTCATTAAAGAATAATGCAAACTCATTACACTTGGATGTGGAAATGAGTTCTAACGGCAGCTGAGCTGGAGGGTTTGTTAATCTGTTTACTGTGGCAAACAGGACACGCGAGTTTTTACTGCAGCTTCCAATTATTTCAGAAAAATATCTTTCCCTAGTTCTACATAAGATTAGGTTGTACATGTTCAGCTTTTCTTTGTAAATCTCTTTTTGAACCTGGAGCTTTGACTTGCGCCATTTCCGTTCGGCCCTGCGGCACTCCCTTTTCTGTGCCCTGACCGAATCATCATTTCTCCACGGCGCCTTCTGCTTATTTTTAACCATTTTAGCCTTTATAGGGGCGATGGTGTCCAGAACATTCAAAACACTAGATGTAACAGAGTTCAACAAATCATTTACATTAGAACATGAGACATTTTCAAAGTTTATCATTTCCATAAACAGTGCACCTGTGCCATCACTTATGTGTCTCCTCTGAACAACTGCAGGACCAACCGGAGGTTGGGGAGAAACAGACAGGTCAAAGAAGACACAGAAATGATCAGACAGAGCAACATCGATCACATTAACATTTGAAATATTTACCCCCTTTGTAATTATGAGATCTAGAGTGTGTCCTTTGCTGTGGGTGGGGCCTCTCACATGCTGAGTAAGACTGAAGGTTTCAAGGACAGCATCAAGCTCTTTAGCGTTTCAGTCACAAATATTATCAACATGCACATTGAAATCACCTGTAATGACCAAACCATCAAAGTCTGTGCATATGACTGAAAACATCTCAGTAAAATCATCAATAAAACTTTGGCAGTGCTGGAGAGGCTTGTATAAAACAATGAAGAGAATGGATGGAGACCGTTTTAGCTCCATTTTAAAGGATACATACTCAAATGATGAAAACACCCCAAAAGACAACCTGCGGGTAATTATTTCATCTCTAAAGACAGCACAGACTCCAACCCCTTTTTTGTTTTCTCGTGTTTCAGATTCAAACTTAAAGTTGGGTGGAGCAGATTCTATCAGAACTACATTTCCTGTGTTTTTGTCAAGCCATGTTTCAGTTAAAAACATAAAATCAAGATTATAAGAAGAAATAAAATTATTAATTAAGAGAGATTTGTTACATAAGGATCTGACATTTAGCACAGCAAGTTTCAGACTAGTTTCAGTGAGACTGGGCTTTATCTTTTCACAGGGAATATGAATCACATTTCTCAGATTGGGCCTGACTCACATTTTGTTTTTCCATCTGTGTGATGATGTGACTACAGAAATAGCACTAGGGGGGGCTCTTTTTACATAGGGCCCTGGGTTGGTTTGATGTTTAATGTGACAATAAGTCCCGGCAACGCTGAGACCCAGTGCATCCTAGCTATGGGAGATACCAGGTGAAAGGCGAGGTTGGATGGGTGGTGGGGCTTTTGTAGCCAAGGAGAGTTTGGGACCAGGTGAGAGGCGAGGGGGGGTGGGTGGTGGGGCTTTTGTTGGTGTAGTCGGCTTGTGCAGGGAAGAGTTGATAAGTATTGACATAGCCCTTGCTATATTGGGCGTGAGTAGAGCCATCTTAATGCCTGATTTGATCAGACTTTCAAAATGGCTGGGAAGGCCCATTGGTGAGAGTGGAGATGAGAAGGAGAATGATGAATCTTTAGTGGGAGTAGATGTTGCAGGGGGAACCCAGGGCTGGTGTGAAGGCAGGGGCAATGACAGGGATGTTGTTGGGCTTGTCACAGATGGGTCCAAGGCCTTTGAAGATTGTTCCTTTGCTGGAGGCGGTGGAGGTGAATGTGGAGCAGCTGGAGCTGAATCCTTTGCTGGTGGTGGTGGAGCAGCTGCTGATGAATCCTTTGGTGGAGGCTGAGGTTGTGGTGCTGTTGATGTTGAAACATTGGCTCGGTCTCTGGCTGATGGAGCAGGAATTCTTCTCTCATTCCTCTCTTCTCTAACTATCTGCTCAGGACCCTGTCCAGGCCCAGTCCAATGCCTCAGAGCGTGGAGCAGGTTCTCTGTCAGCACCCTCACTCCACCTCTGCATAGGTGGGGGCCATTTATCTTAAACAGGTCCTCTCGTTTCCAGAATAGATAGAAGTTCTTAATGTAGTGTAGTCCTCTCGGGGAACACTCTTTGGACAGCCATGTGTTCAGCTGAAGAAGCCGGCTAAACTTGTTTATCCTCCTGTCGATGTTTGGAAGAGGTCCACTTATGAATGTTTTGATTTCCATTTTATCAAGCACGTCGAATAACTTCAAGAAGTCTTTTTTCAAAACTTCAGTCTGTTCCCGCCGCATGTCCACTGCACCCACATGCAAAATCAGCTGTTTAGCTCCTCCATGCTTAGCCATAATATTTGGAAGGAGTGACGTTATCTCAGAAACAGTGGCGCTTGGAAAAGAATGTGTGTTTATCTTTTCATGCGTCACGTGACTTATCGCGCCGTCCCAACCAAAACAATCTGCGTGACCTTGGCTTGTCCTCGCTGTATTTTGGCCACGTCATCTTTCCTTTTTTCATTTAATTCCATCTCTGAAAGTGGTAAAAATCTGTTGGTGAGCTGTATTTTAGGTGACTTCACGTTATCTTTGTATCGTTTAGGCTTTGCTCCAAGTTTGTTCCAAGAAACAGCCTGGTCTTTCTAGTTTTTAGACAGTTTTGGAAACGACACAGAGTCACTGCGGTTTAGGTTGAAAGTAGCAGTTTTTCTTGTAAAAAATATGCTCTTCTTACCGTCGGTTGACACAGGAATGGTATCGTGAAGAACTTTTTCAGATTCCAAAACAAATATCCGTGTTTTCAGCTCATTAATTTCTTGTTGATATTTCCGACAGCGTTCACAGTCTTTCTCCCTTCTTCTCCCGGACATGTCGCTGGCGTCAGATATGTCGTTAAAACTGGAAAAATGTTCTTAAAATCCTTGGTTTACTTGAAAAAGTCTAAAGCAAAAATGTTTGGAAGACAAAAACTGATTAAATAGCAAAATAAATAAGGAAAGCAGCGATAGCAAGCGGAGCGAGCAAAAAAGCGTGTGCACTCTTCGGAAGCAGGCTGAAAATCATCATCATCAGTATTGTTCAATGGAGTTAAAATATGCTTTTTGAAGACACATTAAGACAATTCAGATTTCAAGCCATCAGCAGAAACATCTACAGATCTATAAATGCAAATAATAAATCATTGATGATAAATGGAAGAGATTTAATCTACTATTTCGATGCATGTCTGAAGGACGAGTCAGTGGTCACAGGATCAGGGGTCACAAACTTTATTGAACGAACACATTTTTTCTTCACACTGTAGTTTGTGTATTTAACAAAGTTATCTAACTGTACAGATTTCTTTTCTTGTCGTTACAGTGGCAATGTACAGAGAACCTTCACTCCACAACGTCGCTGAACAAAGCCCGCCACGGAAAACGCCCAAGACCTCCAGTGACTCTCCAGTTCTCCAAAACAGCAAAAAGAACAACGACCTCAAAGAACACAAAGAACATAAAGAACATAAAGAACACAAAGAACACAAAGAACAAAAAGAACATAAAGAACATAAAGAACACAAAGAACACAAAGAACACAAAGAACACAAAGAACACAAAGAACACAAAGAACACAAAGAACACAAAGAACATAAAGAACATAGGGATCATAAAGAACATAAAGAACATAAAGATCATAAAGATCATAAAGAACACAAAGAACACAAAGAACATAAAGAACATAAAGAAAACAAAGAACACAAAGAACATAAAGAACACAAAGGACATAAAGAACATAGGGATCATAAAGAACATAAAGAACATAAAGATCATAAAGAACAAAACGATCATGAAGAACATAAAGATCATAAAGAACATAAGTCTAAAAGCAAAAGCTCCTCCTAGCACTGAGTCACCAGGAGGGGGCACTGTGACACTCAGCCACAGGGTGGTTAGGGCTACACTCCCGACTTGCTGCTTGTAGGAGGGTTTGCTACGCAGTCAACCACAAATCAAGCTTTTTTTGAGTCTTCAGATTCTTAAAATGCTTATTAAAGGGGCCTTAGTTTTGCAGCTGTTTTTTTTTTTTTTACCAAGTTGGAGGCAGGGATTTTAAAGCAATAAATTTACACAAAAGAAAATTGCATAGTGATGATGTGGTTCAGCTGATTGAATAAGAAGAAGCCCATTTAAGAATTCCCCAATAGTCTTCCATTTTTGGTCATGTTTTAACTCATTGTTATATTTTTATAAGGTTGGTATCTTCCAAGTCTTCTACTACTGCACTTGACCCTGTGTTTTTGTAATATTTGTTTGTAGAGTGGAGAGTTGTCAAACTACCTCAGAATGCTATAGGGCATACACAGCCAATCAGAATGCTCGGAGAGTCAATCACTTCTGAACCGATGGAAATGTTTCAAAAACTCTCTCAATCTCTCTGGCATAGAGAGAATATTCTATAAATATATTCTGGAAAATATAGCTAGTAGGCGTTGCGTTCATCTTAGTAACGTTACCGTTCAGCACAGCTGTGAACCTACACCAAACCAACACCAAACCAACACCAAACCAACACCAAACCAACACCAACACCAAACCAACACCAACACCAACACCAACACCAACACCAACACCAAACCAACACCAACATGGTTTTGTGGGCTACTGTTCAAGCCAAGGTCAGAAACAGTGTAGTTTGTTGTTCGTGCTTTTCTCTCAACACAAACCACGCCCTCTCCACACAGATCACATGAGTCGATAATCAGTGGGTTTGACCGAGGCACGTGGGGCAGAGAGGGAGGGGCTCACATCAAAGGCTTTATGACGAACACACGTAAAAGTGATTACATTTCTCTCTCTCTTTTCTTTTAACGGTACAGCATAAAACACAGACTTTGAAGACGTACAACTACAGTAGGTGGCGGTAAATGCACCTTTTCAGTCAGCCGCCAACCACCATTAAAAGTAACACAGCAACAACAACCTCTTGAATGAACTTTTAAGATGACAGAATAATCTGACTTCTGTTCAAACGTGATCGTCTCTCTAAATCAGATTATCTCAGGCTAAAAGATGTATTTGCTGAGGAGTTCCTGAATCCTCAAACTCTCTTCACTTCTGCTCCTCTCCACGAGGTCTTTTCCTCGTGTCTCCAGACTTTGTGGAGAACTTACTGGAGGGTCTCAGTCCTGCCCCTAGTAGAAGTTTTATAAATACCAAGAATGGCGCGTGTGCATTTTGAAGTATTGCAGAAGTAACAGGAGGTAGAAAGGCCAAATATCGCATTTAGAACCCTAAATTTGAATAAAAGTATCCACTCGTTTGAGGTAGAGTTTATTTTGTAACAGTTAAAGTACATGTACATGTACATGTTGAAAGGTGGAAACGCTTTTTAATTTCATAAACTCATGAAACCCATGTGAGCGTCGGACTTCAGACCTGCAGCAGGCGGGACCAGAGTGGACACAGGTGATGAACCTCCAGAGTTAAAACAGGTGTATAACTTAATAACAGAGAACATGTGTCAAGCCAAACCAAACACACTGTGCACGGTGCGTCCTCTGCAGGATTAGTTGTGTCATGACACGATGATAGCCGGCCCCCGTAACCAAGGCAACCAACACCCAGCTATGCGCTCAAAAGCTGAAATGAAACTGTTCGCATTTGTTATTTACTTTTCTAATGATAATGTATGTATATATATATATATATATATATATATATATATATATATATATATATATATATATATATATATATATATATTATTCAGGAGCTATACAGCACTCCTGAATAAAAGCCACGTGCACGAAATTTGCAAATTTGTCTCCCCTGTTACCTGCAAATGCCAATTATACGCACCAATAAGCTGGAAACAAGCGGAGCAAACTAATCAGGACTCGATGACAAAGGAAACCTTGTTCAAATCTGCTTTCCTCACACGGCTGAAGAACATAATGAGTGTTAATTACAAGTTGGATAGCTCATTCCAGAAGGTTTTATTCGCCCTGTAATTACACATCTTTAAATAAATGAGTGTGAGGAAGTGGAGATGTTGGTAAGGATGGAGTTTGACTGAGGAGGGTTAGAAAAGGCTAGTGTGCTAAAGAGCCAGTTTGTTGACACTTTTCACTATTTGCACTTTAAATTACATTTCACTTCAATTGCACACAGCACTTTCAGCATCAATTCACTATCAAGGACCACGCCACAACAATGGAATATGAAAGAATGTTCATTGATAATAGTGATGATGGAGCGATGATGGATCAATGATGGAGCGATGATGGATCAATGATGGATCGATGATAGATCGATGATAGAGCAATGATGGATCAATGATGGATCGATGATGGATCGATGATGGATCAATGATGGATCGATGATAGATCGATGATAGAGCAATGATGGATCAATGATGGATCGATGATGGATCGATGATAGATAAATGATGGATCAATGATGGATCGATGATAGAGCAATGATGGATCAATGATGGATCGATGATGGAGCAATGATGGATCGATGATGGATCAATGATGGATCGATGATGGATCAATGATGGATCAATGATGGATCGATGATGGATCAATGATGGATCGATGATGGATCAATGATGGATCGATGATGGATCGATGATAGAGCAATGATAGTTGGCTGGGTGGACACTCAGGATGGGGGTTCTGTCTCGGGTAATCAGCCCAGCCAATTCAGAATCCCCAAAGATGATTTAAAATGAAGGAAGATGATTTGGATCTTGACGTAAAGTCTGGCTGAAAATGATGTTAACTGAGAGGCGCGAGAGAAGACGAGCTGGATAGTCAAGGACTCTCTGAAGAATAGCTGGATGGAATCTAAAAGCAGTCTGTCCATTACTGGAGATGAGAATTAATACCGGTGCATTGGAATAGAGTTTTAGCGTTTGTGGATCGTCGATGGAAGTACATGGGTGTGAATACGGCGAGCGAGTGATGGAATTGAGGTTTGGACGAGCAGTTGTTAAAACTGTTTTTGTGGTGGAGTTGCCTTGCTCCGGAGTGCAGAGAAAGGTTGGGGAGAAATACTTGCATGGACGTAAGAGTTGACGAGCTGCAGATAGTAATGAAGTCAATATGATGGAACTTAATTGAGAGCTGAATGAGATTGAGAATGAGTGGAATGAAAGATTTGAGGATAGCCTGATTTATATGGTTCCTGAAGATCAAACAGGAGGAATTGAGGCAATTGTTGAAGTTCGGTGCAGAGCCTCCGATTTGGGACGGTGAATCGTGAGTAGGAGTTGGTTGATTATGGTGACTTGAGTATAGGCAATGCGGGTGAAGGATTGATAGAGGGGAATAGACTGAGAGTCTAGAATATTATGAGGTGCAGCATACGTTACAAAGGCGCCGGTCCAGCTGGCAGCCCAGTGTAACGCTCAGCTCTTTTCTCACACTTTTTGCACACTTATTGTGCTTTATCTTTTGTATTTTGTAAATATTTGTTCTACTTTACTTGTACGATAGGGACACGCGCTGGAATCGCTTTAATTTATTTTGTTTTTGACTTTGTTCGGCTGGACTATTGAGTGTTTTTGTCGTGTCGTCGTGATGTGCCCTGGCTCCGAGCCCCCCCGGCCCCACCGCGCCCCCCAGCCGCCGCCAACACGTTTGTGTAAACGCGCGTTCGTGATCGTCATGTTATCCCGGCGGACATCCTAAGATTTTTATAAGAGATCTTCTACTGAGAGTGTTTTTCAAACTTCCTACAAGTGATCTGTTCTTTTCCTCTGGATCTACCTCTGTATCTACCGGCGTTGCATCAATGAAATTAAGGATTATCTTATCTTATCTTATCTTATTGTAGAATATCCCTGACTGATCTACTAGAGAGGTGGTGTTGAATGAGTGCCTTCTGACTGATCGAACCCCCAAAGAATATCTGGAACGATAGTGGGGTATAATTCGAACAGATGTGGAGGGCCCGTTAGAGTAGCCAGAAACAAGCTGCCTTCCCTTGGGCCTCGGGCCGAGATAAAGAATCATTTTAGTGCAGAGTTCGATGGTTGCCTGAAAATATTTAAATGCAATAGTCTGCTACTTCTGTGTTTTGACTTGAGAGGTGCACTAGTTCGTTGTAAGGACGAGAAGCAGATTCTTGGTCTGAAATGAAGAAGGGCTTGCACTGTAGGATGATGTGAATGCCTGGTAGAGAAGACTAAGCGCTTGAAGACTGTCTAGTGCGTATGGCAGCTGGAATGAGTTGGAAGGGGCTGGAGTGCACTGAGCAGTCTTTGATGCATCAATTGATGAACGATGGATTCAGGTGTACGCTGAGAAATGTTTCTTTCGAGAAAGAATGAGGGAATGTGAGATGGGGGGGTTGAGCCATGGTTTCGAGTGTCCGTGCTTGCTGTTAGCGCGGTTGCCGCTGTGGATCGGAGCAAATGTGGCGGGGCTCTGAGCGAGCACGTGAATTGGAGCAGTGAGGCCTAGCATGGATCGACGTAATGGTAATGATGAATGGGATGAGAGGTGAAAGAATGAGCGGCGCTGGCATGGCATGTCCGAAGGTAACGTGAGCATGTGTGAGAAGGCAGGCGGACGTGGTTAGATGAGGTAGAGTGAAAAGCAACAGATAAAGTAAGACTGAAGGTGACATCAAGCTAGTATGCAAATGTGAAGATGAGAAACTGATGGAATTGCAAGAAATAGAATATCCAAAGATGCCTGTGGCTAACATGTGTCAGCGAAGCCAGACAGCTGAATGTGACGTGATAGTAATGTAGTGAACTATGGCAGAAAAAGAAGCTAAGAGTTCATATAAGAGTAGGAACAACTTGATAAGCAACGGTCAGAATAGTCTAGTATAAGTAAGCATGAGCAGAGAGTAAGAAGATAAAATAGCTTAGCTTGAGTGCACTGCACAAAAAAAGGGGATGAGAGAAATGATTAGATGAGAAAGATTGAGAAAGAGGGAGCAGGCACAAGCGTTAGACTCAACGAACTCAACATTCGAAACTCAACATCTTTTTTAAGGACACGGGATGCTGGGACGATGCTGGACTGTTTTGATTTTGGGCGTTACGAAAATAGATTGAATTGAATTGAGTTAGGCAACCTGGCTCCCGCCACCAGGGGGAGCTGAAAGGTCGAGCTGCGGGCCCCTGGAGCGATGGCGACGTCATCAGCTTCTCCAGACGGGGAACAAGGAAATGCGGAGGCTGACGAAAAGTGGATATCATAGCGTCTGAAAGAAGTGCCCTCCGGCTTCGGCCCGATGCAGCCCGGCCGCGGTCCGGTCTCTGGTGTCAGCCTGCGTGGAGCGGCGCCCGGGAGCGGCGCCCGGGAGCGGCGCCCGGGAGCGGCGCACGAGAGCGGCGCACGAAAGCGGCACACCAGCCGCTGCGGGGAGCAGTGCCTTGGCGGGAACTGTGGTGCGAGCTGAGGTAGTGCCTGGTTGAAATGAGGAGAAGAGCGAGAAGGAGAGCGCGTGGGCCCCGTTGCTGTGGAGTGGAGGTCGGTGTTGGTGTTTAGTCGCCCGGAGGTGGGATTCACGAGAGGCACGTGCGGAGCAGATGATGGTGTTTGGAGGCTATGGAATTACGCCTACTGTGAGTGTGTGCGGCGGAGAGGGGACCTGCGTTGGCGAGTCCTCTAGGGAACGTGACGACTGGAGATAGAACCGACTGAAAGTTCAGACTGGGAACAGGTCAGAATCTGATAGAAATCGGCTCATGATTCTTGTCCAAGCGAGAGAGCCGAGACAACAAGAGATGCTGGGATAGGCGTGTATAAGTAGGGCTTCTGGGTAATTAGAGGTGTGGTTAAAGAGTGGAGCATGGTTACTGGTGGAGTAAGAGGTTGAGGCGTGGTCCTGCCCCCGAATCCAAGTTGACGTATAACATCTCCAACTACATGAAATTGATTTAAAAAAATTATTGAAGTAATGTCGGTCCATTTTATCCCATTTTTAGATCTGGCGCACAAGGGCACTTTAATGAAGCCGTCTGTCCTGGAGGGAAAAGGGAGACAAATTAAAACGTTAGGTCAATTGGATATGTGCAATATATAGTGCAATATTTGGGTTTAAAGGTGCCATAACATGCTTTTTTTCGCATTTCGTAGTCTATCCTAAGTGTATAATTGATAATAATAAGGGTTGTGCAACACCCTTAACATAATAGTTAAGAAATATCACCCAGACCTTGGACCCCCTCACCAACCCGGAAATGCAAACGGCTTGGGTTGATATTCGCCCCCACCCTTGTGAAGAGCCATCTGGCTCCCCCGCCCACCCGTGACGTAGTCTCAGAGAGAGCGTGTGTGCCCCGCCCACCCGTGACGTAGTCTCAGAGCGCGCGTGTGTGCCCCGCCCACCCGTGACGTAGTCTCAGAGCGCGCGTGTGTGCCCCGCCCACCCGTGACGTAGCCCCACAGCTGTCAGCTCCGCGCTGCGCCGCTCCTGCCGCGCGACTGAGTGAGAAACGATAGAACTTCAGATCAACACTACTTTGAGCCTAAATAAATCTGGTGTTTATTCTACAGCGTGCACAGAACAGATATATATCTATTATATATATATATATATATATATATATATATATATATATATATATATATATAAAAAGTCTGATGTCCATCGAGCTCTTATTTCCTGGTTTTTCGGTATCGGATAGAACTTCTGATGACGCGTGCCAGTGGGTATGACGAGGTCTTGCAGCCACCGCCCGTCAGTTTGGAGATTCGAGGTAAGGAGATAGTCTGTAATATAGCTAAACACTGCGGGAATCAATCAAAAAAACACTCTGGACATATATGAAGCACAAATAGCAATGTAAGAAGGTTAAAAGCTCTGAAAAGTCGATTTTGCATGTTATGGGACCTTTAAGGATGTTTAGGTGTTGTAATGTGGTTTGTAGTGTTTTTAGTGAAGTTTAAACATGTTCTCACTTCCTCTGTTTTTGTGTCCAGGAGTTAAAGGGTTCCCTCTAGAAACGAGCTCCCTTATAAGGGTTCTGGGCTGGACCAGGGCAGAGGATGTGTAGGGGAGCATGATAAGGCTGGCACACGGGTTTAAGGGGTTTGTCATTGTTAGGAGTTGGTTTTAGGGTTTTGTGTATATATTTGTGTTTAGTGAAATGTCTATGGCTTTATTTGTTTTTTTTTTTTATGGAGGTTTAGTAAATTCTTATGAGCTACAGATAATGTTAACATCCCTGTCAATTATTTGTAGTTTTACAAATGAACAGGATAAATCCCCCTCTGCCTTATCCCTCTCTCTTTTTTTTTTACGGTACAGCGTAAAACACAGACTTTGAAGACGTACAAATACAGTTGACTGCCAATCGCCATTAAAAGTACCACAACAACAAGAACATTCCTTGTTTAGCTGAAGAAGACACATCTCTTTTACATTACAAATATTCACAAGACAATAAGTTCTCATTTTGTCAGAATCAGAAAAGGCTTAATATTATTGTCAATGAACAGAATTCACAAACACAGGAAATTGTCTTGGTGATTTGGTTTTGCATAAAACAATGAACAATGATAAAGATAAAATAAAAAAAAAACTATATAAGTCAAAAAGAAGAACAATGTAAATATGCTGTAGGAAAAAAATAACAATAAGCTATAAGATAAAAATTAGAATAAAAATAAAGATAGGCTTACTATATATACTATATATCACAGACAAGAATATAAAATCACACACACAAATCAGCTAATGCTAGTGGCTACAATGGCAAGCTAGTTGGCTAGTGTCCGTTAGCCATACCGTTGAATCTCCTTTATATTTTCGAATAATGAAATTAATATGTACCATGACATGGCTCAAAACACTTATAGTGTGATTTTTAAAAACATTTTTGTTTTCAAATATGAAAAAATACTAAGCTCATTGTAAAGGCTAAGAGTTATTTTATCTGGAAAAATCTACTTTAAAATGATTAAGTGAAAATAGTGTAAATGAAAGTGGGTTCATTTCTATTCATTCAATTTAACAATTTCACTGACACGAATCATACATTTTGTCCGTACTTAGTGATCCGCCAAATGGAAAACCAAATCTATTGCCCCACAATGGCTTATTTGACGTTGCCATAGTGACAGGCGTCTCCAAGATGGGCACATCGCTTTTAGATTGATTCTTTCCCATGTTTGACCGTCTCTAGACGTCAACGCGCTTTCTGCCTCTGCACACGTCTGTGCTGAGCGTATGTATCTTTTACCACGACTCTCTGGTCGACGCCTCCACCTTATGGGTGGAGCTTTTGTATCTTTAACGATGGACCCAGACTCGTCTGCCCCGCCCTAGATTTAGCTTTCGCTAAACTAATTGTCCCAGACAAAACTTGACCAAAGCTTTAGTGTTAAAACTCGTTCTTGACCAGTGGCAGGTGCTTTACAGTGGGCTTAGTGCAGACTGACCATCTGACCAGCATGTGTCCTGACCCTGTCCCCAGGCTCCTGCTCTGCTGCTGCACTTGGACACCGGCACAATGGGCTATTGTGTCGAGTGATTGTGTCTAAATAATAGTTTTAGAATTGTAAAGAATTTCTCTTAAGAAAACCCTTTTAAATTAAATAAATTTAAAGGTGCTATTTTCAGTCTATCCGTCAAATGGTTTAAGTAAAATCACAAAGACATAAATCAAAAATCACAAAACAGTTTAAAATCCTTTCAGTCATAAACACAGCTAAACAAAACAGTTTTTTATCTTAGATTTGAACATTGCCAGAGTAGAACGTGTCTCACATATTCAGAGAGAATGTTCCAGATATCCAGAAGCAATCTTTTTTTTTTTTTTTTTTATAGCTAACTAGATACAATTGCTTTGGAAGGTTGCTGAACATGAAATGAGGGCTATAATTAACAATATATCCACAAATATGCAGATATAAGCATGATTTAGTGTCATGGTCAAATAAGCATAATTATGCTTGAACCAGAGCAACATATCCATATTGTAGGTCTATTGCTCATATATGTAGTTATTTTTTTGGGGGAAAATATGTGGATTTTCTGACTCAGCAATTATGTCAAAAATCCATCTCAAAAATCTTCGTATTTGTATTGTTCATTTGTGGTAATACTTACGCAACTATTGTATCCAACCTAAAATTCAACACTGTTACTCACTGCACAAACTGGATTTACGTTCGCAGCTCTATCAGAACAGCACATGTGCTCCTCACCCCATCTCTAACAGTCACACGGGAGGAGCTCGGAGTAGAGCCGCTGCTCCTCCAGCTGAGTGGCTCGGGCATCTGTTCTGGAGCCTCCTGGGCGCCTCCTGGTCGCCTCCCTGGAGTGGTGTTCCGGGCATGTCCCACCGGGAAGAGGCCCCGGGGAAGACCCAGGACACGCTGGAGGGACTATGTCTCTCGGCTGGCCTTGGAGGAGTTAGAGGAAGTGTCTGGGGAGATACGAGGTGCGTCCGGGGTTACATTTGTTCCAGAGAAGTGCTAAATGTTGTGTGTTGGGAGAGGGCTGTGGAGAGTGTGGAGAGGAAAAAGACGTTCCAGACACAAACATATACTAGGATCTGTCAAATGTTGGTTTAGCAAGAAATGTGAATTCATTTTGGGAATGGTATGATTTCCAAATGGCACATGCCTGGAATGATTTAGAGCTGTGGTTCCATGCACTCCACTTCATTCTGATCGCTGCCTTGCTCAAATTGTCCAATGCCATTTACCAACTTTGATGCTAGCTTGTTTTTAGCTTGATGCGAGCGTACGCTTTAGCTTCTTTAGGTGGTATTCTCTATGTACAAATATCAAAGCACCTAAGGCCCGATGGTATCTTCTTGTGTGAACATCAAGGTTTCCAATGTTTAAAAAGCTTAAAGACTGTCACCGTGGGTTACAGAATGTTGAGGAATCTTAAACAAATTAGAATACCTTTTGAGTGAGAAAAAGTCCTCCAGGACTAAATCACGTCCTGTGGGTCAGGACTAGATCACGTCCTGTGGGTCAGGACTAGATCACGTCCTGTGGGTCAGGACTAGATCACGTCCTGTGGGTCAGGACGAGATCACGTCCTGTAGGTCAGGACTAGATCACGTCCTGTAGGTCAGGACTAGATCACGTCCTGAGGGTCAGGTCTAGATCACGTCCTGAGGGTCAGGTCTAGATCACGTCCTGAGGGTCAGGACTAGATCATGTCCTGTGGGTCAAGACTAGATCACGTCCTGTGGGTCAGGACTAAATCACGTCCTGTGGGTCAGGACTAGATCACGTCCTGTGGGTCAGGACTAGATCACGTCCTGTGGGTCAGGACTAGATCACGTCCTGAGGGTCAGGACTAGATCATGTCCTGTGGGTCAGGACTAGATCACGTCCTGTGGGTCAGGACTAGATCACGTCCTGTGGGTCAGGACTAGATCACGTCCTGTGGGTCAGGACTAGATCACGTCCTGAGGGTCAGGACTAGATCATGTCCTGTGGCGTCAGGACTAGATCACGTCCTGTGGTTCAGGTCTAGATCACGTCCTGTGGGTCAGGACTAGATCACGTCCTGTGGGTCAGGACTAGATCACGTCCTGAGGGTCAGGACTAGATCACGTCCTGTGGGTCAGGACTAGATCACGTCCTGTGGGTCAGGTCTAGATCACGTCCTGTGGGTCAGGACTAGATCACGTCCTGTGGGTCAGGACTAGATCACGTCCTTTAGGTCAGGACTAGATCACGTCCTGTGGGTCAGGTCTAGATCACGCCCTGTGGGTCAGGACTAGATCACGTCCTGTGGGTCAGGACTAGATCACGTCCTGTGGGTCAGGACTAGATCACGTCCTGTGGGTCAGGTCTAGATCACGTCCTGAGGGTCAGGTCTAGATCACGTCCTGAGGGTCAGGTCTAGATCACGTCCTGTGGGTCAGGACTAGATCACGTCCTCAGGGTCAGGACTAGATCACGTCCTGTGGCGTCAGGACTAGAGCACGTCCTGTGGGTCAGGTCTAGATCACGTCCTGTGGGTCAGGACTAGATCACGTCCTGTGGGTCAGGACTAGATCACGTCCTGAGGGTCAGGACTAGATCACGTCCCATGGGTCAGGACTAGATCACGTCCTGTGGGTCAGGTCTAGATCACGTCCTGTCGGTCAGGACTAGATCACGTCCTGTGGGTCAGGACTAGATCACGTCCTGTGGGTCAGGACTAGATCACGTCCTGTGGGTCAGGACTAGATCAAGTCCTGTGGGTCAGGTCTAGATCACGTCCTGTGGGTCAGGACTAGATCACGTCCTGTGGGTCAGGACTAGATCACGTCCTGTGGGTAAGGACTAGATCACGTCCTGAGGGTCAGGTCTAGATCACGTCCTGTGGGTCAGGACTAGATGGTCAGGACTAGATCATGTCCTGTGGGTCAGGACTAGATGGTCAGGACTAGATTATGTCCTGAGGGTCAGGACTAGA
>NW_027315857.1:549482-884482 GCF_026437365.1 Eucyclogobius newberryi | reverse complement strand
TGGGGGTCACATGGGGGTCACATGGGACACACATGGTCACATGGGACACACATGGGACGTAAAAGTCTGATGCTGCAGTGATTATCACTCTGGAACTCGCTCTCTGCCTCAGCTTTTTATTGCACTTTATTTATAAGACTCGGTTCATTCCCACAGAAAATACATCAACTGAGAAGTGAAGATCTGCACTTTTACCACAACCAGAAGTAGGGCCTACGGTGAAAGGGCCTACGGTGAAAGGGCCTATGGTGAAAGGCCCTACGGTGAAAGGGCCTATGGTGAAAGGCCCTACGGTGAAAGGGCCTATGGTGAAAGGCCCTACGGTGAAAGGGCCTATGGTGAAAGGCCCTACGGTGAAAGGGCCTATGATGAAAGGGCCTATGGTGAAAGGGCCTACGGTGAAAGGGCCTATGGTGAAAGGCCCTACGGTGAAAGGGCCTATGGTGAAAGGGCCTACGGTGAAAGGGCCTATGGTGAAAGGCCCTACGGTGAAAGGGCCTATGGTGAAAGGCCCTACGGTGAAAGGGCCTATGGTGAAAGGGCCTATGGTGAAAGGCCCTACGGTGAAAGGGCCTATGGTGAAAGGCCCTACGGTGAAAGGGCCTATGATGAAAGGGCCATTATGAAAGGGCCTACGGTGAAAGGGCCTATTGCACTGGACGTTTTGCCTCCCTGGAGACGAGGACAAGTGCAAGGATGCATGCGCAATCATATACTGGATTACTTCAAACACGTATCAAATATATTTATTCTCAAACCCCTTTAAAGTCCTTCCCCATCCCGAGGACCCTTGAACTCCAAGTCTTCTCTCTGCATTTGCAATATGTGTCTATTTCTATTATAACTGGATTTAATTGAATAAAATAAACTGATATATTTGTATGATTGTAACACTGGTGTCTCTGCTGTTGTGTGCTTTGTTCTGCTTTGGAGAAGACGTTTAAAGGTACGTGTGCTTTTGGACGTAACAGGACATTAATGTGAGGGAATTGTCAATGTCCCTGTCACTAACACCAGACTTATACTTAATGATCGGGGCTGAATAATATAAGTACTGAATTATTCTTTTTAATCATGAGGTCGAGCTCAGCAAATCACAAAAACAAGTCTGTGACACGTGGCTAAAGCTAGAGTAAAAAGGAAACTACTTTATCCTGTCTTTTGCTACATTCACCATTTATTTCTCAGCTCCTCTCTTAACCACAATAACCAAGAAATAGTGTAAGATTCTGTCCGTGTTTGGTGAGAAATTATTATTTTCTTTTGGTATCTGCTTTTGCCATCTTGTTTTCAACCTGTTCTGTTATCCAACCAGCTCACGGTAAATGCCACTTTGGACACTAGACGTCTCAGGGTCAGGACAGCAGAGACACTTTCAAACATTGACAATCAACTCCAAAGTAAATCAGTGGAAACGAGCATTAAAGGCGCAATGGACGATTTTTCAGCGATTTGAGAACTCAGGCGGAAGTGCTCATGCCACTCCCCCGTGCTCGTGCCACTCCCCCGTGCTCGTGCCACTCCCCCGTGCACATGCCACTCCCCCGTGCACATGCCACTCCCCCGTGTGGACTGATACAACACACACGTGTGTTTGTTTATTAGCCCGACGGATCGCATCACATCTCTCGTCTCCTGTAGATTTCTGTCCACTTCTGCGTCAGCTCGAACTGTCTTTCTCCGTCCTCATTTTGCCCCGTACACTGAGGGAACTATATTATGATAGATCCATGCGCTTAGGCACGCGGAAACGTGGGGACGAGCCTGACGCGGCTGCAGGTGAGCGGTAGGTGCGTTTTACGTGGCAGGACAAATGATTTATCCACGACACGAGGAAATATGATAAAAAATTTGCTGAAAAAAATCGTCCATTCCACCTTTAAGTGAACACTTACCTCCTCCGCCCTTAACACAGCTTCTACAGTGATTATACTGGCTTTGAACTTCATACATTCTTAGAGTTAATTCAATCAGAGGGAGTGTATAGCATTAGCATGACGGATACATAGCTGTGTATTGGTGGAGGTCTCCATAGTGACCCCCTCCTAACCCCACCCCTGGACACTGTCCCACATGTAACCGGAGTAGGCTGCAGTTGGCCTGGCTCGGCTGACTGACAGGCAACAACAGTAGGTGAAAAAGTTAGGTCCCAACACAAAGAAACAAGAGGGAAAGACATTGTAGAAGCTGGACTATTACGATCGAGAACGATTTTGAGGGTCGAAGATGAAAAGCGTGGATTGGTTTCTGTTCGCGTGCTGTTTGTGGAGCGTGCACACGATCGGGGGTAAGTCTGACAAGCTAACTGACATTTAAATACTGTGAACATGCAGGCTAATGTAGGCCACGGCTAATTTTAGAATGCTAACCGTAAAGAGGAACATTGTATCAATGAAATGATCGATACAATCAATGTTGTCTGAAAATACTGTATTACGAGTATTAAGGTTTTCTGGAAAGAAAGTAACAGAATACATGACCCATGAGTTCCATAGGTCATGAAACTCACTACACAGTCACTATTAGTTCATGTAACTCTGTATTATTATTATTATAGACTTATCACAGGTCACATCTCCAATTTTCCACACTCAAAGTTCATTTTGTAGATAATCCTTGTCTAATTCTTGCTGTTACTTTCTGCATATCTCAGTCTTATCGTTTTTTTGGATTTGTGATTTTTCCTTATCTCGAAGAGTGAGGGAATGTTGGTGATTAGTGACATCATCCTCTGTGACATCATCATCACGGCAACTGTAAAGAATATGGCCGTGCATTACGCAGCGTCTAGTTTAATGATTATGTTCCTGCCAGGAATAAAGTCTGGCGATAATGTAACACTTAGATACCAACCGCCTTAAAACACAGAGGAAGAAGTCTAAAGAATAAAGTGATTTTTTTACAGTATATCGTAAAGCACATACTTTGAAGACGCACTACTACAGTATATGGCAGCAAATGCACCTTTTAATGGCGGTTGGCAGCCAACTGAAAAGGTGCATTTGCTGCCACCTACTGTAGTAGTGCGTCTTCAAAGTATGTGCTTTACGATATACTGTAAAAAAATACAGATTTTTCCGTGAATCTGAGTCTGATTGTAAAAAAACACACAACGTTTTGAAGCTTAAAATATAGAAAACATGACGTGTCCCCTGGACAGTGCTTCCAATGACGACGGGTTCACCTCAGAGTGGTAAAAAGCTCTAAAAGAAACACTTTCTGCTTTCAGTCCATATTTAAATCAGTCAATCAATAACATTAATTCAAAGGATTCCAGACTCTTCTCATTTCCATCCCCTGCCATATAAAGCTACCTTGTATTGTCGAAGTTTAGTTCATACAGACTGCGGGAGGCGAGGATCGTTCTCAAGTTCTTTATTTGATGAAAACATGGAAAAACAGGCAAAACAGTAGCGTGTTGTTCGTCTGCAGCTGAGATTCGACTCTTCACAAGATTTAGCTGTGTTTTATAAAGCTGTTGCTTGGGTCTGATAAACATGGCCTGACCTTCGCTATGACGTCCGCTTTAAGATTGTTTAGACTAGTCCACAGATAATCAGAAAATACACAGAATAGTTAAAATACACAGAATAGTTCATTGTGACCCATATGCAGCAAGATCATCTTGACTCATGATAAATAGGACACAGACATGACAATAATTTGATCAATATCCACAGTATCCGCTTCAAAACGAGGTTGGTGTTTACCTTGTCTGAAAAATCAGAGCGTTGCTAAACTGCTGTGACCCAGAGTAATGTGGTGCTGGAGGTTCCCGTGAGGCCTGGCAGATGACAAACGCTTGAGTCACTTGGAGGATGTGGATAATCCTTGGATAAAATTAGTGCTTACAACATGGAAAGAATAATCATAACCTATAACCTAAACAAAGATGTGGAAATATTTGGCTTATGACCAAATATATATATATATATATATATATATATATATATATATATATATATATATATATATATATATATATATATATATACTAGACCCAAGGTAATATAGGGCCCAAAGGGCCCTGAGACCAACCGCACATAACTGCAGGTGCAGAGGCTGCAGGGACATCACACATGGAGCTCCATCACCAGGAGCTGACATAGTGAACAGAAACATCTGTGCAGAGCACGGGCTGGAGACCCCAAGGACAAGGTGGAAACACCTCCAAAGGTGGAGAACGACCGAGCCAAGGTCCTCTGGGACCTCCAGATACAGACAGACCGAATGGTAATGGAACCAACCGGACATAGTGGTGGTCTCAAGGGTGGTGGACATTGCAGTGCATCATGGGATGGAAACATGTGCCCGTAGAATGACTTGAGCAGATCCAGGAAAAACATCAGAGATCTCGGTCCAGAAAAGCGCAGTGCAGGAACAGCAAAGATACTGAAGAACCCTCAAGCTCCCAGGGGCCTCTGGTAGAGGACTTGAGCTTGAAGGGGAAGGAACAGATTTGTATATATATATATATATATATATATATATATATATATATATATATATCCAGCAGAACAACAACAGAATTTGTTCTTCAACAGTACCGTGAATTTCAACATTGTCTTGAATTTTGAAAAGATAATATTTTTTAAAGATCTTTTGGGATGTATATGTCCTACAACAGTGAATGGATCTCATTCCTGGATACAAGAAAGAAGCTTACACCGACCTACACTGACAACTAAGGACCGGACAGACATTGGACAGACATTGGACAGACATTGGACAGACATTGGACAGACATTGGACAGACATTGGACAGACATTGGACAGACATTGAAAAATGATCAGAGATGATTACATTTGGACTCGACTTTACATTGGACACATTTTACAGACTTTAGACCAATTGGGACTTTGGTTTTGAAGTTTGAATGCCTTATTTTTATGTATATTTTTGAAAAAAAAAAAAAAAAAGAAATTAACTCTGAGAGTAGGAAATAAAAGTTTATCTCTATAAGCCTTGATAAAAAAAGATCAGTCAGAGGGTTATAATGGTCATTACTTTCTTTGATTTCTTGGTAATAGTAACTAATAACTTATTTGTAAATACCTTGACAAGTCCATTACAAAGCTTTCCGTGTGATTTTCTTTTAAAATCTGGTGAAAAACGTTTTTATCTTTTAAATCTCAGGTCTGTGTTATTTGGAGTAAAATCTTCAACTGTTCAGTTTAAGATTTTAACATATTAAGATAAGATAAGATATTCCTTTACTGTCCCACATGGGGAAATTTCATTGGTGCAACACAGGTAGATACAGAGGTAGATCCAGAAGAACAGATCACTTATAGGAAGTCTGAAAAACACTTTCAGTAGAAGATCTCCTATAAATAAATAAAAACTCCCATAGACAAATAAATACATAAATACCATTGCATGTGATCCCGACAGTAATTGCACATGAATATGTGTCACGACAGCACATAGATTGCACATGAATTGCACATGAATTCCAACAGCAATTGCACATACGACAGAATTGCACATCAGTATTAGGTTAGGTCAGTATTGCGCCGGGATAACGTGACGATCTCCGGGTAAAACGACAGTTCTCCGCAGTTTCATGAGTTCCTCCTTTGTGGCCCCGCCCCCCGGCCGGCGCCGGAGCCGGGGGGCGGGACCGGAGCCGGGGGGCGGGGCCGGAGCCGGGGGGCTCAGAGCCAAGACACATCGCAACGGCACGACGAAAACACTCTTTGTTGATCTTTGATCAGCTCCTTCCATGTTTTAAGCACAGAATTGACCCAGGGATTCTTAACTTCCTCCAAATGACTCAACCGTCATCTGCCAGTAAGACCTGTACAGGAACCTCAGGCACCACATGACTCTCAGTATAAGACCTGTACAGGAACCCCCGGCACCACATGACTCTCAGTATAAGGCCTGTACAGGAACCTCAGGCACCACATGACTCTCAGTATAAGACCTGTACAGGAACCTCAGGCACCACATTACTCTCAGTATAAGACCTGTACAGGAACCCACGGCACCACATTACTCTCAGTATAAGGCCTGTACAGGAACCTCAGGCACCACATGACTCTCAGTATAAGACCTGTACAGGAACCTCCGGCACCACATGACTCTCAGTATAAGACCTGTACAGGAACCCACGGCACCACATTACTCTCAGTATAAGGCCTGTACAGGAACCTCAGGCACCACATGACTCTCAGTATAAGACCTGTACAGGAACCCCCGGCACCACATGACTGTCAGTATAAGACCTGTACTGGAACCCCCGGCACCACATTACTCTCAGTATAAGACCTGTACAGGAACCCCCGGCACCACATTACATTTAGTATAAGACCTGTACAGGAACCCCCGGCACCACATGACTCTCAGTATAAGACCTGTAAAGGAACCCCCGCACCACATTACTCTCAGTATAAGACCTGTACAGGAACCCCCGTCACCACATGACTCTCAGTATAAGGCCTGTAAAGGAACCCCCGCACCACATGACTCTCAGTATAAGACCTGTACAGGAACCCCCGGCACCACATGACTCTCAGTATAAGGCCTGTACAGGAACCTCAGGCACCACATGACTCTCAGTATAAGACCTGTACAGGAACCTCAGGCACCACATTACTCTCAGTATAAGACCTGTAAAGGAACCCCCGGCACCACATGACTCTCAGTATAAGGCCTGTACAGGAACCTCAGGCACCACATGACTCTCAGTATAAGGCCTGTACAGGAACCTCAGGCACCACATTACTCTCAGTATAAGACCTGTACAGGAACCCCCGTCACCACATGACTCTCAGTATAAGACCTGTACAGGAACCCCCGGCACCACATTACTCTCAGTATAAGACCTGTACAGGAACCCCCGGCACCACATTACTCTAAGTATAAGACCTGTACAGGAACCCCCTGCACCACATTACATTTAGTATAAGACCTGTACAGGAACCCCTGGCACCACATGACTCTCAGTATGAGACCTGTACAGGAACCCCCGGCACCACATGACTCTCAGTATAAGAACTGTACAGGAACCCCCGGCACCACATTACTCTCAGTATAAGACCTGTACAGGAACCTCAGGCACCACATGACTCTCAGTATAAGGCCTGTACAGGAACCCCCGGCACCACATGACTCTCAGTATAAGGCCTGTACAGGAACCCCCGGCACCACATGACTCTCAGTATAAGGCCTGTACAGGAACCTCAGGCACCACATTACTCTCAGTATAAGGCCTGTACAGGAACCTCAGGCACCACATGACTCTCAGTATAAGGCCTGTACAGGAACCTCAGGCACCACATTACTCTCAGTATAAGACCTGTACAGGAACCCCCGGCACCACATTACTCTCAGTATAAGACCTGTACAGGAACCCCCGGCACCACATTACTCTCAGTATAAGACCTGTACAGGAACCCCCGCACCACATGACTCTCAGTATAAGACCTGTACAGAAACCCCCGGCACCACATTACTCTCAGTATGAGACCTGTACAGAAACCCCCGGCACCACATGACTCTCAGTATAAGACCTGTACAGGAACCCCCGGCACCACATTACTCTCAGTATAAGACCTGTACAGGAACCCCCGGCACCACATTACTCTCAGTATAAGACCTGTACAGGAACCCCCGGCACCACATTACTCTAAGTATAAGACCTGTACAGGAACCCCCGGCACCACATTACTCTCAGTATAAGACCTGTACAGGAACCCCCGGCACCACATTACATTTAGTATAAGACCTGTACAGGAACCCCTGGCACCAAATTATATTCAGTATAAGACCTGTACAGGAACCCCCGGCACCACATGACTCTCAGTATAAGACCTGTACAGGAACCCCCGGCACCACCTGACTCTCAGTATAAGACCTGTACAGGAACCCCCGGCACCACATTACTCTCAGTATAAGACCTGTACAGGAACCCCCGTCACCACATGACTCTCAGTATAAGACCTGTACAGGAACCCCCGGCACCACCTGACTCTCAGTATAAGACCTGTACAGGAACCCCCGGCACCACATTACTCTCAGTATAAGACCTGTACAGGAACCCCCAGCACCACATGACTCTCAGTATAAGACCTGTACAGGAACCCCCGGCACCACATTACTCAAAGTATAAGACCTGTACAGGAACCCCCGGCACCACATTACTCTCAGTATAAGACCTGTACAGGAACCCCCGGCACCACATTACTCTAAGTATAAGACCTGTACAGGAACCCCCGGCACCACATTACTCTCAGTATGAGACCTGTACAGGAACCCCCGGCACCACATGACTCTCAGTATAAGACCTGTACAGGAACCCCCGGCACCACATGACTGTCAGTATAAGACCTGTACTGGAACCCCCAGCACCACATTACTCTCAGTATAAGACCTGTACAGGAACCCCCGGCACCACATTACTCTCAGTATAAGACCTGTACAGGAACCTCAGGCACCACATGACTCTCAGTATAAGGCCTGTACAGGAACCCCCGTCACCACGTGACTCTCAGTATAAGACCTGTACAGGAACCCCCGGCACCACATTACTCTCAGTATAAGACCTGTACAGGAACCCCCGGCACCACATTACTCTAAGTATAAGACCTGTACAGGAACCCCCTGCACCACATTACTCTCAGTATGAGACCTGTACAGGAACCCCCGGCACCACATGACTCTCAGTATAAGAACTGTACAGGAACCCCCGGCACCACATTACTCTCAGTATAAGACCTGTACAGGAACCTCAGGCACCACATGACTCTCAGTATAAGGCCTGTACAGGAACCCCCGGCACCACATGACTCTCAGTATAAGGCCTGTACAGGAACCCCCGGCACCACATGACTCTCAGTATAAGGCCTGTACAGGAACCTCAGGCACCACAATACTCTCAGTATAAGGCCTGTACAGGAACGTCAGGCACCACATGACTCTCAGTATAAGGCCTGTACAGGAACCTCAGGCACCACATTACTCTCAGTATAAGACCTGTACAGGAACCCCCGTCACCACATGACTCTCAGTATAAGACCTGTACAGGAACCCCCGGCACCACATGACTGTCAGTATAAGACCTGTACTGGAACCCCCAGCACCACATTACTCTCAGTATAAGACCTGTACAGGAACCTCAGGCACCACATTACTCTCTGTATAAGACCTGTACAGGAACCCCCGTCACCACATGACTCTCAGTATAAGACCTGTACAGGAACCCCCGGCACCACATGACTGTCAGTATAAGACCTGTACTGGAACCCCCAGCACCACATTACTCTCAGTATAAGACCTGTACAGGAACCCCCGTCACCACATTACTCTCAGTATAAGACCTGTACAGGAACCCCCGGCACCACCTGACTCTCAGTATAAGACCTGTACAGGAACCCCCGGCACCACATTACTCTCAGTATAAGACCTGTACAGGAACCCCCAGCACCACATGACTCTCAGTATAAGACCTGTACAGGAACCCCCGGCACCACATTACTCAAAGTATAAGACCTGTACAGGAACCCCCGGCACCACATTACTCTCAGTATAAGACCTGTACAGGAACCCCCGGCACCACATTACTCTAAGTATAAGACCTGTACAGGAACCCCCGGCACCACATTACTCTCAGTATGAGACCTGTACAGGAACCCCCGGCACCACATTACTCTCAGTATAAGAACTGTACAGGAATCCCCGGCACCACATTACTCTCAGTATAAGACCTGTAAGGGAACCCCCGGCACCACATTACTCTCAGTATAAGACCTGTACAGGAACCCCCAGCTCAACATTACTCTAAGTATAAGACCTTTACAGGAACCCCGGCACCACATGACTCTCAGTATAAGACCTGTACAGGAACCCCCAGCACAACATTACTCTCGGTATAAGACCTGTACAGGAACCCCCGGCACCCCATTACTCTCCATTTTAAGACCTGTACAGGAACCCCCGGCACCACATTACTCTCCATTTTAAGACCTGTACAGGAACCCCCGGCATCACATTACTCTCAGTATAAGACCTGTACAGGAACCCCCGGCACCACATTACTCTCAGTATAAGACCTGTACAGGAACCCCCGGCACCACATTACTCTCAGTATAAGACCTGTACAGGAACCCCCGGCACCACATTACTCTCAGTATAAGGCCTGTACAGGAACCTCAGGCACCACATTACTCTCAGTATAAGACCTGTACAGGAACCCCCGTCACCACATGACTCTCAGTATAAGACCTGTACAGGAACCCCCGGCACCACATGACTGTCAGTATAAGACCTGTACAGGAACCCCCGGCACGACATTACTCTCAGTATAAGGCCTGTACAGGAACCCCGGCACTACATTACTCTCGGTATAAGACCTGTACAGGAACCCCCGGCACCACATTACTCTCAGTATAAGACCTGTACAGGAACCCCCGGCACCACATGACTCTCGGTATAAGACCTGTACAGGAACCCCCGGCACCACATTACTGTCAGTATAAGACCTGTACTGGAACCCCCGGCACCACATTACTCTCAGTATAAGACCTGTACAGGAACCCCCGTCACCACGTGACTCTCAGTATAAGACCTGTACAGGAACCCCCGGCACCACATGACTGTCAGTATAAGACCTGTACTGGAACCCCCGGCACCACATTACTCTCAGTATAAGACCTGTACAGGAACCCCCGGCACCACTTGACTCTCAGTATAAGGCCTGTACAGGAACCTCAGGCACCACATGACTCTCAGTATAAGACCTGTACAGGAACCTCAGGCACCACATTACTCTCAGTATAAGACCTGTAAAGGAACCCCCGGCACCACATGACTCTCAGTATAAGGCCTGTACAGGAACCTCAGGCACCACATTACTCTCAGTATAAGGCCTGTACAGGAACCTCAGGCACCACATGACTCTCAGTATAAGGCCTGTACAGGAACCTCAGGCACCACATTACTCTCAGTATAAGACCTGTACAGGAACCCCCGTCACCACATGACTCTCAGTATAAGACCTGTACAGGAACCCCCGGCACCACATGACTGTCAGTATAAGACCTGTACTGGAACCCCCAGCACCACATTACTCTCAGTATAAGACCTGTACAGGAACCCCCGGCACCACATTACTCTCAGTATAAGACCTGTACAGGAACCCCCGGCACCACATTACTCTCAGTATAAGACCTGTACAGGAACCCCCGCACCACATGACTCTCAGTATAAGACCTGTACAGAAACCCCCGGCACCACATTACTCTAAGTATAAGACCTGTACAGGAACCCCCGGCACCACATTACTCTCAGTATGAGACCTGTACAGAAACCCCCGGCACCACATGACTCTCAGTATAAGACCTGTACAGGAACCCCCGGCACCACATTACTCTCAGTATAAGACCTGTACAGGAACCCCCGGCACCACATTACTCTCAGTATAAGACCTGTACAGGAACCCCCGGCACCACATTACTCTAAGTATAAGACCTGTACAGGAACCCCCGGCACCACATTACTCTCAGTATAAGACCTGTACAGGAACCCCCGGCACCACATTACATTTAGTATAAGACCTGTACAGGAACCCCTGGCACCAAATTATATTCAGTATAAGACCTGTACAGGAACCCCCGGCACCACATGACTCTCAGTATAAGACCTGTACAGGAACCCCCGGCACCACCTGACTCTCAGTATAAGACCTGTACAGGAACCCCCAGCACCACATGACTCTCAGTATAAGACCTGTACAGGAACCCCCGTCACCACATGACTCTCAGTATAAGACCTGTACAGGAACCCCCGGCACCACATGACTGTCAGTATAAGACCTGTACTGGAACCCCCAGCACCACATTACTCTCAGTATAAGACCTGTACAGGAACCCCCGGCACCACATTACTCTCAGTATAAGACCTGTACAGGAACCCCCGGCACCACATTACTCTCAGTATAAGACCTGTACAGGAACCCCCGCACCACATGACTCTCAGTATAAGACCTGTACAGAAACCCCCGGCACCACATTACTCTCAGTATGAGACCTGTACAGAAACCCCCGGCACCACATGACTCTCAGTATAAGACCTGTACAGGAACCCCCGGCACCACATTACTCTCAGTATAAGACCTGTACAGGAACCCCCGGCACCACATTACTCTCAGTATAAGACCTGTACAGGAACCCCCGGCACCACATTACTCTAAGTATAAGACCTGTACAGGAACCCCCGGCACCACATTACTCTCAGTATAAGACCTGTACAGGAACCCCCGGCACCACATTACATTTAGTATAAGACCTGTACAGGAACCCCTGGCACCAAATTATATTCAGTATAAGACCTGTACAGGAACCCCCGGCACCACATGACTCTCAGTATAAGACCTGTAAAGGAACCCCCGCACCACGTTACTCTCAGTATAAGACCTGTACAGGAACCCCCGTCACCACATGACTCTCAGTATAAGACCTGTACAGGAACCCCCGTCACCACATTACTCTCAGTATAAGACCTGTACAGGAACCCCCGGCACCACCTGACTCTCAGTATAAGACCTGTACAGGAACCCCCGGCACCACATTACTCTCAGTATAAGACCTGTACAGGAACCCCCAGCACCACATGACTCTCAGTATAAGACCTGTACAGGAACCCCCGGCACCACATTACTCAAAGTATAAGACCTGTACAGGAACCCCCGGCACCACATTACTCTCAGTATAAGACCTGTACAGGAACCCCCGGCACCACATTACTCTAAGTATAGGACCTGTACAGGAACCCCCGGCACCACATTACTCTCAGTATGAGACCTGTACAGGAACCCCCGGCACCACATTACTCTCAGTATAAGAACTGTACAGGAATCCCCGGCACCACATTACTCTCAGTATAAGACCTGTAAGGGAACCCCCGGCACCACATTACTCTCAGTATAAGACCTGTACAGGAACCCCCAGCTCAACATTACTCTAAGTATAAGACCTTTACAGGAACCCCGGCACCACATGACTCTCAGTATAAGGCCTGTACAGGAACCTCAGGCACCACATTACTCTCAGTATAAGGCCTGTACAGGAACCTCAGGCACCACATGACTCTCAGTATAAGGCCTGTACAGGAACCTCAGGCACCACATTACTCTCAGTATAAGACCTGTACAGGAACCCCCGTCACCACATGACTCTCAGTATAAGACCTGTACAGGAACCCCCGGCACCACATGACTGTCAGTATAAGACCTGTACTGGAACCCCCAGCACCACATTACTCTCAGTATAAGACCTGTACAGGAACCCCCGGCACCACATGACTGTCAGTATAAGAACTGTACAGGAACCCCCGGCACCACATTACTCTCAGTATAAGACCTGTACAGGAACCTCAGGCACCACATGACTCTCAGTATAAGGCCTGTACAGGAACCCCCGTCACCACGTGACTCTCAGTATAAGACCTGTACAGGAACCCCCGGCACCACATTACTCTCAGTATAAGACCTGTACAGGAACCCCCGGCACCACATTACTCTAAGTATAAGACCTGTACAGGAACCCCCTGCACCACATTACTCTCAGTATGAGACCTGTACAGGAACCCCCGGCACCACATGACTCTCAGTATAAGAACTGTACAGGAACCCCCGGCACCACATTACTCTCAGTATAAGACCTGTACAGGAACCTCAGGCACCACATGACTCTCAGTATAAGGCCTGTACAGGAACCCCCGGCACCACATGACTCTCAGTATAAGGCCTGTACAGGAACCCCCGGCACCACATGACTCTCAGTATAAGGCCTGTACAGGAACCTCAGGCACCACATTACTCTCAGTATAAGGCCTGTACAGGAACCTCAGGCACCACATGACTCTCAGTATAAGGCCTGTACAGGAACCTCAGGCACCACATTACTCTCAGTATAAGACCTGTACAGGAACCCCCGTCACCACATGACTCTCAGTATAAGACCTGTACAGGAACCCCCGGCACCACATGACTGTCAGTATAAGACCTGTACAGGAACCTCAGGCACCACATTACTCTCTGTATAAGACCTGTACAGGAACCCCCGTCACCACATGACTCTCAGTATAAGACCTGTACAGGAACCCCCGGCACCACATGACTGTCAGTATAAGACCTGTACTGGAACCCCCAGCACCACATTACTCTCAGTATAAGACCTGTACAGGAACCCCCGTCACCACATTACTCTCAGTATAAGACCTGTACAGGAACCCCCGGCACCACCTGACTCTCAGTATAAGACCTGTACAGGAACCCCCGGCACCACATTACTCTCAGTATAAGACCTGTACAGGAACCCCCAGCACCACATGACTCTCAGTATAAGACCTGTACAGGAACCCCCGGCACCACATTACTCAAAGTATAAGACCTGTACAGGAACCCCCGGCACCACATTACTCTCAGTATAAGACCTGTACAGGAACCCCCGGCACCACATTACTCTAAGTATAAGACCTGTACAGGAACCCCCGGCACCACATTACTCTCAGTATGAGACCTGTACAGGAACCCCCGGCACCACATTACTCTCAGTATAAGAACTGTACAGGAATCCCCGGCACCACATTACTCTCAGTATAAGACCTGTAAGGGAACCCCCGGCACCACATTACTCTCAGTATAAGACCTGTACAGGAACCCCCAGCTCAACATTACTCTAAGTATAAGACCTTTACAGGAACCCCGGCACCACATGACTCTCAGTATAAGACCTGTACAGGAACCCCCAGCACAACATTACTCTCGGTATAAGACCTGTACAGGAACCCCCGGCACCCCATTACTCTCCATTTTAAGACCTGTACAGGAACCCCCGGCACCACATTACTCTCAGTATAAGGCCTGTACAGGAACCTCAGGCACCACATTACTCTCAGTATAAGACCTGTACAGGAACCCCCGTCACCACATGACTCTCAGTATAAGACCTGTACAGGAACCCCCGGCACCACATGACTGTCAGTATAAGACCTGTACAGGAACCCCCGGCACGACATTACTCTCAGTATAAGGCCTGTACAGGAACCCCGGCACTACATTACTCTCGGTATAAGACCTGTACAGGAACCCCCGGCACCACATTACTCTCAGTATAAGACCTGTACAGGAACCCCCGGCACCACATGACTCTCGGTATAAGACCTGTACAGGAACCCCCGGCACCACATTACTGTCAGTATAAGACCTGTACTGGAACCCCCGGCACCACATTACTCTCAGTATAAGACCTGTACAGGAACCCCCGTCACCACCTGACTCTCAGTATAAGACCTGTACAGGAACCCCCGGCACCACATGACTGTCAGTATAAGACCTGTACTGGAACCCCCGGCACCACATTACTCTCAGTATAAGACCTGTACAGGAACCCCCGGCACCACATGACTCTCAGTATAAGGCCTGTACAGGAACCTCAGGCACCACATGACTCTCAGTATAAGACCTGTACAGGAACCTCAGGCACCACATTACTCTCAGTATAAGACCTGTAAAGGAACCCCCGGCACCACATGACTCTCAGTATAAGGCCTGTACAGGAACCTCAGGCACCACATTACTCTCAGTATAAGGCCTGTACAGGAACCTCAGGCACCACATGACTCTCAGTATAAGGCCTGTACAGGAACCTCAGGCACCACATTACTCTCAGTATAAGACCTGTACAGGAACCCCCGTCACCACATGACTCTCAGTATAAGACCTGTACAGGAACCCCCGGCACCACATGACTGTCAGTATAAGACCTGTACTGGAACCCCCAGCACCACATGACTCTCAGTATAAGACCTGTAAAGGAACCCCCGGCACCACATGACTCTCAGTATAAGACCTGTAAAGGAACCCCCGCACCACATTACTCTCAGTATAAGACCTGTACAGGAACCCCCGTCACCACATGACTCTCAGTATAAGACCTGTACAGGAACCCCCGTCACCACGTGACTCTCAGTATAAGACCTGTACAGGAACCCCCGTCACCACGTGACTCTCAGTATAAGACCTGTACAGGAACCCCCGGCACCACATTACTCTCAGTATAAGACCTGTACAGGAACCCCCGGCACCACATTACTCTAAGTATAAGACCTGTACAGGAACCCCCTGCACCACATTACTCTCAGTATGAGACCTGTACAGGAACCCCCGGCACCACATGACTCTCAGTATAAGAACTGTACAGGAACCCCCGGCACCACATGACTTTCAGTATAAGGCCTGTACAGGAACTTCAGGCACCACATTACTCTCAGTATAAGGCCTGTACAGGAACCTCAGGCACCACATGACTCTCAGTATAAGGCCTGTACAGGAACCCCCGGCACCACATTACTCTCAGTATAAGACCTGTACAGAAACCCCCGGCACCACATGACTCTCAGTATAAGACCTGTACAGGAACCCCCGGCACCACATTACTCTCAGTATAAGACCTGTACAGGAACCCCCGGCACCACATTACTCTCAGTATAAGACCTGTACAGGAACCCCCGGCACCACATTACTCTAAGTATAAGACCTGTACAGGAACCCCCGGCACCACATTACTCTCAGTATAAGACCTGTACAGGAACCCCCGGCACCACATTACATTTAGTATAAGACCTGTACAGGAACCCCTGGCACCAAATTATATTCAGTATAAGACCTGTACAGGAACCCCCGGCACCACATGACTCTCAGTATAAGACCTGTAAAGGAACCCCCGCACCACGTTACTCTCAGTATAAGACCTGTACAGGAACCCCCGTCACCACATGACTCTCAGTATAAGACCTGTACAGGAACCCCCGTCACCACATTACTCTCAGTATAAGACCTGTACAGGAACCCCCGGCACCACCTGACTCTCAGTATAAGACCTGTACAGGAACCCCCGGCACCACATTACTCTCAGTATAAGACCTGTACAGGAACCCCCAGCACCACATGACTCTCAGTATAAGACCTGTACAGGAACCCCCGGCACCACATTACTCAAAGTATAAGACCTGTACAGGAACCCCCGGCACCACATTACTCTCAGTATAAGACCTGTACAGGAACCCCCGGCACCACATTACTCTAAGTATAGGACCTGTACAGGAACCCCCGGCACCACATTACTCTCAGTATGAGACCTGTACAGGAACCCCCGGCACCACATTACTCTCAGTATAAGAACTGTACAGGAATCCCCGGCACCACATTACTCTCAGTATAAGACCTGTAAGGGAACCCCCGGCACCACATTACTCTCAGTATAAGACCTGTACAGGAACCCCCAGCTCAACATTACTCTAAGTATAAGACCTTTACAGGAACCCCGGCACCACATGACTCTCAGTATAAGGCCTGTACAGGAACCTCAGGCACCACATTACTCTCAGTATAAGGCCTGTACAGGAACCTCAGGCACCACATGACTCTCAGTATAAGGCCTGTACAGGAACCTCAGGCACCACATTACTCTCAGTATAAGACCTGTACAGGAACCCCCGTCACCACATGACTCTCAGTATAAGACCTGTACAGGAACCCCCGGCACCACATGACTGTCAGTATAAGACCTGTACTGGAACCCCCAGCACCACATTACTCTCAGTATAAGACCTGTACAGGAACCCCCGGCACCACATGACTGTCAGTATAAGAACTGTACAGGAACCCCCGGCACCACATTACTCTCAGTATAAGACCTGTACAGGAACCTCAGGCACCACATGACTCTCAGTATAAGGCCTGTACAGGAACCCCCGTCACCACGTGACTCTCAGTATAAGACCTGTACAGGAACCCCCGGCACCACATTACTCTCAGTATAAGACCTGTACAGGAACCCCCGGCACCACATTACTCTAAGTATAAGACCTGTACAGGAACCCCCTGCACCACATTACTCTCAGTATGAGACCTGTACAGGAACCCCCGGCACCACATGACTCTCAGTATAAGAACTGTACAGGAACCCCCGGCACCACATTACTCTCAGTATAAGACCTGTACAGGAACCTCAGGCACCACATGACTCTCAGTATAAGGCCTGTACAGGAACCCCCGGCACCACATGACTCTCAGTATAAGGCCTGTACAGGAACCCCCGGCACCACATGACTCTCAGTATAAGGCCTGTACAGGAACCTCAGGCACCACATTACTCTCAGTATAAGGCCTGTACAGGAACCTCAGGCACCACATGACTCTCAGTATAAGGCCTGTACAGGAACCTCAGGCACCACATTACTCTCAGTATAAGACCTGTACAGGAACCCCCGTCACCACATGACTCTCAGTATAAGACCTGTACAGGAACCCCCGGCACCACATGACTGTCAGTATAAGACCTGTACAGGAACCTCAGGCACCACATTACTCTCTGTATAAGACCTGTACAGGAACCCCCGTCACCACATGACTCTCAGTATAAGACCTGTACAGGAACCCCCGGCACCACATGACTGTCAGTATAAGACCTGTACTGGAACCCCCAGCACCACATTACTCTCAGTATAAGACCTGTACAGGAACCCCCGTCACCACATTACTCTCAGTATAAGACCTGTACAGGAACCCCCGGCACCACCTGACTCTCAGTATAAGACCTGTACAGGAACCCCCGGCACCACATTACTCTCAGTATAAGACCTGTACAGGAACCCCCAGCACCACATGACTCTCAGTATAAGACCTGTACAGGAACCCCCGGCACCACATTACTCAAAGTATAAGACCTGTACAGGAACCCCCGGCACCACATTACTCTCAGTATAAGACCTGTACAGGAACCCCCGGCACCACATTACTCTAAGTATAAGACCTGTACAGGAACCCCCGGCACCACATTACTCTCAGTATGAGACCTGTACAGGAACCCCCGGCACCACATTACTCTCAGTATAAGAACTGTACAGGAATCCCCGGCACCACATTACTCTCAGTATAAGACCTGTAAGGGAACCCCCGGCACCACATTACTCTCAGTATAAGACCTGTACAGGAACCCCCAGCTCAACATTACTCTAAGTATAAGACCTTTACAGGAACCCCGGCACCACATGACTCTCAGTATAAGACCTGTACAGGAACCCCCAGCACAACATTACTCTCGGTATAAGACCTGTACAGGAACCCCCGGCACCCCATTACTCTCCATTTTAAGACCTGTACAGGAACCCCCGGCACCACATTACTCTCAGTATAAGGCCTGTACAGGAACCTCAGGCACCACATTACTCTCAGTATAAGACCTGTACAGGAACCCCCGTCACCACATGACTCTCAGTATAAGACCTGTACAGGAACCCCCGGCACCACATGACTGTCAGTATAAGACCTGTACAGGAACCCCCGGCACGACATTACTCTCAGTATAAGGCCTGTACAGGAACCCCGGCACTACATTACTCTCGGTATAAGACCTGTACAGGAACCCCCGGCACCACATTACTCTCAGTATAAGACCTGTACAGGAACCCCCGGCACCACATGACTCTCGGTATAAGACCTGTACAGGAACCCCCGGCACCACATTACTGTCAGTATAAGACCTGTACTGGAACCCCCGGCACCACATTACTCTCAGTATAAGACCTGTACAGGAACCCCCGTCACCACCTGACTCTCAGTATAAGACCTGTACAGGAACCCCCGGCACCACATGACTGTCAGTATAAGACCTGTACTGGAACCCCCGGCACCACATTACTCTCAGTATAAGACCTGTACAGGAACCCCCGGCACCACATGACTCTCAGTATAAGGCCTGTACAGGAACCTCAGGCACCACATGACTCTCAGTATAAGACCTGTACAGGAACCTCAGGCACCACATTACTCTCAGTATAAGACCTGTAAAGGAACCCCCGGCACCACATGACTCTCAGTATAAGGCCTGTACAGGAACCTCAGGCACCACATTACTCTCAGTATAAGGCCTGTACAGGAACCTCAGGCACCACATGACTCTCAGTATAAGGCCTGTACAGGAACCTCAGGCACCACATTACTCTCAGTATAAGACCTGTACAGGAACCCCCGTCACCACATGACTCTCAGTATAAGACCTGTACAGGAACCCCCGGCACCACATGACTGTCAGTATAAGACCTGTACTGGAACCCCCAGCACCACATGACTCTCAGTATAAGACCTGTAAAGGAACCCCCGGCACCACATGACTCTCAGTATAAGACCTGTAAAGGAACCCCCGCACCACATTACTCTCAGTATAAGACCTGTACAGGAACCCCCGTCACCACATGACTCTCAGTATAAGACCTGTACAGGAACCCCCGTCACCACGTGACTCTCAGTATAAGACCTGTACAGGAACCCCCGTCACCACGTGACTCTCAGTATAAGACCTGTACAGGAACCCCCGGCACCACATTACTCTCAGTATAAGACCTGTACAGGAACCCCCGGCACCACATTACTCTAAGTATAAGACCTGTACAGGAACCCCCTGCACCACATTACTCTCAGTATGAGACCTGTACAGGAACCCCCGGCACCACATGACTCTCAGTATAAGAACTGTACAGGAACCCCCGGCACCACATTACTCTCAGTATAAGACCTGTACAGGAACCTCAGGCACCACATGACTCTCAGTATAAGGCCTGTACAGGAACCCCCGGCACCACATGACTCTCAGTATAAGGCCTGTACAGGAACCCCCGGCACCACATGACTTTCAGTATAAGGCCTGTACAGGAACTTCAGGCACCACATTACTCTCAGTATAAGGCCTGTACAGGAACCTCAGGCACCACATGACTCTCAGTATAAGGCCTGTACAGGAACCTCAGGCACCACATTACTCTCAGTATAAGACCTGTACAGGAACCCCCGTCACCACATGACTCTCAGTATAAGACCTGTACAGGAACCCCCGGCACCACATGACTGTCAGTATAAGACCTGTACTGGAACCCCCAGCACCACATTACTCTCAGTATAAGACCTGTACAGGAACCCCCGGCACCACATTACTCTCAGTATAAGACCTGTACAGGAACCCCCGGCACCACATTACTCTCAGTATAAGACCTGTACAGGAACCCCCGCACCACATGACTCTCAGTATAAGACCTGTACAGAAACCCCCGGCACCACATTACTCTAAGTATAAGACCTGTACAGGAACCCCCGGCACCACATTACTCTCAGTATGAGACCTGTACAGAAACCCCCGGCACCACATGACTCTCAGTATAAGACCTGTACAGGAACCCCCGGCACCACATTACTCTCAGTATAAGACCTGTACAGGAACCCCCGGCACCACATTACTCTCAGTATAAGACCTGTACAGGAACCCCCGGCACCACATTACTCTAAGTATAAGACCTGTACAGGAACCCCCGGCACCACATTACTCTCAGTATAAGACCTGTACAGGAACCCCCGGCACCACATTACATTTAGTATAAGACCTGTACAGGAACCCCTGGCACCAAATTATATTCAGTATAAGACCTGTACAGGAACCCCCGGCACCACATGACTCTCAGTATAAGACCTGTACAGGAACCCCCGGCACCACCTGACTCTCAGTATAAGACCTGTACAGGAACCCCCAGCACCACATGACTCTCAGTATAAGACCTGTACAGGAACCCCCGGCACCACATTACTCAAAGTATAAGACCTGTACAGGAACCCCCGGCACCACATTACTCTCAGTATAAGACCTGTACAGGAACCCCCGGCACCACATTACTCTAAGTATAAGACCTGTACAGGAACCCCCGGCACCATATTACTCTCAGTATAAGAACTGTACAGGAATCCCCGGCACCACATTACTCTCAGTATAAGACCTGTACAGGAACCCCCGGCACCACATGACTCTCAGTATAAGACCTGTACAGGAACCCCCGGCACCACATGACTGTCAGTATAAGACCTGTACAGGAACCCCCGGCACGACATTACTCTCAGTATAAGGCCTGTACAGGAACCCCGGCACTACATTACTCTCGGTATAAGACCTGTACAGGAACCCCCGGCACCACATTACTCTCAGTATAAGACCTGTACAGGAACCCCCGGCACCACATGACTCTCGGTATAAGACCTGTACAGGAACCCCCGGCACCACATTACTGTCAGTATAAGACCTGTACTGGAACCCCCGGCACCACATTACTCTCAGTATAAGACCTGTACAGGAACCCCCGTCACCACGTGACTCTCAGTATAAGACCTGTACAGGAACCCCCGGCACCACATGACTGTCAGTATAAGACCTGTACTGGAACCCCCGGCACCACATTACTCTCAGTATAAGACCTGTACAGGAACCCCCGGCACCACATGACTCTCAGTATAAGGCCTGTACAGGAACCTCAGGCACCACATGACTCTCAGTATAAGACCTGTACAGGAACCTCAGGCACCACATTACTCTCAGTATAAGACCTGTAAAGGAACCCCCGGCACCACATGACTCTCAGTATAAGGCCTGTACAGGAACCTCAGGCACCACATTACTTTCAGTATAAGGCCTGTACAGGAACCTCAGGCACCACATGACTCTCAGTATAAGGCCTGTACAGGAACCTCAGGCACCACATTACTCTCAGTATAAGACCTGTACAGGAACCCCCGTCACCACATGACTCTCAGTATAAGACCTGTACAGGAACCCCCGGCACCACATGACTGTCAGTATAAGACCTGTACTGGAACCCCCAGCACCACATGACTCTCAGTATAAGACCTGTAAAGGAACCCCCGGCACCACATGACTCTCAGTATAAGACCTGTAAAGGAACCCCCGCACCACATTACTCTCAGTATAAGACCTGTACAGGAACCCCCGTCACCACATGACTCTCAGTATAAGACCTGTACAGGAACCCCCGTCACCACGTGACTCTCAGTATAAGACCTGTACAGGAACCCCCGTCACCACGTGACTCTCAGTATAAGACCTGTACAGGAACCCCCGGCACCACATTACTCTCAGTATAAGACCTGTACAGGAACCCCCGGCACCACATTACTCTAAGTATAAGACCTGTACAGGAACCCCCTGCACCACATTACTCTCAGTATGAGACCTGTACAGGAACCCCCGGCACCACATGACTCTCAGTATAAGAACTGTACAGGAACCCCCGGCACCACATTACTCTCAGTATAAGACCTGTACAGGAACCTCAGGCACCACATGACTCTCAGTATAAGGCCTGTACAGGAACCCCCGGCACCACATGACTCTCAGTATAAGGCCTGTACAGGAACCCCCGGCACCACATGACTTTCAGTATAAGGCCTGTACAGGAACTTCAGGCACCACATTACTCTCAGTATAAGGCCTGTACAGGAACCTCAGGCACCACATGACTCTCAGTATAAGGCCTGTACAGGAACCTCAGGCACCACATTACTCTCAGTATAAGACCTGTACAGGAACCCCCGTCACCACATGACTCTCAGTATAAGACCTGTACAGGAACCCCCGGCACCACATGACTGTCAGTATAAGACCTGTACTGGAACCCCCAGCACCACATTACTCTCAGTATAAGACCTGTACAGGAACCCCCGGCACCACATTACTCTCAGTATAAGACCTGTACAGGAACCCCCGGCACCACATTACTCTCAGTATAAGACCTGTACAGGAACCCCCGCACCACATGACTCTCAGTATAAGACCTGTACAGAAACCCCCGGCACCACATTACTCTAAGTATAAGACCTGTACAGGAACCCCCGGCACCACATTACTCTCAGTATGAGACCTGTACAGAAACCCCCGGCACCACATGACTCTCAGTATAAGACCTGTACAGGAACCCCCGGCACCACATTACTCTCAGTATAAGACCTGTACAGGAACCCCCGGCACCACATTACTCTCAGTATAAGACCTGTACAGGAACCCCCGGCACCACATTACTCTAAGTATAAGACCTGTACAGGAACCCCCGGCACCACATTACTCTCAGTTTAAGACCTGTACAGGAACCCCCGGCACCACATTACATTTAGTATAAGACCTGTACAGGAACCCCTGGCACCAAATTATATTCAGTATAAGACCTGTACAGGAACCCCCGGCACCACATGACTCTCAATATAAGACCTGTACAGGAACCCCCGGCACCACCTGACTCTCAGTATAAGACCTGTACAGGAACCCCCGGCACCACATTACTCTCAGTATAAGACCTGTACAGGAACCCCCAGCACCACATGACTCTCAGTATAAGACCTGTACAGGAACCCCCGGCACCACATTACTCAAAGTATAAGACCTGTACAGGAACCCCCGGCACCACATTACTCTCAGTATAAGACCTGTACAGGAACCCCCGGCACCACATTACTCTAAGTATAAGACCTGTACAGGAACCCCCGGCACCATATTACTCTCAGTATAAGAACTGTACAGGAATCCCCGGCACCACATTACTCTCAGTATAAGACCTGTACAGGAACCCCCGGCACCACATTACATTTAGTATAAGACCTGTACAGGAACCCCCGGCACCACATTACTCTCAGTATAAGACCTGTACAGGAACCCCTGGCACCAAATTATATTCAGTATAAGACCTGAACAGGAACCCCCGGCACCACATGACTCTCAGTATAAGACCTGTAAAGGAACCCCCGCACCACGTTACTCTCAGTATAAGACCTGTACAGGAACCCCCGTCACCACATGACTCTCAGTATAAGACCTGTACAGGAACCCCCGTCACCACATTACTCTCCGTATAAGACCTGTACAGGAACCCCCGGCACCACCTGACTCTCAGTATAAGACCTGTACAGGAACCCCCGGCACCACATTACTCTCAGTATAAGACCTGTACAGGAACCCCCAGCACCACATGACTCTCAGTATAAGACCTGTACAGGAACCCCCGGCACCACATTACTCAAAGTATAAGACCTGTACAGGAACCCCCGGCACCACATTACTCTCAGTATAAGACCTGTACAGGAACCCCCGGCACCACATTACTCTAAGTATAAGACCTGTACAGGAACCCCCGGCACCACATTACTCTCAGTATGAGACCTGTACAGGAACCCCCGGCACCACATTACTCTCAGTATAAGAACTGTACAGGAATCCCCGGCACCACATTACTCTCAGTATAAGACCTGTACAGGAACCCCCGGCACCACATTACTCTCAGTATAAGACCTGTACAGGAACCCCCAGCACCCCATTACTCTCCATTTTAAGACCTGTACAGGAACCCCCGGCACCACATTACTCTCCATTTTAAGACCTGTACAGGAACCCCCGGCATCACATTACTCTCAGTATAAGACCTGTACAGGAACCCCCGGCACCACATGACTCTCAGTATAAGACCTGTACAGGAACCCCTGGCACCACATTACTCTCAGTATAAGACCTGTACAGGAACCCCCGGCACCACATTACTCTCAGTATAAGGCCTGTACAGGAACCTCAGGCACCACATTACTCTCAGTATAAGACCTGTACAGGAACCCCCGTCACCACATGACTCTCAGTATAAGACCTGTACAGGAACCCCCGGCACCACATGACTGTCAGTATAAGACCTGTACAGGAACCCCCGGCACGACATTACTCTCAGTATAAGGCCTGTACAGGAACCCCGGCACTACATTACTCTCGGTATAAGACCTGTACAGGAACCCCCGGCACCACATTACTCTCAGTATAAGACCTGTACAGGAACCCCCGGCACCACATGACTCTCGGTATAAGACCTGTACAGGAACCCCCGGCACCACATTACTGTCAGTATAAGACCTGTACTGGAACCCCCGGCACCACATTACTCTCAGTATAAGACCTGTACAGGAACCCCCGTCACCACGTGACTCTCAGTATAAGACCTGTACAGGAACCCCCGGCACCACATGACTGTCAGTATAAGACCTGTACTGGAACCCCCGGCACCACATTACTCTCAGTATAAGACCTGTACAGGAACCCCCGGCACCACATTACATTTAGAATAAGACCTGTACAGGAACCCCCGGCACCACATGACTCTCAGTATAAGATCTGTACAGGAACCCCCGGCACCACATTACTCTCAGTATGAGACCTGTACAGGAACCCCCGGCACCACATTACTCTCAGTATAAGACCTGTACAGGAACCCCCGGCACAATAATTACTCTCAGTATAAGACCTGTACAAGAACCCCCGGCACCCCATTACTCTCCATTTTAAGACCTGTACAGGAACCCCCGGCACCACATTACTCTCCATTATAAGACCTGTACAGGAACCCCCGGCATCACATTACTCTCAGTATAAGACCTGTACAGGAACCCCTAGCACCACATTACTCTCAGTATAAGACCTGTACAGGAACCCCCGGCACCACATTACTCTCAGTATAAGACCTGTACAGGAACCCCCGGCACCACATTACTCTCAGTATAAGACCTGTACAGGAACCCCCGGCACCACATTACTCTAAGTATAAGACCTGTACAGGAACCCCCTGCACCACATTACTCTCAGTATGAGACCTGTACAGGAACCCCCGGCACCACATGACTCTCAGTATAAGAACTGTACAGGAACCCCCGGCACCACATTACTCTCAGTATAAGACCTGTACAGGAACCCCCGTCACCACGTGACTCTCAGTATAAGACCTGTACAGGAACCCCCGGCACCACATGACTGTCAGTATAAGACCTGTACTGGAACCCCCGGCACCACATTACTCTCAGTATAAGACCTGTACAGGAACCCCCGGCACCACATTACATTTAGAATAAGACCTGTACAGGAACCCCCGGCACCACATGACTCTCAGTATAAGATCTGTACAGGAACCCCCGGCACCACATTACTCTCAGTATGAGACCTGTACAGGAACCCCCGGCACCACATTACTCTCAGTATAAGAACTGTACAGGAACCCCCGGCACCACATTACTCTCAGTATAAGACCTGTACAGGAACCCCCGGCACCACATTACTCTCAGTATAAGACCTGTACAGGAACCCCCGGCACAATAATTACTCTCAGTATAAGACCTGTACAAGAACCCCCGGCACCCCATTACTCTCCATTTTAAGACCTGTACAGGAACCCCCGGCACCACATTACTCTCCATTATAAGACCTGTACAGGAACCCCCGGCATCACATTACTCTCAGTATAAGACCTGTACAGGAACCCCTAGCACCACATTACTCTCAGTATAAGACCTGTACAGGAACCCCCGGCACCACATTACTCTCAGTATAAGACCTGTACAGGAACCCCCGGCACCACATTACTCTCAGTATAAGACCTGTACAGGAACCCCCGGCACCACATTACTCTAAGTATAAGACCTGTACAGGAACCCCCTGCACCACATTACTCTCAGTATGAGACCTGTACAGGAACCCCCGGCACCACATGACTCTCAGTATAAGAACTGTACAGGAACCCCCGGCACCACATTACTCTCAGTATAAGACCTGTACAGGAACCTCAGGCACCACATGACTCTCAGTATAAGGCCTGTACAGGAACCCCCGGCACCACATGACTCTCAGTATAAGGCCTGTACAGGAACCTCCGGCACCACATGACTTTCAGTATAAGGCCTGTACAGGAACTTCAGGCACCACATTACTCTCAGTATAAGGCCTGTACAGGAACCTCAGGCACCACATGACTCTCAGTATAAGGCCTGTACAGGAACCTCAGGCACCACATTACTCTCAGTATAAGACCTGTACAGGAACCCCCGTCACCACATGACTCTCAGTATAAGACCTGTACAGGAACCCCCGGCACCACATGACTGTCAGTATAAGACCTGTACTGGAACCCCCAGCACCACATTACTCTCAGTATAAGACCTGTACAGGAACCCCCGGCACCACATTACTCTCAGTATAAGACCTGTACAGGAACCCCCGGCACCACATTACTCTCAGTATGAGACCTGTACAGGAACCCCCGGCACCACATGACTCTCAGTATAAGACCTGTACAGGAACCCCCGGCACCACATTACTCTCAGTATAAGACCTGTACAGGAACCCCCGGCACCACATTACTCTCAGTATAAGACCTGTACAGGAACCCCCGGCACCACATTACTCTAAGTATAAGACCTGTACAGGAACCCCCGGCACCACATTACTCTCAGTTTAAGACCTGTACAGGAACCCCCGGCACCACATTACATTTAGTATAAGACCTGTACAGGAACCCCTGGCACCAAATTATATTCAGTATAAGACCTGTACAGGAACCCCCGGCACCACATGACTCTCAGTATAAGACCTGTACAGGAACCCCCGGCACCACCTGACTCTCAGTATAAGACCTGTACAGGAACCCCCGGCACCACATTACTCTCAGTATAAGACCTGTACAGGAACCCCCAGCACCACATGACTCTCAGTATAAGACCTGTACAGGAACCCCCGGCACCACATTACTCAAAGTATAAGACCTGTACAGGAACCCCCGGCACCACATTACTCTCAGTATAAGACCTGTACAGGAACCCCCGGCACCACATTACTCTAAGTATAAGACCTGTACAGGAACCCCCGGCACCATATTACTCTCAGTATAAGAACTGTACAGGAATCCCCGGCACCACATTACTCTCAGTATAAGACCTGTACAGGAACCCCCGGCACCACATTACATTTAGTATAAGACCTGTACAGGAACCCCCGTCACCACATGACTCTCAGTATAAGACCTGTACAGGAACCCCCGTCACCACATTACTCTCCGTATAAGACCTGTACAGGAACCCCCGGCACCACCTGACTCTCAGTATAAGACCTGTACAGGAACCCCCGGCACCACATTACTCTCAGTATAAGACCTGTACAGGAACCCCCAGCACCACATGACTCTCAGTATAAGACCTGTACAGGAACCCCCGGCACCACATTACTCAAAGTATAAGACATGTACAGGAACCCCCGGCACCACATTACTCTCAGTATAAGACCTGTACAGGAACCCCCGGCACCACATTACTCTAAGTATAAGACCTGTACAGGAACCCCCGGCACCACATTACTCTCAGTATGAGACCTGTACAGGAACCCCCGGCACCACATTACTCTCAGTATAAGAACTGTACAGGAATCCCCGGCACCACATTACTCTCAGTATAAGACCTGTACAGGAACCCCCGGCACCACATTACTCTCAGTATAAGACCTGTACAGGAACCCCCGGCACCCCATTACTCTCCATTTTAAGACCTGTACAGGAACACCCGGCACCACATTACTCTCCATTTTAAGACCTGTACAGGAACCCCCGGCATCACATTACTCTCAGTATAAGACCTGTACAGGAACCCCCGGCACCACATTACTCTCAGTATAAGACCTGTACAGGAACCCCTGGCACCACATTACTCTCAGTATAAGACCTGTACAGGAACCCCCGGCACCACATTACTCTCAGTATAAGGCCTGTACAGGAACCTCAGGCACCACATTACTCTCAGTATAAGACCTGTACAGGAACCCCCGTCACCACATGACTCTCAGTATAAGACCTGTACAGGAACCCCCGGCACCACATGACTGTCAGTATAAGACCTGTACAGGAACCCCCGGCACGACATTACTCTCAGTATAAGGCCTGTACAGGAACCCCGGCACTACATTACTCTCGGTATAAGACCTGTACAGGAACCCCCGGCACCACATTACTCTCAGTATAAGACCTGTACAGGAACCCCCGGCACCACATGACTCTCGGTATAAGACCTGTACAGGAACCCCCGGCACCACATTACTGTCAGTATAAGACCTGTACTGGAACCCCCGGCACCACATTACTCTCAGTATAAGACCTGTACAGGAACCCCCGTCACCACGTGACTCTCAGTATAAGACCTGTACAGGAACCCCCGGCACCACATGACTGTCAGTATAAGACCTGTACTGGAACCCCCGGCACCACATTACTCTCAGTATAAGACCTGTACAGGAACCCCCGGCACCACATTACATTTAGTATAAGACCTGTACAGGAACCCCCGGCACCACATGACTCTCAGTATAAGACCTGTACAGGAACCCCCGGCACCACATTACTCTCAGTATGAGACCTGTACAGGAACCCCCGGCACCACATTACTCTCAGTATAAGAACTGTACAGGAACCCCCGGCACCACATTACTCTCAGTATAAGAACTGTACAGGAACCCCCGGCACCACATTACTCTCAGTATAAGACCTGTACAGGAACCCCCGGCACAATAATTACTCTCAGTATAAGACCTGTACAAGAACCCCCGGCACCCCATTACTCTCCATTTTAAGACCTGTACAGGAACCCCCGGCACCACATTACTCTCCATTATAAGACCTGTACAGGAACCCCCGGCATCACATTACTCTCAGTATAAGACCTGTACAGGAACCCCTAGCACCACATTACTCTCAGTATAAGACCTGTACAGGAACCCCCGGCACCACATTACTCTCAGTATAAGACCTGTACAGGAACCCCCGGCACCACATTACTCTCAGTATAAGACCTGTACAGGAACCCCCGTCACCACATGACTCTCAGTATAAGACCTGTACAGGAACCCCCGGCACCACATGACTGTCAGTATAAGACCTGTACAGGAACCCCCGGCACGACATTACTCTCAGTATAAGGCCTGTACAGTAACCCCGGCACTACATTACTCTCGGTATAAGACCTGTACAGGAACCCCCGGCACCACATTACTCTCAGTATAAGACCTGTACAGGAACCCCCGGCACCACATGACTCTCGGTATAAGACCTGTACAGGAACCCCCGGCACCACATTACTGTCAGTATAAGACCTGTATTGGAACCCCCGGCACAACATTACTCTCAGTATAAGACCTGTACAGGAACCCCCGTCACCACGTGACTCTCAGTATAAGACCTGTACAGGAACCCCCGGCACCACATGACTGTCAGTATAAGACCTGTACTGGAACCCCCGGCACCACATTACTCTCAGTATAAGACCTGTACAGGAACCCCCGGCACAACATTACATTTAGTATAAGACCTGTACAGGAACCCCCGGCACCACATGACTCTCAGTATAAGACCTGTACAGGAACCCCCGGCACCACATTACTCTCAGTATGAGACCTGTACAGGAACCCCCGGCACCACATTACTCTCAGTATAAGAACTGTACAGGAACCCCCGGCACCACATTACTCTCAGTATAAGACCTGTACAGGAACCCCCGGCACCACATTACTCTCAGTATAAGACCTGTACAGGAACCCCCGGCACAATAATTACTCTCAGTATAAGACCTGTACAAGAACCCCCGGCACCCCATTACTCTCCATTTTAAGACCTGTACAGGAACCCCCGGCACCACATTACTCTCCATTATAAGACCTGTACAGGAACCCCCGGCATCACATTACTCTCAGTATAAGACCTGTACAGGAACCCCTAGCACCACATTACTCTCAGTATAAGACCTGTACAGGAACCCCCGGCACCACATTACTCTCAGTATAAGACCTGTACAGGAACCCCCGGCACCACATTACTCTCAGTATAAGACCTGTACAGGAACCCCCGGCTCGACATTACTCTCAGTATAAGGCCTGTACAGGAACCCCGGCACTACATTACTCTCGGTATAAGACCTGTACAGGAACCCCCGGCACTACATTACTCTCAGTATAAGACCTGTACAGGAACCCCCGGCACCACATGACTCTCAGTATAAGACCTGTACAGGAACCCCCGGCACCACATTACTCTCAGTATAAGAACTGTAAAGGAACCCCCGGCACCCCATTACTTTCCATTATAAGACCTGTACAGGAACCTCCGGCACCACATTACTCTCAGTATAAGACCTGTACAGGAACCCTCGGCACCACATTACTCTCAGTATGAGACCTGTACAGGAACCCCCGGCACCAAATGACTCTCAGTATAAGACCTGTACAGGAACCCCCGGCACCACATTACTCTCAGTATAAGACCTGTACAGGAACCCCCGGCACCACATGACTCTCAGTAAAAGACCTGTACAGGAACCCCCGGCACCACATGACTCTCAGTATAAGACCTGTACAGGAACCCCCGGCACCACATTACCGTCAGTGTAAGACCTGTACTGGAACCCCCGGCACCAGTTTACTCTCAGTATAAGACCTGTACAGGAACCCCGTCACCACATGACTCTCAGTATAAGACCTGTACAGGAACCCCCGGCACCACATTACTGTCAGTATAAGACCTGTAAAGGAACCCCCGCACCACATGACTCTCAGTATAAGACCTGTACAGAAACCCCCGGCACCACATTACTCTCAGTATGAGACCTGTACAGGAACCCCCGGCACCACATTACTCTCAGTATAAGAACTGTACAGGAATCCCCGGCACCACATTACTCTCAGTATAAGACCTGTACAGGAACCCCCGGCACCACATTACTCTCAGTATAAGACCTGTACAGGAACCCCCAGCTCAACATTACTCTAAGTATAAGACCTGTACAGGAACCCCGGCACCACATGACTCTCAGTATAAGACCTGTACAGGAACCCCCAGCACAACATTACTCTCAGTATAAGACCTGTACAGGAACCCCCAGCTCAACATTACTCTAAGTATAAGACCTGTACAGGAACCCCGGCACCACATGACTCTCGGTATAAGACCTGTACAGGAACCCCCGGCACCCCATTACTCTCCATTTTAAGACCTGTACAGGAACCCCCGGCACCACATTACTCTCCATTATAAGACCTGTACAGGAACCCCCGGCATCACATTACTCTCAGTATAAGACCTGTACAGGAACCCCCGGCACCACATTACTCTCAGTATAAGACCTGTACAGGAACCCCCGGCACCACATTACTCTCAGTATAAGACCTGTACAGGAACCCCCGGCACCACATTACTCTAAGTATAAGACCTGTAAAGGAACCTCAGGCACCACATGAATCTCAGTATAAGGCCTGTACAGGAACCTCAGGCACCACATTACTCTCAGTATAAGACCTGTACAGGAACCCCCGTCACCACATGACTCTCAGTATAAGACCTGTACAGGAACCCCCGGCACCACATGACTGTCAGTATAAGACCTGTACAGGAACCCCCGGCACGACATTACTCTCAGTATAAGGCCTGTACAGGAATCCCGGCACTACATTACTCTCGGTATAAGACCTGTACAGGAACCCCCGGCACCACATTACTCTCAGTATAAGACCTGTACAGGAACCCCCGGCACCACATGACTCTCGGTATAAGACCTGTACAGGAACCCCCGGCACCACATTACTGTCAGTATAAGACCTGTACTGGAACCCCCGGCACCACATTACTCTCAGTATAAGACCTGTACAGGAACCCCCGTCACCACGTGACTCTCAGTATAAGACCTGTACAGGAACCCCCGGCACCACATGACTGTCAGTATAAGACCTGTACTGGAACCCCCGGCACCACATTACTCTCAGTATAAGACCTGTACAGGAACCCCCGGCACCACATTACATTTAGTATAAGACCTGTACAGGAACCCCCGGCACCACATGACTCTCAGTATAAGACCCGTACAGGAACCCCCGGCACCACATTACTCTCAGTATGAGACCTGTAGAGGAACCCCCGGCACCACATTACTCTCAGTATAAGAACTGTACAGGAACCCCCGGCACCACATTACTCTCAGTATAAGACCTGTACAGGAACCCCCGGCACCACATTACTCTCAGTATAAGACCTGTACAGGAACCCCCGGCACAATAATTACTCTCAGTATAAGACCTGTACAAGAACCCCCGGCACCCCATTACTCTCCATTTTAAGACCTGTACAGGAACCCCCGGCATCACATTACTCTCAGTATAAGACCTGTACAGGAACCCCTAGCACCACATTACTCTCAGTATAAGACCTGTACAGGAACCCCCGGCACCACATTACTCTCAGTATAAGACCTGTACAGGAACCCCCGGCACCACATTACTCTCAGTATAAGACCTGTACAGGAACCCCCGCCTCGACATTACTCTCAGTATAAGGCCTGTACAGGAACCCCGGCACTACATTACTCTCGGTATAAGACCTGTACAGGAACCCCCGGCACTACATTACTCTCAGTATAAGACCTGTACAGGAACCCCCGGCACCACATGACTCTTAGTATAAGACCTGTACAGGAACCCCCGGCACCACATTACTCTCAGTATAAGAACTGTAAAGGAACCCCCGGCACCCCATTACTTTCCATTATAAGACCTGTACAGGAACCTCCGGCACCACATTACTCTCAGTATAAGACCTGTACAGGAACCCTCGGCACCACATTACTCTCAGTATGAGACCTGTACAGGAACCCCCGGCACCAAATGACTCTCAGTATAAGACCTGTACAGGAACCCCCGGCACCACATTACTCTCTGTATAAGACCTGTACAGGAACCCCCGTTACCACATGACTCTCAGTAAAAGACCTGTACAGGAACCCCCGGCACCACATGACTCTCAGTATAAGACCTGTACAGGAACCCCCGGCACCGCATTACTGTCAGTGTAAGACCTGTACTGGAACCCCCGGCACCACATTACTGTCAGTATAAGACCTGTAAAGGAACCCCCGCACCACATGACTCTCAGTATAAGACCTGTACAGGAACCCCCGTCACCACATGACTCTCAGTATAAGACCTGTACAGGAACCCCCGGCACCACATTACTGTCAGTATAAGACCTGTAAAGGAACCCCCGCACCACATGACTCTCAGTATAAGACCTGTACAGGACCCCCCGGCACCACATTACTCTCAGTATAAGACCTGTACAGGAACCCCCGGCACCACATTACTCTCAGTATAAGACCTGTACAGGAACCCCCGGCACCACATTACTCTAAGTATAAGACCTGTACAGGAACCCCCGGCACCACATTACTCTCAGTATAAGACCTGTACAGGAACCCCCGGCACCACATTACATTTAGTATAAGACCTGTACAGGAACCCCTGGCACCAAATTATAGTCAGTATAAGACCTGTACAGGAACCCCCGGCACCACATGACTCTCAGTATAAGACCTGTAAAGGAACCCCCGCACCACGTTACTCTCAGTATAAGACCTGTACAGGAACCCCCGTCACCACATTACTCTCAGTATAAGACCTGTACAGGAACCCCCGGCACCACCTGACTCTCAGTATAAGACCTCTACAGGAACCCCCGGCACCACATTACTCTCAGTATAAGACCTGTACAGGAACCCCCAGCACCACATGACTCTCAGTATAAGACCTGTACAGGAACCCCCGGCACCACATTACTCAAAGTATAAGACCTGTACAGGAACCCCCGGCACCACATTACTCTCAGTATAAGACCTGTACAGGAACCCCCGGCACCACATTACTCTAAGTATAAGACCTGTACAGGAACCCCCGGCACCACATTACTCTCAGTATGAGACCTGTACAGGAACCCCCGGCACCACATTACTCTCAGTATAAGAACTGTACAGGAATCCCCGGCACCACATTACTCTCAGTATAAGACCTGCACAGGAACCCCCAGCTCAACATTACTCTAAGTATAAGACCTGTACAGGAACCCCGGCACCACATGACTCTCAGTATAAGACCTGTACAGGAACCCCCAGCACAACATTACTCTCGGTATAAGACCTGTACAGGAACCCCCGGCACCCCATTACTCTCCATTTTAAGACCTGTACAGGAACCCCCGGCACCACATTACTCTCAGTATAAGACCTGTACAGGAACCCCCGGCACCACATGACTCTCAGTATAAGACCTGTACAGGAACCCCCGGCACCACATTACTCTCAGTATAAGACCTGTACAGGAACCCCCGGCACCACATGACTCTCAGTATAAGACCTGTACAGGAACCCCCGGCACCACATTACTGTCAGTATAAGACCTGTACTGGAACCCCCGGCACCACAGTACTCTCAGTATAAGACCTGTACAGGAACCCCCGTCACCACGTGACTCTCAGTATAAGACCTGTACAGGAACCCCCGGCACGACATTACTCTCAGTATAAGACCTGTACAGGAACCCCCGGCACCACATTACATTTAGTATAAGACCTGTACAGGAACCCCCGGCACCACATGACTCTCAGTATAAGACCTGTACAGGAACCCCCGGCACCACATTACTCTCAGTATGAGACCTGTACAGGAACCCCCGGCACCACATTACTCTCAGTATAAGAACTGTACAGGAACCCCCGGCACCACATTACTCTCAGTATAAGACCTGTACAGGAACCCCCGGCACCACATTACTCTCAGTATAAGACCTGTACAGGAACCCCCGGCACCACATTACTCTCAGTATAAGACCTGTACAGGAACCCCCGGCACCCCATTACTCTCCATTTTAAGACCTGTACAGGAACCCCCGGCACCACATTACTCTCCATTATAAGACCTGTAAAGGAACCCCCGGCATCACATTACTCTCAGTATAAGACCTGTACAGGAACCCCCAGCACCACATTACTCTCAGTATAAGACCTGTACAGGAACCCCCGGCACCACATTACTCTTAGTATAAGACCTGTACAGGAACCCCCGGCACCACATTACTCTCAGTATAAGACCTGTACAGGAACCCCCGGCACGACATTACTCTCAGTATAAGGCCTGTACAGGAACCCCGGCACTACATTACTCTCGGGATAAGACCTGTACAGGAACCCCCGGCACTACATTACTCTCAGTATAAGACCTGTACAGGAACCCCCGGCACCACATTACTCTCAGTATAAGAACTGTACAGGAACCCCCGGCACCCCATTACTTTCCATTATAAGACCTGTACAGGAACCTCCGGCACCACATTACTCTCAGTATAAGACCTGTACAGGAACCCTCGGCACCACATTACTCTCAGTATGAGACCTGTACAGGAACCCCCGGCACCACATGACTCTCAGTATAAGACCTGTACAGGAACCCCCGGCACCACATTACTGTCAGTATAAGACCTGTACTGGAACCCCCGGCACCAGTTTACTCTCAGTATAAGACCTGTACAGGAACCCCGTCACCACATGACTCTCAGTATAAGACCTGTACAGGAACCCCCGGCACCACATTACTGTCAGTATAAGACCTGTAAAGGAACCCCCGCACCACATGACTCTCAGTATAAGACCTGTACAGGAACCCCCGGCACCACATTACTCTCAGTACAAGACCTGTACAGGAACCCCCGGCACCACATTACTCTCAGTATAAGACCTGTACAGGAACCCCCGGCACCACATTACTATCAGTATGAGACCTGTACAGGACCCCCCGGCACCCCATTACTCTCCATTTTAAGACCTGTACAGGAACCCCCGGAACCACATTACTCTCCATTATAAGACCTGTTCAGGAACCCCCGGCACCACATTACTCTCAGTACAAGACCTGTACAGGAACCCCCGGCACCACATTACTCTCAGTATAAGACCTGTACAGGAACCCCCGGCACCACATTACTATCAGTATGAGACCTGTACAGGACCCCCCGGCACCCCATTACTCTCCATTTTAAGACCTGTACAGGAACCCCCGGCACCACATTACTCTCCATTATAAGACCTGTTCAGGAACCCCGGCACCACATGACTCTCAGTATAAGACCTGTACAGGAACCCCCAGCACAACATTACTCTCAGTATAAGACCTGTACAGGAACCTCGGCACCCCATTACTCTCCATTTTAAGACCTGTACAGGAACCCCCGGCACCACATTACTCTCCATTATAAGACCTGTACAGGAACCCCCGGCATCACATTACTCTCAGTATAAGACCTGTACAGGAACCCCCGGCACCACATTACTCTCAGTATAAGACCTGTACAGGAACCCCCGGCACCACATTACTCTAAGTATAAGACCTGTACAGGAACCTCAGGCACCACATGACTCTCAGTAAAAGGCCTGTACAGGAACCCCCGGCACCACATTACTGTCAGTATAAGACCTGTACAGGAACCCCCGGCACCACAGTACTATCAGTATGAGACCTGTACAGGACCCCCCGGCACCCCATTACTCTCCATTTTAAGACCTGTACAGGAACCCCCGGCACCACATTACTCTCCATTATAAGACCTGTTCAGGAACCCCGGCACCACATGACTCTCAGTAAAAGACCTGTACAGGAACCCCCGGCACCACATGACTCTCAGTATAAGACCTGTACAGGAACCCCGTCACCACATGACTCTCAGTATAAGACCTGTACAGGAACCCCCGGCACCACATTACTGTCAGTATAAGACCTGTAAAGGAACCCCCGCACCACATGACTCTCAGTATAAGACCTGTACAGGAACCCCCGGCACCACATTACTCTCAGTACAAGACCTGTACAGGAACCCCCGGCACCACATTACTCTCAGTATAAGACCTGTACAGGAACCCCCGGCACCACATTACTATCAGTATGAGACCTGTACAGGACCCCCCGGCACCCCATTACTCTCCATTTTAAGACCTGTACAGGAACCCCCGGAACCACATTACTCTCCATTATAAGACCTGTTCAGGAACCCCCGGCACCACATTACTCTCAGTACAAGACCTGTACAGGAACCCCCGGCACCACATTACTCTCAGTATAAGACCTGTACAGGAACCCCCGGCACCACATTACTATCAGTATGAGACCTGTACAGGACCCCCCGGCACCCCATTACTCTCCATTTTAAGACCTGTACAGGAACCCCCGGCACCACATTACTCTCCATTATAAGACCTGTTCAGGAACCCCGGCACCACATGACTCTCAGTATAAGACCTGTACAGGAACCCCCAGCACAACATTACTCTCAGTATAAGACCTGTACAGGAACCTCGGCACCCCATTACTCTCCATTTTAAGACCTGTACAGGAACCCCCGGCACCACATTACTCTCCATTATAAGACCTGTACAGGAACCCCCGGCATCACATTACTCTCAGTATAAGACCAGTACAGGAACCGCCGGCAAAACATTACTCTCAGTATAAGACCTGTACAGGAACCCCCGGCACCACAATACTCTCAGTATAAGACCTGTACAGGAACCCCCGGCACCACATTACTCTAAGTATAAGACCTGTACAGGAACCTCAGGCACCACATGACTCTCAGTAAAAGGCCTGTACAGGAACCCCCGGCACCACATTACTGTCAGTATAAGACCTGTACAGGAACCCCCGGCACCACATTACTCTCAGTACAAGACCTGTACAGGAACCCCCGGCACCACATTACTCTCAGTATAAGACCTGTACAGGAACCCCCGGCACCACATTACTATCAGTATGAGACCTGTATAGGACCCCCCGGCACCCCATTACTCTCCATTTTAAGACCTGTACAGGAACCCCCGGCACCACATTACTCTCCATTATAAGACCTGTTCAGGAACCCCGGCACCACATGACTCTCAGTATAAGACCTGTACAGGAACCCCCAGCACAACATTACTCTCAGTATAAGACCTGTACAGGAACCTCGGCACCCCATTACTCTCCATTTTAAGACCTGTACAGGAACCCCCGGCACCACATTACTCTCCATTATAAGACCTGTACAGGAACCCCCGGCATCACATTACTCTCAGTATAAGACCAGTACAGGAACCGCCGGCAAAACATTACTCTCAGTATAAGACCTGTACAGGAACCCCCGGCACCACATTACTCTCAGTATAAGACCTGTACAGGAACCCCCGGGACCACATTACTCTAAGTATAAGACCTGTACAGGAACCTCAGGCACCACATGACTCTCAGTAAAAGGCCTGTACAGGAACCCCCGGCACCACATTACTGTCAGTATAAGACCTGTACAGGAACCCCCGGCAACACAGTACTATCAGTATGAGACCTGTACAGGACCCCCCGGCACCCCATTACTCTCCATTGTAAGACCTGTACAGGAACCCCCGGCACCACATTACTCTCCATTATAAGACCTGTTCAGGAACCCCGGCACCACATGACTCTCAGTAAAAGACCTGTACAGGAACCCCCGGCACCACATGACTCTCAGTATAAGACCTGTAAAGGAACCCCCGCACCACATGACTCTCAGTATAAGACCTGTACAGGACCCCCCGGCACCACATTACTCTCAGTATAAGACCTGTACAGGAACCCCCGGCACCACATTACTCTCAGTATAAGACCTGTACAGGAACCCCCGGCACCACATTACTCTAAGTATAAGACCTGTACAGGAACCCCCGGCACCACATTACTCTCAGTATAAGACCTGTACAGGAACCCCCGGCACCACATTACATTTAGTATAAGACCTGTACAGGAACCCCTGGCACCAAATTATAGTCAGTATAAGACCTGTACAGGAACCCCCGGCACCACATGACTCTCAGTATAAGACCTGTAAAGGAACCCCCGCACCACGTTACTCTCAGTATAAGACCTGTACAGGAACCCCCGTCACCACATTACTCTCAGTATAAGACCTGTACAGGAACCCCCGGCACCACCTGACTCTCAGTATAAGACCTCTACAGGAACCCCCGGCACCACATTACTCTCAGTATAAGACCTGTACAGGAACCCCCAGCACCACATGACTCTCAGTATAAGACCTGTACAGGAACCCCCGGCACCACATTACTCAAAGTATAAGACCTGTACAGGAACCCCCGGCACCACATTACTCTCAGTATAAGACCTGTACAGGAACCCCCGGCACCACATTACTCTAAGTATAAGACCTGTACAGGAACCCCCGGCACCACATTACTCTCAGTATGAGACCTGTACAGGAACCCCCGGCACCACATTACTCTCAGTATAAGAACTGTACAGGAATCCCCGGCACCACATTACTCTCAGTATAAGACCTGCACAGGAACCCCCGGCACCACATTACTCTAAGTATAAGACCTGTACAGGAACCCCGGCACCACATGACTCTCAGTATAAGACCTGTACAGGAACCCCCAGCACAACATTACTCTCGGTATAAGACCTGTACAGGAACCCCCGGCACCCCATTACTCTCCATTTTAAGACCTGTACAGGAACCCCCGGCACCACATTACTCTCAGTATAAGACCTGTACAGGAACCCCCGGCACCACATGACTCTCAGTATAAGACCTGTACAGGAACCCCCGGCACCACATTACTCTCAGTATAAGACCTGTACAGGAACCCCCGGCACCACATGACTCTCAGTATAAGACCTGTACAGGAACCCCCGGCACCACATTACTGTCAGTATAAGACCTGTACTGGAACCCCCGGCACCACATTACTCTCAGTATAAGACCTGTACAGGAACCCCCGTCACCACGTGACTCTCAGTATAAGACCTGTACAGGAACCCCCGGCACGACATTACTCTCAGTATAAGACCTGTACAGGAACCCCCGGCACCACATTACATTTAGTATAAGACCTGTACAGGAACCCCCGGCACCACATGACTCTCAGTATAAGACCTGTACAGGAACCCCCGGCACCACATTACTCTCAGTATGAGACCTGTACAGGAACCCCCGGCACCACATTACTCTCAGTATAAGAACTGTACAGGAACCCCCGGCACCACATTACTCTCAGTATAAGACCTGTACAGGAACCCCCGGCACCACATTACTCTCAGTATAAGACCTGTACAGGAACCCCCGGCACCACATTACTCTCAGTATAAGACCTGTACAGGAACCCCCGGCACCCCATTACTCTCCATTTTAAGACCTGTACAGGAACCCCCGGCACCACATTACTCTCCATTATAAGACCTGTAAAGGAACCCCCGGCATCACATTACTCTCAGTATAAGACCTGTACAGGAACCCCCAGCACCACATTACTCTCAGTATAAGACCTGTACAGGAACCCCCGGCACCACATTACTCTTAGTATAAGACCTGTACAGGAACCCCCGGCACCACATTACTCTCAGTATAAGACCTGTACAGGAACCCCCGGCACGACATTACTCTCAGTATAAGGCCTGTACAGGAACCCCGGCACTACATTACTCTCGGGATAAGACCTGTACAGGAACCCCCGGCACTACATTACTCTCAGTATAAGACCTGTACAGGAACCCCCGGCACCACATTACTCTCAGTATAAGAACTGTACAGGAACCCCCGGCACCCCATTACTTTCCATTATAAGACCTGTACAGGAACCTCCGGCACCACATTACTCTCAGTATAAGACCTGTACAGGAACCCTCGGCACCACATTACTCTCAGTATGAGACCTGTACAGGAACCCCCGGCACCACATGACTCTCAGTATAAGACCTGTACAGGAACCCCCGGCACCACATTACTGTCAGTATAAGACCTGTACTGGAACCCCCGGCACCAGTTTACTCTCAGTATAAGACCTGTACAGGAACCCCGTCACCACATGACTCTCAGTATAAGACCTGTACAGGAACCCCCGGCACCACATTACTGTCAGTATAAGACCTGTAAAGGAACCCCCGCACCACATGACTCTCAGTATAAGACCTGTACAGGAACCCCCGGCACCACATTACTCTCAGTACAAGACCTGTACAGGAACCCCCGGCACCACATTACTCTCAGTATAAGACCTGTACAGGAACCCCCGGCACCACATTACTATCAGTATGAGACCTGTACAGGACCCCCCGGCACCCCATTACTCTCCATTTTAAGACCTGTACAGGAACCCCCGGCACCACATTACTCTCCATTATAAGACCTGTTCAGGAACCCCCGGCACCACATTACTCTCAGTACAAGACCTGTACAGGAACCCCCGGCACCACATTACTCTCAGTATAAGACCTGTACAGGAACCCCCGGCACCACATTACTATCAGTATGAGACCTGTACAGGACCCCCCGGCACCCCATTACTCTCCATTTTAAGACCTGTACAGGAACCCCCGGCACCACATTACTCTCCATTATAAGACCTGTTCAGGAACCCCGGCACCACATGACTCTCAGTATAAGACCTGTACAGGAACCCCCAGCACAACATTACTCTCAGTATAAGACCTGTACAGGAACCTCGGCACCCCATTACTCTCCATTTTAAGACCTGTACAGGAACCCCCGGCACCACATTACTCTCCATTATAAGACCTGTACAGGAACCCCCGGCATCACATTACTCTCAGTATAAGACCAGTACAGGAACCGCCGGCAAAACATTACTCTCAGTATAAGACCTGTACAGGAACCCCCGGCACCACATTACTCTCAGTATAAGACCTGTACAGGAACCCCCGGCACCACATTACTCTAAGTATAAGACCTGTACAGGAACCTCAGGCACCACATGACTCTCAGTAAAAGGCCTGTACAGGAACCCCCGGCACCACATTACTGTCAGTGTAAGACCTGTACTGGAACCCCCGGCACCAGTTTACTCTCAGTATAAGACCTGTACAGGAACCCCGTCACCACATGACTCTCAGTATAAGACCTGTACAGGAACCCCCGGCACCACATTACTGTCAGTATAAGACCTGTAAAGGAACCCCCGCACCACATGACTCTCAGTATAAGACCTGTACAGGAACCCCCGGCACCACATTACTCTCAGTACAAGACCTGTACAGGAACCCCCGGCACCACATTACTCTCAGTATAAGACCTGTACAGGAACCCCCGGCACCACATTACTATCAGTATGAGACCTGTACAGGACCCCCCGGCACCCCATTACTCTCCATTTTAAGACCTGTACAGGAACCCCCGGCACCACATTACTCTCCATTATAAGACCTGTTCAGGAACCCCCGGCACCACATTACTCTCAGTACAAGACCTGTACAGGAACCCCCGGCACCACATTACTCTCAGTATAAGACCTGTACAGGAACCCCCGGCACCACATTACTATCAGTATGAGACCTGTACAGGACCCCCCGGCACCCCATTACTCTCCATTTTAAGACCTGTACAGGAACCCCCGGCACCACATTACTCTCCATTATAAGACCTGTTCAGGAACCCCGGCACCACATGACTCTCAGTATAAGACCTGTACAGGAACCCCCAGCACAACATTACTCTCAGTATAAGACCTGTACAGGAACCTCGGCACCCCATTACTCTCCATTTTAAGACCTGTACAGGAACCCCCGGCACCACATTACTCTCCATTATAAGACCTGTACAGGAACCCCCGGCATCACATTACTCTCAGTATAAGACCAGTACAGGAACCGCCGGCAAAACATTACTCTCAGTATAAGACCTGTACAGGAACCCCCGGCACCACATTACTCTCAGTATAAGACCTGTACAGGAACCCCCGGCACCACATTACTCTAAGTATAAGACCTGTACAGGAACCTCAGGCACCACATGACTCTCAGTAAAAGGCCTGTACAGGAACCTCAGGCACCACATTACTCTCAGTATAAGACCTGTACAGGAACCCCCGTCACCACATGACTCTCAGTATAAGACCTGTACAGGAACCCCCGGCACCACATGACTGTCAGTATAAGACCTGTACTAACCCCCGGCACCACATTACTCTCAGTATAAGACCTGTACAGGAACCCCCGGCACCACATGACTCTCAGTATAAGACCTGTACAGGAACCCCCGGCACCACATGACTCTCAGTATAAGGCCTATACAGGAACCTCAGGCACCACATGACTCTCAGTATAAGACCTGTACAGGAACCTCAGGCACCACATTACTCTCAGTATAAGACCTGTAAAGGAACCCCCGGCACCACATGACTCTCAGTATAAGGCCTGTACAGGAACCTCAGGCACCACATTACTCTCAGTATAAGGCCTGTACAGGAACCTCAGGCACCACATGACTCTCAGTATAAGGCCTGTACAGGAACCTCAGGCACCACATTACTCACAGTATAAGACCTGTACAGGAACCCCCGGCACGACATTACTCTCAGTATAAGGCCTGTACAGGAACCCCGGCACTACATTACTCTCGGGATAAGACCTGTACAGGAACCCCCGGCACTACATTACTCTCAGTATAAGACCTGTACAGGAACCCCCGGCACCACATGACTCTCAGTATAAGACCTGTACAGGAACCCCCGGCACCACATTACTCTCAGTATAAGAACTGTACAGGAACCCCGGCACCCCATTACTTTCCATTATAAGACCTGTACAGGAACCTCCGGCACCACATTACTCTCAGTATAAGACCTGTACAGGAACCCTCGGCACCACATTACTCTCAGTATGAGACCTGTACAGGAACCCCCGGCACCACATGACTCTCAGTATAAGACATGTACAGGAACCCCCGGCACCACATTACTCTCAGTATAAGACCTGTACAGGAACCCCCGGCACCACATGACTCTCAGTAAAAGACCTGTACAGGAACCCCCGGCACCACATGACTCTCAGTATAAGACCTGTACAGGAACCCCCGGCACCACATTACTGTCAGTATAAGACCTTTACTGGAACCCCCGGCACCAGTTTACTCTCAGTATAAGACCTGTACAGGAACCCCGTCACCACATGACTCTCAGTATAAGACCTGTACAGGAACCCCCGGCACCACATTACTGTCAGTATAAGACCTGTAAAGGAACCCCCGCACCACATGACTCTCAGTATAAGACCTGTACAGGAACCCCCGGCACCACATTACTCTCAGTACAAGACCTGTACAGGAACCCCCGGCACCACATTACTCTCAGTATAGGACCTGTACAGGAACCCCCGGCACCACATTACTATCAGTATGAGACCTGTACAGGACCCCCCGGCACCACATTACTCTCCATTATAAGACCTGTACAGGAACCCCCGGCACCACATTACTCTCAGTATAAGACCTGTACAGGAACCCTCGGCACCACATTACTCTCAGTATGAGACCTGTACAGGAACCCCCGGCACCACATGACTCTCAGTATAAGACATGTACAGGAACCCCCGGCACCACATTACTCTCAGTATAAGACCTGTACAGGAACCCCCGGCACCACATGACTCTCAGTAAAAGACCTGTACAGGAACCCCCGGCACCACATGACTCTCAGTATAAGACCTGTACAGGAACCCCCGGCACCACATTACTGTCAGTATAAGGCCTGTACTGGAACCCCCGGCACCAGTTTACTCTCAGTATAAGACCTGTACAGGAACCCCGTCACCACATGACTCTCAGTATAAGACCTGTACAGGAACCCCCGGCACCACATTACTGTCAGTATAAGACCTGTAAAGGAACCCCCGCACCACATGACTCTCAGTATAAGACCTGTACAGGAACCCCCGGCACCACATTACTCTCCATTATAAGACCTGTTCAGGAACCCCCGGCATCACATTACTCTCAGTATAAGACCTGTACAGGAACCCCCGGCACCACATTACTCTCAGTATAAGACCTGTACAGGAACCCCCGGCACCACATTACTCTCAGTATAAGACCTGTACAGGAACCCCCGGCACCACATTACTCTAAGTATAAGACCCGTACAGGAACCCCCGGCACCACATTACTCTCAGCATAAGACCTGTACAGGAACCCCCGGCACCACATTACATTTAGTATAAGACCTGTACAGGAACCCCTGGCACCACATTATATTCAGTATAAGACCTGTACAGGAACCCCCGGCACCACATGACTCTCAGTATAAGACCTGTAAAGGAACCCCCGCACCACATTACTCTCAGTATAAGACCTGTACAGGAACCCCCGTCACCACATGACTCTCAGTATAAGAACTGTACAGGAACCCCCGGCACCACATTACTCAAAGTATTAGACCTGTACAGGAACCCCCGGCACCACATTACTCTCAGTATGAGACCTGTACAGGAACCCCCGGCACCACATTACTCTAAGTATAAGACCTGTACAGGAACCCCCGGCACCACATTACTCTCAGTATGAGACCTGTACAGGAACCCCCGGCACCACATTACTCTCAGTATAAGAACTGTACAGGAACCCCCGGCACCACATTACTCTCAGTATAAGACCTGTACAGGAACCCCCGGCACCACATTACTCTCAGTATAAGAACTGTACAGGAACCCCCGGCACCACATTACTCTCAGTATAAGACCTGTACAGGAACCCTCGGCACCACATTACTCTCAGTATGAGACCTGTACAGGAACCCCCGGCACCACATGACTCTCAGTATAAGACATGTACAGGAACCCCCGGCACCACATTACTCTCAGTATAAGACCTGTACAGGAACCCCCGGCACCACATGACTCTCAGTAAAAGACCTGTACAGGAACCCCCGGCACCACATGACTCTCAGTATAAGACCTGTACAGGAACCCCCGGCACCACATTACTGTCAGTATAAGACCTGTACTGGAACCCCCGGCACCAGTTTACTCTCAGTATAAGACCTGTACAGGAACCCCGTCACCACATGACTCTCAGTATAAGACCTGTACAGGAACCCCCGGCACCACATTACTGTCAGTATAAGACCTGTAAAGGAACCCCCGCACCACATGACTCTCAGTATAAGACCTGTACAGGAACCCCCGGCACCACATTACTCTCCATTATAAGACCTGTTCAGGAACCCCCGGCATCACATTACTCTCAGTATAAGACCTGTACAGGAACCCCCGGCACCACATTACTCTCAGTATAAGACCTGTACAGGAACCCCCGGCACCACATTACTCTCAGTATAAGACCTGTACAGGAACCCCCGGCACCACATTACTCTAAGTATAAGACCCGTACAGGAACCCCCGGCACCACATTACTCTCAGCATAAGACCTGTACAGGAACCCCCGGCACCACATTACATTTAGTATAAGACCTGTACAGGAACCCCTGGCACCACATTATATTCAGTATAAGACCTGTACAGGAACCCCCGGCACCACATGACTCTCAGTATAAGACCTGTAAAGGAACCCCCGCACCACATTACTCTCAGTATAAGACCTGTACAGGAACCCCCGTCACCACATGACTCTCAGTATAAGACCTGTACAGGAAACCCCGTCACCACATTACTCTCAGTATAAGACCTGTACAGGAACCCCCGTCACCACCTGACTCTCAGTATAAGACCTGTACAGGAACCCCCAGCACCACATGACTCTCAGTATAAGACCTGTACAGGAACCCCCGGCACCACATTACTCAAAGTATTAGACCTGTACAGGAACCCCCGGCACCACATTACTCTCAGTATAAGACCTGTACAGGAACCCCCGGCACCACATTACTCTAAGTATAAGACCTGTACAGGAACCCCCGGCACCACATTACTCTCAGTATGAGACCTGTACAGGAACCCCCGGCACCACATTACTCTCAGTATAAGAACTGTACAGGAACCCCCGGCACCACATTACTCTCAGTATAAGACCTGTACAGGAACCCCCGGCACCACATTACTCTCAGTATAAGAACTGTACAGGAACCCCCGGCACCACATTACTCTCAGTATAAGACCTGTAAAGGAACCCCCAGCACAACATTACTCTAAGTATAAGAACTGTACAGGAACCCCCGGCACCACATTACTCTCAGTATAAGACCTGTACAGGAACCCCGGCACCACATGACTGTCAGTATAAGACCTGTACAGGAACCCCCAGCACAACATTACTCTCAGTATAAGACCTGTACAGGAACCCCCGGCACCACATTACTCTCCATTATGAGACCTGTACAGGAACCCCCGGCATCACATTACATTTAGTATAAGACCTGTACAGGAACCCCCGGCACCACATTACATTTAGTATAAGACCTGTACAGGAACCCCCGGCACCACATGACTCTCAGTATAAGACCTGTAAAGGAACCCCCGCACAACATTACTCTCAGTATAAGACCTGTACAGGAACCCCCGTCACCACATGACTCTCAGTATAAGACCTGTACAGGAACCCCCGTCACCACATTACTCTCAGTATAAGACCTGTACAGGAACCCCCGGCACCACATGACTCTCAGTATAAGACCTGTACAGGAACCCCCGGCACCACATTACTCTCAGTATAAGACCTGTACAGGAACCCCGGCACCACATTACTCTAAGTATAAGACCTGTACAGGAACCCCCGGCACCACATTACTCTCAGTATAAGACCTGTACAGGAACCCCCGGCACCACATGACTCTCAGTATAAGACCTGTACAGGAACCCCCGGCACCACATGACTCTCAGTATAAGGCCTGTACAGGAACCTCAGGCACCACATGACTGTCAGTATAAGACCTGTACAGGAACCTCAGGCACCACATTACTCTCAGTATAAGACCTGTAAAGGAACCCCCGGCACCACATGACTCTCAGTATAAGGCCTGTACAGGAACCTCAGAAACCACATGACTCTCAGTATAAGGCCTGTACAGGAACCTCAGGCACCACATTACTCTCAGTATAAGACCTGTACAGGAACCCCCGTCACCACATGACTCTCAGTATAAGACCTGTACAGGAACCCCCGGCACCACATGACTGTCAGTATAAGACCTGTACTGGAACCCCCAGCACCAAATTACTCTCAGTATAAGACCTGTACAGGAACCCCCGTCACCACCTGACTCTCAGTATAAGACCTGTACAGGAACCCCCGGCACCACATTACATTTAGTATAAGACCTGTACAGGAACCCCTGGCACCACATTATATTCAGTATGAGACCTGTACAGGAACCCCCGGCACCACATGACTCTCAGTATAAGACCTGTAAAGGAACCCCCGCACCACATTACTCTCAGTATAAGACCTGTACAGGAACCCCCGTCACCACATGACTCTCAGTATAAGACCTGTACAGGAACCCCCGTCACCACATTACTCTCAGTATAAGACCTGTACAAGAACCCCCGTCACCACCTGACTCTCAGTATAAGACCTGTACAGGAACCCCCGTTACCACATTACTCTCAGTATAAGACCTGTACAGGAACCCCCAGCACCACATGACTCTCAGTATAAGACCTGTACAGGAACCCCCGGCACCACATTACTCAAAGTATAAGACCTGTACAGGAACCCCCGGCACCACATTACTCTCAGTATAAGACCTGTACAGGAACCCCCGGCACCACATTACTCTCAGTATGAGACCTGTACAGGAACCCCCGGCACCACATTACTCTCAGTATAAGAACTGTACAGGAACCCCGGCACCACATTACTCTCAGTATAAGACCTGTACAGGAACCCCCGGCACCACATTACTCTCAGTATAAGACCTGTAAAGGAACCCCCAGCACAACATTACTCTAAGTATAAGACCTGTACAGGAACCCCGGCACCACATGACTCTCAGTATAAGACCTGTACAGGAACCCCCGGCACCCCATTACTCTCCATTTTAAGACCTGTACAGGAACCCCCAGCACCACATTACTCTCAGTATAAGACCTGTACAGGAACCCCCGGCACCACATTACTCTCAGTATAAGACCTGTACAGGAACCCCCGGCACCACATTACTCTCAGTATAAGACCTGTACAGGAACCCCCGGCACCACATGACTGTCAGTATAAGACCTGTACTAACCCCCGGCACCACATTACTCTCAGTATAAGACCTGTACAGGAACCCCCGGCACCACATTACATTTAGTATAAGACCTGTACAGGAACCCCCGCCACCACATGACTCTCAGTATAAGACCTGTACAGGAACCCCCGGCACCACATGACTCTCAGTATAAGGCCTATACAGGAACCTCAGGCACCACATGACTCTCAGTATAAGACCTGTACAGGAACCTCAGGCACCACATTACTCTCAGTATAAGACCTGTAAAGGAACCCCCGGCACCACATGACTCTCAGTATAAGGCCTGTACAGGAACCTCAGGCACCACATTACTCTCAGTATAAGGCCTGTACAGGAACCTCAGGCACCACATTACTCTCAGTATAAGACCTGTACAGGAACCCCCGGCACCACATGACTGTCAGTATAAGACCTGTACTGGAACCCCCAGCACCAAATTACTCTCAGTATACGACCTGTACAGGAACCCCCGTCACCACCTGACTCTCAGTATAAGACCTGTACAGGAACCCCCGGCACCACATTACTCTAAGTATAAGACCTGTACAGGAACCCCCGGCACCACATTACTCTCAGTATAAGACCTGTACAGGAACCCCCGGCACCACATTACATTTAGTATAAGATCTGTACAGGAACCCCTGGCACCACATTATATTCAGTATAAGACCTGTACAGGAACCCCCGGCACCACATGACTCTCAGTATAAGACCTGTAAAGGAACCCCCGCACCACATTACTCTCAGTATAAGACCTGTACAGGAACCCCCGGCACCACATTACTCTCAGTATAAGACCTGTACAGGAACCCCCGGCACCACATTACATTTAGTATAAGACCTGTACAGGAACCCCTGGCACCACATTATATTCAGTATAAGACCTGTACAGGAACCCCCGTCACCACATGACTCTCAGTATAAGACCTGTACAGGAACCCCCGGCACCACATTACATTTAGTATAAGACCTGTACAGGAACCCCTGGCACCACATTATATTCAGTATAAGACCTGTACAGGAACCCCCGGCACCACATGACTCTCAGTATAAGACCTGTACAGGAACCCCCGTCACCACATTACTCTCAGTATAAGACCTGTACAGGAACCCCCGGCACCACATTACTCTCAGTATAAGACCTGTACAGGAACCCCCAGCACCACATGACTCTCAGTATAAGACCTGTACAGGAACCCCCGGCACCACATTACTCAAAGTATAAGACCTGTACAGGAACCCCCGGCACCACATTACTCTCAGTATAAGACCTGTACAAGAACCCCCGTCACCACATTACTCTCAGTATAAGACCTGTACAGGAACCCCCGGCACCACATTACTCTCAGTATAAGACCTGTACAGGAACCCCCAGCACCACATGACTCTCAGTATAAGACCTGTACAGGAACCCCCGGCACCACATTACTCAAAGTATAAGACCCGTACAGGAACCCCCGGCACCACATGACTCTCAGTATAAGACCTGTACAGGAACCCCCGGCACCACATTACTCTCAGTATAAGACCTGTACAGGAACCCCCAGCACCACACGACTCTCAGTATAAGACCTGTGCAGGAACCCCCGGCACCACATTACTCAAAGTATAAGACCTGTACAGGAACCCCCGGCACCACATGACTCTCAGTATAAGACCTGTACAGGAACCCCCGTCACCACATTACTCTCAGTATAAGACCTGTACAAGAACCCCCGTCACCACCTGACTCTCAGTATAAGACCTGTACAGGAACCCCCGGCACCACATTACTCTCAGTATAAGACCTGTACAGGAACCCCCAGCACCACATGACTCTCAGTATAAGACCTGTACAGGAACCCCCGGTACCACATTACTCAAAGTATAAGACCTGTACAGGAACCCCCGTCACCACATGACTCTCAGTATAAGACCTGTACAGGGACCCCCGGCACCACATGACTGTCTGTATAAGACCTGTACTGGAACCCCCAGCACCAAATTACTCTCAGTATAAGACCTGTACAGGAACCCCCGTCACCACCTGACTCTCAGTATAAGACCTGTACAGGAACCCCCGGCACCACATTACATTTAGTATAAGATCTGTACAGGAACCCCTGGCACCACATTATATTCAGTATAAGACCTGTAAAGGAACCCCCGGCACCACATGACTCTCAGTATAAGGCCTGTACAGGAACCTCAGGCACCACATTACTCTCAGTATAAGGCCTGTACAGGAACCTCAGGCACCACATTACTCTCAGTATAAGACCTGTACAGGAACCCCCGGCACCACATGACTGTCAGTATAAGACCTGTACTGGAACCCCCAGCACCAAATTACTCTCAGTATACGACCTGTACAGGAACCCCCGTCACCACCTGACTCTCAGTATAAGACCTGTACAGGAACCCCCGGCACCACATTACTCTAAGTATAAGACCTGTACAGGAACCCCCGGCACCACATTACTCTCAGTATAAGACCTGTACAGGAACCCCCGGCACCACATTACATTTAGTATAAGATCTGTACAGGAACCCCTGGCACCACATTATATTCAGTATAAAACCTGTACAGGAACCCCCGGCACCACATGACTCTCAGTATAAGACCTGTAAAGGAACCCCCGCACCACATTACTCTCAGTATAAGACCTGTACAGGAACCCCCGGCACCACATTACTCTCAGTATAAGACCTGTACAGGAACCCCCGGCACCACATTACATTTAGTATAAGACCTGTACAGGAACCCCTGGCACCACATTATATTCAGTATAAGACCTGTACAGGAACCCCCGTCACCACATGACTCTCAGTATAAGACCTGTACAGGAACCCCCGGCACCACATTACATTTAGTATAAGACCTGTACAGGAACCCCTGGCACCACATTATATTCAGTATAAGACCTGTACAGGAACCCCCGTCACCACATGACTCTCAGTATAAGACCTGTACAGGAACCCCCGTCACCACATTACTCTCAGTATAAGACCTGTACAGGAACCCCCGGCACCACATTACTCTCAGTATAAGACCTGTACAGGAACCCCCAGCACCACATGACTCTCAGTATAAGACCTGTACAGGAACCCCCGGCACCACATTACTCAAAGTATAAGACCTGTACAGGAACCCCCGGCACCACATTACTCTCAGTATAAGACCTGTACAAGAACCCCCGTCACCACATTACTCTCAGTATAAGACCTGTACAGGAACCCCCGGCACCACATTACTCTCAGTATAAGACCTGTACAGGAACCCCCAGCACCACATGACTCTCAGTATAAGACCTGTACAGGAACCCCCGGCACCACATTACTCAAAGTATAAGACCCGTACAGGAACCCCCGGCACCACATGACTCTCAGTATAAGACCTGTACAGGAACCCCCGGCACCACATTACTCTCAGTATAAGACCTGTACAGGAACCCCCAGCACCACACGACTCTCAGTATAAGAACTGTACAGGAACCCCCGGCACCACATTACTCAAAGTATAAGACCTGTACAGGAACCCCCGGCACCACATGACTCTCAGTATAAGACCTGTACAGGAACCCCCGTCACCACATTACTCTCAGTATAAGACCTGTACAAGAACCCCCGTCACCACCTGACTCTCAGTATAAGACCTGTACAGGAACCCCCGGCACCACATTACTCTCAGTATAAGACCTGTACAGGAACCCCCAGCACCACATGACTCTCAGTATAAGACCTGTACAGGAACCCCCGGCACCACATTACTCAAAGTATAAGACCTGTACAGGAACCCCCGGCACCACATTACTCTCAGTATAAGACCTGTACAGGAACCCCCGGCACCACATTACTCTCAGTATGAGACCTGTACAGGAACCCCCGGCACCACATTACTCTCAGTATAAGAACTGTACAGGAACCCCCGGCACCCCTTTACTCTCCATTTTAAGACCTGTACAGGAACCCCCGGCACCACATTACTCTCCATTATAAGACCTGTAGAGGAACCCCCGGCATCACATCACTCTCAGTATAAGACCAGTACAGGAACCGCCGGCACAACATTACTCTCAGTATAAGACCTGTACAGGAACCCCCGGCACCACATTACTCTAAGTATAAGACCTGTACAGGAACCTCAGGCACCACATGACTCTCAGTAAAAGGCCTGTACAGGAACCTCAGGCACCACATTACTCTCAGTATAAGACCTGTACAGGAACCCCCGTCACCACATGACTCTCAGTATAAGACCTGTACAGGAACCCCCGGCACCACATGACTGTCAGTATAAGACCTGTACTAACCCCCGGCACCACATTACTCTCAGTATAAGACCTGTACAGGAACCCCCGGCACCACATTACATTTAGTATAAGACCTGTACAGGAACCCCCGGCACCACATGACTCTCAGTATAAGACCTGTACAGGAACCCCCGGCACCACATGACTCTCAGTATAAGGCCTATACAGGAACCTCAGGCACCACATGACTCTCAGTATAAGACCTGTACAGGAACCTCAGGCACCACATTACTCTCAGTATAAGACCTGTAAAGGAACCCCCGGCACCACATGACTCTCAGTATAAGGCCTGTATAGGAACCTCAGGCACCACATTACTCTCAGTATAAGGCCTGTACAGGAACCTCAGGCACCACATGACTCTCAGTATAAGGCCTGTACAGGAACCTCAGGCACCACATGACTGTCAGTATAAGACCTGTACTGGAACCCCCAGCACCAAATTACTCTCAGTATAAGACCTGTACAGGAACCCCCGTCACCACCTGACTCTCAGTATAAGACCTGTACAGGAACCCCCGGCACCACATTACTCTAAGTATAAGACCTGTACAGGAACCCCCGGCACCACATTACTCTCAGTATAAGACCTGTACAGGAACCCCCGGCACCACATTACTCTAAGTATAAGACCTGTACAGGAACCCCCGGCACCACATTACTCTCAGTATAAGACCTGTACAGGAACCCCCGGCACCACATTACTCTCAGTATGAGACCTGTACAGGAACCCCCGGCACCACATTACATTTAGTATAAGACCTGTACAGGAACCCCTGGCACCACATTATATTCAGTATAAGACCTGTACAGGAACCCCCGTCACCACATGACTCTCAGTATAAGACCTGTACAGGAACCCCCGTCACCACATTACTCTCAGTATAAGACCTGTACAGGAACCCCCGGCACCACATTACATTTAGTATAAGACCTGTACAGGAACCCCTGGCACCACATTATATTCAGTATAAGACCTGTACAGGAACCCCCGTCACCACATGACTCTCAGTATAAGACCTGTACAGGAACCCCCGTCACCACATTACTCTCAGTATAAGACCTGTACAGGAACCCCCGGCACCACATGACTCTCAGTATAAGACCTGTACAGGAACCCCCGGCACCACATTACTCTCAGTATAAGACCTGTACAGGAACCCCCGGCACCACATTACTCTAAGTATAAGACCTGTACAGGAACCCCCGGCACCACATTACTCTCAGTATGAGACCTGTACAGGAACCCCCGGCACCACATTACTCTCAGTATAAGAACTGTACAGGAACCCCAGGCACCACATTACTCTCAGTATAAGACCTGTACAGGAACCTCAGGCACCACATGACTCTCAGTATAAGACCTGTACAGGAACCCCCGGCACCACATGACTCTCAGTATAAGACCTGTACAGGAACCCCCGGCACCACATGACTCTCAGTATAAGGCCTGTACAGGAACCTCAGGCACCACATGACTGTCAGTATAAGACCTGTACAGGAACCTCAGGCACCACATTACTCTCAGTATAAGACCTGTAAAGGAACCCCCGGCACCACATGACTCTCAGTATAAGGCCTGTACAGGAACCTCAGAAACCACATGACTCTCAGTATAAGGCCTGTACAGGAACCTCAGGCACCACATTACTCTCAGTATAAGACCTGTACAGGAACCCCCGTCACCACATGACTCTCAGTATAAGACCTGTACAGGAACCCCCGGCACCACATGACTGTCAGTATAAGACCTGTACTGGAACCCCCAGCACCAAATTACTCTCAGTATAAGACCTGTACAGGAACCCCCGTCACCACCTGACTCTCAGTATAAGACCTGTACAGGAACCCCCGGCACCACATTACTCTCAGTATAAGACCTGTACAGGAACCCCCGGCACCACATTACATTTAGTATAAGACCTGTACAGGAACCCCTGGCACCACATTATATTCAGTATAAGACCTGTACAGGAACCCCCGGCACCACATGACTCTCAGTATAAGACCTGTAAAGGAACCCCCGCACCACATTACTCTCAGTATAAGACCTGTACAGGAACCCCCGTCACCACATGACTCTCAGTATAAGACCTGTACAGGAACCCCCGTCACCACATTACTCTCAGTATAAGACCTGTACAAGAACCCCCGTCACCACCTGACTCTCAGTATAAGACCTGTACAGGAACCCCCGTTACCACATTACTCTCAGTATAAGACCTGTACAGGAACCCCCAGCACCACATGACTCTCAGTATAAGACCTGTACAGGAACCCCCGGCACCACATTACTCAAAGTATAAGACCTGTACAGGAACCCCCGGCACCACATTACTCTCAGTATAAGACCTGTACAGGAACCCCCGGCACCACATTACTCTCAGTATGAGACCTGTACAGGAACCCCCGGCACCACATTACTCTCAGTATAAGAACTGTACAGGAACCCCCGGCACCACATTACTCTCAGTATAAGACCTGTACAGGAACCCCCGGCACCACATTACTCTCAGTATAAGACCTGTAAAGGAACCCCCAGCACAACATTACTCTAAGTATAAGACCTGTACAGGAACCCCGGCACCACATGACTCTCAGTATAAGACCTGTACAGGAACCCCCGGCACCATATTACTCTCCATTTTAAGACCTGTACAGGAACCCCCAGCACCACATTACTCTCAGTATAAGACCTGTACAGGAACCCCCGGCACCACATTACTCTCAGTATAAGACCTGTACAGGAACCCCCGGCACCACATTACTCTCAGTATAAGACCTGTACAGGAACCCCCGGCACCACATTACTCTAAGTATAAGACCTGTACAGGAACCTCAGGCACCACATGACTCTCAGTATAAGGCCTGTACAGGAACCTCAGGCACCACATTACTCTCAGTATAAGACCTGTACAGGAACCCCCGTCACCACATGACTCTCAGTATAAGACCTCTACAGGAACCCCCGGCACCACATGACTGTCAGTATAAGACCTGTACTAACCCCCGGCACCAAATTACTCTCAGTATAAGACCTGTACAGGAACCCCCGGCACCACATTACATTTAGTATAAGACCTGTACAGGAACCCCCGCCACCACATGACTCTCAGTATAAGACCTGTACAGGAACCCCCGGCACCAAATTACTCTCAGTATAAGACCTGTACAGGAACCCCCGGCACCACATTACATTTAGTATAAGACCTGTACAGGAACCCCCGCCACCACATGACTCTCAGTATAAGACCTGTACAGGAACCCCCGGCACCACATGACTCTCAGTATAAGGCCTATACAGGAACCTCAGGCACCACATGACTCTCAGTATAAGACCTGTACAGGAACCTCAGGCACCACATTACTCTCAGTATAAGACCTGTAAAGGAACCCCCGGCACCACATGACTCTCAGTATAAGGCCTGTACAGGAACCTCAGGCACCACATTACTCTCAGTATAAGGCCTGTACAGGAACCTCAGGCACCACATTACTCTCAGTATAAGACCTGTACAGGAACCCCCGGCACCACATGACTGTCAGTATAAGACCTGTACTGGAACCCCCAGCACCAAATTACTCTCAGTATACGACCTGTACAGGAACCCCCGTCACCACCTGACTCTCAGTATAAGACCTGTACAGGAACCCCCGGCACCACATTACTCTAAGTATAAGACCTGTACAGGAACCCCCGGCACCACATTACTCTCAGTATAAGACCTGTACAGGAACCCCCGGCACCACATTACATTTAGTATAAGATCTGTACAGGAACCCCTGGCACCACATTATATTCAGTATAAGACCTGTACAGGAACCCCCGGCACCACATGACTCTCAGTATAAGACCTGTAAAGGAACCCCCGCACCACATTACTCTCAGTATAAGACCTGTACAGGAACCCCCGGCACCACATTACTCTCAGTATAAGACCTGTACAGGAACCCCCGGCACCACATTACATTTAGTATAAGACCTGTACAGGAACCCCTGGCACCACATTATATTCAGTATAAGACCTGTACAGGAACCCCCGTCACCACATGACTCTCAGTATAAGACCTGTACAGGAACCCCCGGCACCACATTACATTTAGTATAAGACCTGTACAGGAACCCCTGGCACCACATTATATTCAGTATAAGACCTGTACAGGAACCCCCGTCACCACATGACTCTCAGTATAAGACCTGTACAGGAACCCCCGTCACCACATTACTCTCAGTATAAGACCTGTACAGGAACCCCCGGCACCACATTACTCTCAGTATAAGACCTGTACAGGAACCCCCAGCACCACATGACTCTCAGTATAAGACCTGTACAGGAACCCCCGGCACCACATTACTCAAAGTATAAGACCTGTACAGGAACCCCTGGCACCACATTACTCTCAGTATAAGACCTGTACAAGAACCCCCGTCACCACATTACTCTCAGTATAAGACCTGTACAGGAACCCCCGGCACCACATTACTCTCAGTATAAGACCTGTACAGGAACCCCCAGCACCACATGACTCTCAGTATAAGACCTGTACAGGAACCCCCGGCACCACATTACTCAAAGTATAAGACCCGTACAGGAACCCCCGGCACCACATGACTCTCAGTATAAGACCTGTACAGGAACCCCCGGCACCACATTACTCTCAGTATAAGACCTGTACAGGAACCCCCAGCACCACACGACTCTCAGTATAAGACCTGTGCAGGAACCCCCGGCACCACATTACTCAAAGTATAAGACCTGTACAGGAACCCCCGGCACCACATGACTCTCAGTATAAGACCTGTACAGGAACCCCCGTCACCACATTACTCTCAGTATAAGACCTGTACAAGAACCCCCGTCACCACCTGACTCTCAGTATAAGACCTGTACAGGAACCCCCGGCACCACATTACTCTCAGTATAAGACCTGTACAGGAACCCCCAGCACCACATGACTCTCAGTATAAGACCTGTACAGGAACCCCCGGCACCACATTACTCAAAGTATAAGACCTGTACAGGAACCCCCGTCACCACATGACTCTCAGTATAAGACCTGTACAGGGACCCCCGGCACCACATGACTGTCAGTATAAGACCTGTACTGGAACCCCCAGCACCAAATTACTCTCAGTATAAGACCTGTACAGGAACCCCCGTCACCACCTGACTCTCAGTATAAGACCTGTACAGGAACCCCCGGCACCACATTACTCTCAGTATAAGACCTGTACAGGAACCCCCGGCACCACATTACATTTAGTATAAGATCTGTACAGGAACCCCTGGCACCACATTATATTCAGTATAAGACCTGTAAAGGAACCCCCGGCACCACATGACTCTCAGTATAAGGCCTGTACAGGAACCTCAGGCACCACATTACTCTCAGTATAAGACCTGTACAGGAACCCCCGGCACCACATGACTGTCAGTATAAGACCTGTACTGGAACCCCCAGCACCAAATTACTCTCAGTATACGACCTGTACAGGAACCCCCGTCACCACCTGACTCTCAGTATAAGACCTGTACAGGAACCCCCGGCACCACATTACTCTAAGTATAAGACCTGTACAGGAACCCCCGGCACCACATTACTCTCAGTATAAGACCTGTACAGGAACCCCCGGCACCACATTACATTTAGTATAAGATCTGTACAGGAACCCCTGGACCACATTATATTCAGTATAAGACCTGTACAGGAACCCCCGGCACCACCTGACTCTCAGTATAAGACCTGTACAGTAACCCCCCGCACTACATTACTCTCAGTATAAGACCTGTACAGGAACCCCCGGCACCACATTACTCTCAGTATAAGACCTGTACAGGAACCCCCGGCACCACATTACATTTAGTATAAGACCTGTACAGGAACCCCTGGCACCACATTATATTCAGTATAAGACCTGTACAGGAACCCCCGTCACCACATGACTCTCAGTATAAGACCTGTACAGGAACCCCCGGCACCACATTACATTTAGTATAAGACCTGTACAGGAACCCCCGTCACCACATGACTCTCAGTATAAGACCTGTACAGGAACCCCCGTCACCACATTACTCTCAGTATAAGACCTGTACAGGAACCCCCGGCACCACATTACTCTCAGTATAAGACCTGTACAGGAACCCCCAGCACCACATGACTCTCAGTATAAGACCTGTACAGGAACCCCCGGCACCACATTACTCAAAGTATAAGACCTGTACAGGAACCCCCGGCACCACATTACTCTCAGTATAAGACCTGTACAAGAACCCCCGTCACCACATTACTCTCAGTATAAGACCTGTACAGGAACCCCCGGCACCACATTACTCTCAGTATAAGACCTGTACAGGAACCCCCAGCACCACATGACTCTCAGTATAAGACCTGTACAGGAACCCCCGGCACCACATTACTCAAAGTATAAGACCCGTACAGGAACCCCCGGCACCACATGACTCTCAGTATAAGACCTGTACAGGAACCCCCGGCACCACATTACTCTCAGTATAAGACCTGTACAGGAACCCCCAGCACCACACGACTCTCAGTATAAGAACTGTACAGGAACCCCCGGCACCACATTACTCAAAGTATAAGACCTGTACAGGAACCCCCGGCACCACATGACTCTCAGTATAAGACCTGTACAGGAACCCCCGTCACCACATTACTCTCAGTATAAGACCTGTACAAGAACCCCCGTCACCACCTGACTCTCAGTATAAGACCTGTACAGGAACCCCCGGCACCACATTACTCTCAGTATAAGACCTGTACAGGAACCCCCAGCACCACATGACTCTCAGTATAAGACCTGTACAGGAACCCCCGGCACCACATTACTCAAAGTATAAGACCTGTACAGGAACCCCCGGCACCACATTACTCTCAGTATAAGACCTGTACAGGAACCCCCGGCACCACATTTCTCTCAGTATGAGACCTGTACAGGAACCCCCGGCACCACATTACTCTCAGTATAAGAACTGTACAGGAACCCCCGGCACCCCATTACTCTCCATTTTAAGACCTGTACAGGAACCCCCGGCACCACATTACTCTCCATTATAAGACCTGTAGAGGAACCCCCGGCATCACATTACTCTCAGTATAAGACCTGTACAGGAACCTCAGGCACCACATGACTCTCAGTAAAAGGCCTGTACAGGAACCTCAGGCACCACATTACTCTCAGTATAAGACCTGTACAGGAACCCCCGTCACCACATGACTCTCAGTATAAGACCTGTACAGGAACCCCCGGCACCACATGACTGTCAGTATAAGACCTGTACTAACCCCCGGCACCACATTACTCTCAGTATAAGACCTGTACAGGAACCCCCGGCACCACATTACATTTAGTATAAGACCTGTACAGGAACCCCCGGCACCACATGACTCTCAGTATAAGACCTGTACAGGAACCCCCGGCACCACATGACTCTCAGTATAAGGCCTATACAGGAACCTCAGGCACCACATGACTCTCAGTATAAGACCTGTACAGGAACCTCAGGCACCACATTACTCTCAGTATAAGACCTGTAAAGGAACCCCCGGCACCACATGACTCTCAGTATAAGGCCTGTATAGGAACCTCAGGCACCACATTACTCTCAGTATAAGGCCTGTACAGGAACCTCAGGCACCACATGACTCTCAGTATAAGGCCTGTACAGGAACCTCAGGCACCACATGACTGTCAGTATAAGACCTGTACTGGAACCCCCAGCACCAAATTACTCTCAGTATAAGACCTGTACAGGAACCCCCGTCACCACCTGACTCTCAGTATAAGACCTGTACAGGAACCCCCGGCACCACATTACTCTAAGTATAAGACCTGTACAGGAACCCCCGGCACCACATTACTCTCAGTATAAGACCTGTACAGGAACCCCCGGCACCACATTACATTTAGTATAAGACCTGTACAGGAACCCCTGGCACCACATTATATTCAGTATAAGACCTGTACAGGAACCCCCGTCACCACATGACTCTCAGTATAAGACCTGTACAGGAACCCCCGTCACCACATTACTCTCAGTATAAGACCTGTACAGGAACCCCCGGCACCACATTACATTTAGTATAAGACCTGTACAGGAACCCCTGGCACCACATTATATTCAGTATAAGACCTGTACAGGAACCCCCGTCACCACATGACTCTCAGTATTAGACCTGTACAGGAACCCCCGTCACCACATTACTCTCAGTATAAGACCTGTACAGGAACCCCCGGCACCACATTACTCTCAGTATAAGACCTGTACAGGAACCCCCAGCACCACATGACTCTCAGTATAAGACCTGTACAGGAACCCCCGGCACCACATTACTCAAAGTATAAGACCCGTACAGGAACCCCCGGCACCACATTACTCTCAGTATAAGACCTGTACAGGAACCCCCAGCACCACACGACTCTCAGTATAAGACCTGTGCAGGAACCCCCGTCACCACATTACTCTCAGTATAAGACCTGTACAGGAACCCCCGGCACCACATTACTCTCAATATAAGACCTGTACAGGAACCCCCAGCACCACATGACTCTCAGTATAAGACCTGTACAGGAACCCCCGGCACCACATTACTCAAAGTATAAGACCTGTACAGGAACCCCCGGCACCACATTACTCTCAGTATAAGACCTGTACAAGAACCCCCGTCACCACATTACTCTCAGTATAAGACCTGTACAGGAACCCCCGGCACCACATTACTCTCAGTATAAGACCTGTACAGGAACCCCCAGCACCACATTACTCTCAGTATAAGACCTGTACAGGAACCCCCGGCACCACATTACTCAAAGTATAAGACCCGTACAGGAACCCCCGGCACCACATTACTCTCAGTATAAGACCTGTACAGGAACCCCCGGCACCACATTACTCAAAGTATAAGACCTGTACAGGAACCCCCGGCACCACATTACTCTCAGTATAAGACCTGTACAGGAACCCCCGGCACCACATTACATTTAGTATAAGACCTGTACAGGAACCCCTGGCACCACATTATATTCAGTATAAGACCTGTACAGGAACCCCCGGCACCACATTACTCTCAGTATAAGACCTGTACAAGAACCCCCGTCACCACATTACTCTCAGTATAAGACCTGTAAAGGAACCCCCGCACCACATTACTCTCAGTATAAGACCTGTACAGGAACCCCCGTCACCACATGACTCTCAGTATAAGACCTGTACAGGAACCCCCGTCACCACATTACTCTCAGTATAAGACCTGTACAAGAACCCCCGTCACCACCTGACTCTCAGTATAAGACCTGTACAGGAACCCCCGTTACCACATTACTCTCAGTATAAGACCTGTACAGGAACCCCCAGCACCACTTGACTCTCAGTATAAGACCTGTACAGGAACCCCCGGCACCACATTACTCAAAGTATAAGACCTGTACAGGAACCCCCGGCACCACATTACTCTCAGTATAAGACCTGTACAGGAACCCCCGGCACCACATTACTCTCAGTATGAGACCTGTACAGGAACCCCCGGCACCACATTACTCTCAGTATAAGAACAGTACAGGAACCCCCGGCACCACATTACTCTAAGTATAAGACCTGTACAGGAACCCCGGCACCACATGACTCTCAGTATAAGACCTGTACAGGAACCCCCAGCACAACATTACTCTCAGTATAAGACCTGTACAGGAACCCCCGGCACCCCATTACTCTCCATTTTAAGACCTGTACAGGAACCCCCGGCACCACATTACTCTCCATTATAAGACCTGTACAGGAACCCCCGGCATCACATTACTCTCAGTATAAGACCTGTACAGGAACCCCCGGCACCACATTACTCTCAGTATAAGACCTGTACAGGAACCCCCGGCACCACATTACTCTCAGTATAAGACCTGTACAGGAACCCCCGGCACCACATTACTCTAAGTATAAGACCTGTACAGGAACCTCAGGCACCACATGACTCTCAGTATAAGGCCTGTACAGGAACCTCAGGCACCACATTACTCTCAGTATAAGACCTGTACAGGAACCCCCGTCACCACATGACTCTCAGTATAAGACCTCTACAGGAACCCCCGGCACCACATGACTGTCAGTATAAGACCTGTACTAACCCCCGGCACCACATTACTCTCAGTATAAGACCTGTACAGGAACCCCCGGCACCACATTACATTTAGTATAAGACCTGTACAGGAACCCCCGCCACCACATGACTCTCAGTATAAGACCTGTACAGGAACCCCCGGCACCACATGACTCTCAGTATAAGGCCTATACAGGAACCTCAGGCACCACATGACTCTCAGTATAAGACCTGTACAGGAACCTCAGGCACCACATTACTCTCAGTATAAGACCTGTAAAGGAACCCCCGGAACCACATGACTCTCAGTATAAGGCCTGTACAGGAACCTCAGGCACCACATTACTCTCAGTATAAGGCCTGTACAGGAACCTCAGGCACCACATTACTCTCAGTATAAGACCTGTACAGGAACCCCCGTCACCACATGACTCTCAGTATAAGACCTGTACAGGGACCCCCGGCACCACATGACTGTCAGTATAAGACCTGTACTGGAACCCCCAGCACCAAATTTCTCTCAGTATAAGACCTGTACAGGAACCCCCGTCACCACCTGACTCTCAGTATAAGACCTGTACAGGAACCCCCGGCACCACATTACTCTAAGTATAAGACCTGTACAGGAACCCCCGGCACCACATTACTCTCAGTATAAGACCTGTAAAGGGAACCCCCGGCACCACATTACATTTAGTATAAGATCTGTACAGGAACCCCTGGCACCACATTATATTCAGTATAAGACCTGTACAGGAACCCCCGGCACCACATGACTCTCAGTATAAGACCTGTAAAGGAACCCCAGCACCACATTACTCTCAGTATAAGACCTGTACAGGAACCCCCGGCACCACATTACTCTCAGTATAAGACCTGTACAGGAACCCCCGGCACCACATTACATTTAGTATAAGACCTGTACAGGAACCCCTGGCACCACATTATATTCAGTATAAGACCTGTACAGGAACCCCCGTCACCACATGACTCTCAGTATAAGACCTGTACAGGAACCCCCGTCACCACATTACATTTAGTATAAGACCTGTACAGGAACCCCTGGCACCACATTATATTCAGTATAAGACCTGTACAGGAACCCCCGTCACCACATGACTCTCAGTATAAGACCTGTACAGGAACCCCCGGCACCACATTACTCTCAGTATAAGACCTGTACAGGAACCCCCAGCACCACATGACTCTCAGTATAAGACCTGTACAGGAACCCCCGGCACCACATTACTCAAAGTATAAGACCTGTACAGGAACCCCCGGCACCACATTACTCTCAGTATAAGACCTGTACAAGAACCCCCGTCACCACATTACTCTCAGTATAAGACCTGTACAGGAACCCCCGGCACCACATTACTCTCAGTATAAGACCTGTACAGGAACCCCCAGCACCACATGACTCTCAGTATAAGACCTGTACAGGAACCCCCGGCACCACATTACTCAAAGTATAAGACCCGTACAGGAACCCCCGGCACCACATGACTCTCAGTATAAGACCTGTACAGGAACCCCCGGCACCACATTACTCTCAGTATAAGACCTGTACAGGAACCCCCAGCACCACACGACTCTCAGTATAAGACCTGTGCAGGAACCCCCGGCACCACATTACTCAAAGTATAAGACATGTACAGGAACCCCCGGCACCACATGACTCTCAGTATAAGACCTGTACAGGAACCCCCGTCACCACATTACTCTCAGTATAAGACCTGTACAAGAACCCCCGTCACCACCTGACTCTCAGTATAAGACCTGTACAGGAACCCCCGGCACCACATTACTCTCAGTATAAGACCTGTACAGGAACCCCCAGCACCACATGACTCTCAGTATAAGACCTGTACAGGAACCCCCGGCACCACATTACTCAAAGTATAAGACCTGTACAGGAACCCCCGGCACCACATTACTCTCAGTATGAGACCTGTACAGGAACCCCCGGCACCACATTACTCTCAGTATAAGAACTGTACAGGAACCCCCGGCACCCCATTACTCTCCATTTTAAGACCTGTACAGGAACCCCCGGCACCACATTACTCTCCATTATAAGACCTGTAGAGGAACCCCCGGCATCACATCACTCTCAGTATAAGACCAGTACAGGAACCGCCGGCACAACATTACTCTCAGTATAAGACCTGTACAGGAACCCCCGGCACCACATTACTCTCAGTATAAGACCTGTACAGGAACCCCCGGCACCACATTACATTTAGTATAAGACCTGTACAGGAACCCCTGGCACCACATTATATTCAGTATAAGACCTGTACAGGAACCCCCGTCACCACATGACTCTCAGTATAAGACCTGTACAGGAACCCCCGTCACCACATTACTCTCAGTATAAGACCTGTACAGGAACCCCCGGCACCACATTACATTTAGTATAAGACCTGTACAGGAACCCCTGGCACCACATTATATTCAGTATAAGACCTGTACAGGAACCCCCGTCACCACATGACTCTCAGTATAAGACCTGTACAGGAACCCCCGTCACCACATTACTCTCAGTATAAGACCTGTACAGGAACCCCCGGCACCACATTACTCTCAGTATAAGACCTGTACAGGAACCCCCAGCACCACATGACTCTCAGTATAAGACCTGTACAGGAACCCCCGGCACCACATTACTCAAAGTATAAGACCTGTACAGGAACCCCCGGCACCACATTACTCTCAGTATAAGACCTGTACAAGAACCCCCGTCACCACATTACTCTCAGTATAAGACCTGTACAGGAACCCCCGGCACCACATTACTCTCAGTATAAGACCTGTACAGGAACCCCCAGCACCACATGACTCTCAGTATAAGACCTGTACAGGAACCCCCGGCACCACATTACTCAAAGTATAAGACCCGTACAGGAACCCCCGGCACAACATTACTCTCAGTATAAGACCTGTACAGGAACCCCCAGCACCACACGACTCTCAGTATAAGACCTGTGCAGGAACCCCCGTCACCACATTACTCTCAGTATAAGACCTGTACAGGAACCCCCGGCACCACATTACTCTCAGTATAAGACCTGTACAGGAACCCCCAGCACCACATGACTCTCAGTATAAGACCTGTACAGGAACCCCCGGCACCACATTACTCAAAGTATAAGACCTGTACAGGAACCCCCGGCACCACATTACTCTCAGTATAAGACCTGTACAAGAACCCCCGTCACCACATTACTCTCAGTATAAGACCTGTACAGGAACCCCCGGCACCACATTACTCTCAGTATAAGACCTGTACAGGAACCCCCAGCACCACATGACTCTCAGTATAAGACCTGTACAGGAACCCCCGGCACCACACGACTCTCAGTATAAGACCTGTGCAGGAACCCCCGGCACCACATTACTCTCAGTATAAGACCTGTACAGGAACCCCCGGCACCAAATTACTCTCAGTATGAGACCTGTACAGGAACCCCCGGCACCACATTACTCTCAGTATAAGAACTGTACAGGAACCCCCGGCACCACATTACTCTCAGTATAAGACCTGTACAGGAACCCCCGGCACCACATTACTCTCAGTATAAGACCTGTAAAGGAACCCCCAGCACAACATTACTCTGAGTATAAGACCTGTACAGGAACCCCAGCACCACATGACTCTCAGTATAAGACCTGTACAGGAACCCCCAGCACAACATTACTCTCAGTATTAGACCTGTACAGGAACCCCCGGCACCCCGTTACTCTCCATTTTAAGACCTGTACAGGAACCCCCGGCACCACATTACTCTCCATTATAAGACCTGTACAGGAACACCCGGCATCACATTACTCTCAGTATAAGACCTGTACAGGAACCCCCGGCACCACATTACTCTCAGTATAAGACCTGTACAGGAACCCCCGGCACCACATTACTCTAAGTATAAGACCTGTACAGGAACCTCAGGCACCACTTGACTCTCAGTATAAGGCCTGTACAGGAACCTCAGGCACCACATTACTCTCAGTATAAGACCTGTACAGGAACCCCCGGCACCACATGACTGTCAGTATAAGACCTGTACTGGAACCCCCGGCACCACATTACTCTCAGTATAAGACCTGTACAGGAACCCCCGGCACCACATTACATTTAGTATAAGACCTGTACAGGAACCCCCGGCACCACATGACTCTCAGTATAAGACCTGTAAAGGAACCCCCGCACAACATTACTCTCAGTATAAGACCTGTACAGGAACCCCCGTCACCACATGACTCTCAGTATAAGACCTGTACAGGAACCCCCGGCACCACATTACTCTCAGTATGAGACCTGTACAGGAACCCCCGGCACCACATTACTCTCAGTATAAGAACTGTACAGGAACCCCCGGCACCACATTACTCTCAGTATAAGACCTGTACAGGAACCTCAGGCACCACATGACTCTCAGTATAAGACCTGTACAGGAACCCCCGGCACCACATGACTCTCAGTATAAGACCCGTTACAGGAACCCCCGGCACCACATGACTCTCAGTATAAGGCCTGTACAGGAACCTCAGGCACCACATGACTCTCAGTATAAGGCCTGTACAGGAACCTCAGGCACCACATGACTCTCAGTATAAGGCCTGTACAGGAACCTCAGGAACCACATTACTCTCAGTATAAGGCCTGTACAGGAACCTCAGACACCACATGACTCTCAGTATAAGGCCTGTACAGGAACCTCAGGCACCACATTACTCTCAGTATAAGACCTGTACAAGAACCCCCATCACCACATGACTCTCAGTATAAGACCTGTACAGGAACCCCCGGCACCACATGACTGTCAGTATAAGACCTGTACTGGAACCCCCAGCACCAAATTACTCTCAGTATAAGACCTGTACAGGAACCCCTGTCACCACCTGACTCTCAGTATAAGACCTGTACAGGAACCCCCGGCACCACATTACTCTCAGTATGAGACCTGTACAGGAACCCCCGGCACCACATTACTCTCAGTATAAGAACTGTACAGGAACCCCCGGCACCACATTACTCTCAGTATAAGACCTGTACAGGAACCCCCGGCACCACATTACTCTCAGTATAAGACCTGTACAGGAACCCCCGGCACCCCATTACTCTCCATTTTAAGACCTGTACAGGAACCCCCGGCACCACATTACTCTCCATTATAAGACCTGTACAGGAACCCCCGGCATCACATTACTCTCAGTAGAAGACCTGTACAGGAACCCCCAGCACCACATTACTCTCAGTATAAGACCTGTACAGGAACCCCCGGCACCACATTACTCTAAGTATAAGACCTGTACAGGAACCCCCGGCACCACATTACTCTCAGTATAAGACCTGTACAGGAACCCCCGGCACGACATTACTCTCAGTATAAGGCCTGTACAGGAACCCCGGCACTACATTACTCTCGGTATAAGACCTGTACAGGAACCCCCGGCACAACATTACTCTCAGTATAAGACCTGTACAGGAACCCCCGTCACCACGTGACTCTCAGTATAAGACCTGTACAGGAACCCCCGGCACCACATGACTGTCAGTATAAGACCTGTACTGGAACCCCCGGCACCACATTACTCTCAGTATAAGACCTGTACAGGAACCGCCGGCACCACATCACATTTAGTATAAGACCTGTACAGGAACCCCCGGCACCACATGACTCTCAGTATAAGACCTGTAAAGGAACCCCCGCACCACATTACTCTCAGTATAAGACCTGTACAGGAACCCCCGTCACCACATGACTCTCAGTATAAGACCTGTACAGGAACCCCCGTCACCACATTACTCTCAGTATAAGACCTGTACAGGAACCCCCGTCACCACATTACTCTCAGTATAAGACCTGTACAGGAACCCCCGGTCCAACATTACTCTCAGTATAAGACCTGTACAGGAACCCCCGGCACCACATTACTCTCAGTATGAGACCTGTACAGGAACCACCGGCACCACAATACTCTCAGTATAAGAACTGTACAGGAACCCCCGGCACCACATTACTCTCAGTATAAGACCTGTACAGGAACCCCCGGCACCACATTACTCTCAGTATAAGACCTGTACAGGAACCCCCGGCACCCCATTACTCTCCATTATAAGACCTGTACAGGAACCCCCGGCATCACATTACTCTCAGTATAAGACCTGTACAGGAACCCCCGGCACCACAATACTCTCAGTATAAGACATGTACAGGAACCCCCGGCACCACATGACTCTCAGTATAAGGCCTGTACAGGAACCCCGGCACCACATTACTCTCAGTATAAGACCTGTACAGGAACCCCCGGCACGACATTACTCTCAGTATAATGCCTGTACAGGAAACCCCGGCACCACATTACTCTCAGTATAAGACCTGTACAGGAACCCCCGGCACGACATTACTCTCAGTATAAGGCCTGTACAGGAACCCCGGCACTACATTACTCTCGGTATAAGACCTGTAGAGGAACCCCGGCACCACATTACTCTCCATTATAAGACCTGTACAGGAACCCCCGGCACCACATGACTCTCAGGATAAGACCTGTACAGGAACCCCCGGCACCACATTACTGTCAGTATAAGACCTGTACTGGAACCCCCGTCACCACATTACTCTCAGTATAAGACCTGTACAGGAACCCCGTCACCACATGACTCTCAGTATAAGACCTGTACAGGAACCCCCGGCACCACATTACTGTCAGTATAAGACCTGTACTGGAACCCACGGCACCACATTACTCTCAGTATAAGACCTGTACAGGAACCCCCGGCACCACATTACATTTAGTATAAGACCTGTACAGGAACCCCCGGCACCACATGACTCTCAGTATAAGACCTGTAAAGGAACCCCCGCACCAGATTACTCTCAGTATAAGACCTGTACAGGAACCCCCGTCACCACATTACTCTCGGTATAAGACCTGTAGAGGAACCCCGGCACCACATTACTCTCCATTATAAGACCTGTACAGGAACCCCCGGCACCACATGACTCTCAGGATAAGACCTGTACAGGAACCCCCGGCACCACATTACTGTCAGTATAAGACCTGTACTGGAACCCCCGTCACCACATTACTCTCAGTATAAGACCTGTACAGGAACCCCGTCACCACATGACTCTCAGTATAAGACCTGTACAGGAACCCCCGGCACCACATTACTGTCAGTATAAGACCTGTACTGGAACCCACGGCACCACATTACTCTCAGTATAAGACCTGTACAGGAACCCCCGGCACCACATTACATTTAGTATAAGACCTGTACAGGAACCCCCGGCACCACATGACTCTCAGTATAAGACCTGTAAAGGAACCCCCGCACCAGATTACTCTCAGTATAAGACCTGTACAGGAACCCCCGTCACCACCTGACTCTCAGTATAAGACCTGTACAGGAACCTCCGGCACCACATTACTCTCAGTATAAGACCTGTACAGGAACCCCTGGCACCACATTACTCTCAGTATAAGACCTGTACAGGAACCCCGTCACCACATGACTCTCAGTATAAGACCTGTACAGGAACCCCCGGCACCACATTACTGTCAGTATAAGACCTGTACTGGAACCCACGGCACCACATTACTCTCAGTATAAGACCTGTACAGGAACCCCCGGCACCACATTACATTTAGTATAAGACCTGTACAGGAACCCCTGGCACCACATTATATTCAGTATAAGACCTGTACAGGAACACCCGGCACCACATGACTCTCAGTATAAGACCTGTAAAGGAACCCCCGCACCACATTACTCTCAGTATAAGACCTGTACAGGAACCCCCGTCACCACATTACTCTCAGTATAAGACCTGTACAGGAACCCCCGTCATCACCTGACTCTCAGTATAAGACCTGTACAGGAACCCCCGGCACCACATTACTCTCAGTATAAGACCTGTACAGGAACCCCTGGCACCACATTACTCTCAGTATAAGACCTGTACAGGAACCCCCGGCACCACATGACTCCCAGTATAAGACCTGTACAGGAACCCCCGGCACCATATTACTGTCAGTATAAGACCTGTACAGGAACATCAGGCACCACATTACTCTCAGTATAAGACCTGTACAGGAACCCCCGGCACCACATTACATTTAGTATAAGACCTGTACAGGAACCCCTGGCACCACATTACTCTCAGTATGAGACCTGTACAGGAACCCCCGGCACCACATTACTCTCAGTATAAGACCCGTACAGGAACCCCCGGCACCACATTACTCTCAGTATAAGACCTGTACAGGAACCCCCAGCACCACACGACTCTCAGTATAAGACCTGTGCAGGAACCCCCGTCACCACATTACTCTCAGTATAAGACCTGTACAGGAACCCCCGGCACCACATTACTCTCAGTATAAGACCTGTACAGGAACCCCCAGCACCACATGACTCTCAGTATAAGACCTGTACAGGAACCCCCGGCACCACATTACTCAAAGTATAAGACCTGTACAGGAACCCCCGGCACCACATTACTCTCAGTATAAGACCTGTACAAGAACCCCCGTCACCACATTACTCTCAGTATAAGACCTGTACAGGAACCCCCGGCACCACATTACTCTCAGTATAAGACCTGTACAGGAACCCCCAGCACCACATGACTCTCAGTATAAGACCTGTACAGGAACCCCCGGCACCACACGACTCTCAGTATAAGACCTGTGCAGGAACCCCCGGCACCACATTACTCTCAGTATAAGACCTGTACAGGAACCCCCGGCACCAAATTACTCTCAGTATGAGACCTGTACAGGAACCCCCGGCACCACATTACTCTCAGTATAAGAACTGTACAGGAACCCCCGGCACCACATTACTCTCAGTATAAGACCTGTACAGGAACCCCCGGCACCACATTACTCTCAGTATAAGACCTGTACAGGAACCCCCAGCACAACATTACTCTCAGTATAAGACCTGTACAGGAACCCCCGGCACTCCGTTACTCTCCATTTTAAGACCTGTACAGGAACCCCCGGCACCACATTACTCTCCATTATAAGACCTGTACAGGAACACCCGGCATCACATTACTCTCAGTATAAGACCTGTACAGGAACCCCCGGCACCACATTACTCTCAGTATAAGACCTGTACAGGAACCCCCGGCACCACATTACTCTAAGTATAAGACCTGTACAGGAACCTCAGGCACCACATGACTCTCAGTATAAGGCCTGTACAGGAACCTCAGGCACCACATTACTCTCAGTATAAGACCTGTACAGGAACCCCCGGCACCACATGACTGTCAGTATAAGACCTGTACTGGAACCCCCGGCACCACATTACTCTCAGTATAAGACCTGTACAGGAACCCCCGGCACCACATTACATTTAGTATAAGACCTGTACAGGAACCCCCGGCACCACATGACTCTCAGTATAAGACCTGTAAAGGAACCCCCGCACAACATTACTCTCAGTATAAGACCTGTACAGGAACCCCCGTCACCACATGACTCTCAGTATAAGACCTGTACAGGAACCCCCGGCACCACATTACTCTCAGTATGAGACCTGTACAGGAACCCCCGGCACCACATTACTCTCAGTATAAGAACTGTACAGGAACCCCCGGCACCACATTACTCTCAGTATAAGACCTGTACAGGAACCTCAGGCACCACATGACTCTCAGTATAAGACCTGTACAGGAACCCCCGGCACCACATGACTCTCAGTATAATACCCGTTACAGGAACCCCCGGCACCACATGACTCTCAGTATAAGGCCTGTACAGGAACCTCAGGCACCACATGACTCTCAGTATAAGGCCTGTACAGGAACCTCAGGCACCACATGACTCTCAGTATAAGGCCTGTACAGGAACCTCAGGAACCACATTACTCTCAGTATAAGGCCTGTACAGGAACCTCAGACACCACATGACTCTCAGTATAAGGCCTGTACAGGAACCTCAGGCACCACATTACTCTCAGTATAAGACCTGTACAAGAACCCCCGTCACCACATGACTCTCAGTATAAGACCTGTACAGGAACCCCCGGCACCACATGACTGTCAGTATAAGACCTGTACTGGAACCCCCAGCACCAAATTACTCTCAGTATAAGACCTGTACAGGAACCCCTGTCACCACCTGACTCTCAGTATAAGACCTGTACAGGAACCCCCGGCACCACATTACTCTCAGTATGAGACCTGTACAGGAACCCCCGGCACCACATTACTCTCAGTATAAGAACTGTACAGGAACCCCCGGCACCACATTACTCTCAGTATAAGACCTGTACAGGAACCCCCGGCACCACATTACTCTCAGTATAAGACCTGTACAGGAACCCCCGGCACCCCATTACTCTCCATTTTAAGACCTGTACAGGAACCCCCGGCACCACATTACTCTCCATTATAAGACCTGTACAGGAACCCCCGGCATCACATTACTCTCAGTAGAAGACCTGTACAGGAACCCCCAGCACCACATTACTCTCAGTATAAGACCTGTACAGGAACCCCCGGCACCACATTACTCTAAGTATAAGACCTGTACAGGAACCCCCGGCACCACATTACTCTCAGTATAAGACCTGTACAGGAACCCCCGGCACGACATTACTCTCAGTATAAGGCCTGTACAGGAACCCCGGCACTACATTACTCTCGGTATAAGACCTGTACAGGAACCCCCGGCACAACATTACTCTCAGTATAAGACCTGTACAGGAACCCCCGTCACCACGTGACTCTCAGTATAAGACCTGTACAGGAACCCCCGGCACCACATGACTGTCAGTATAAGACCTGTACTGGAACCCCCGGCACCACATTACTCTCAGTATAAGACCTGTACAGGAACCGCCGGCACCACATCACATTTAGTATAAGACCTGTACAGGAACCCCCGGCACCACATGACTCTCAGTATAAGACCTGTAAAGGAACCCCCGCACCACATTACTCTCAGTATAAGACCTGTACAGGAACCCCCGTCACCACATGACTCTCAGTATAAGACCTGTACAGGAACCCCCGTCACCACATTACTCTCAGTATAAGACCTGTACAGGAACCCCCGTCACCACATTACTCTCAGTATAAGACCTGTACAGGAACCCCCGGTCCAACATTACTCTCAGTATAAGACCTGTACAGGAACCCCCAGCACCACATTACTCTCAGTATGAGACCTGTACAGGAACCACCGGCACCACAATACTCTCAGTATAAGAACTGTACAGGAACCCCCGGCACCACATTACTCTCAGTATAAGACCTGTACAGGAACCCCCGGCACCACATTACTCTCAGTATAAGACCTGTACAGGAACCCCCGGCACCCCATTACTCTCCATTATAAGACCTGTACAGGAACCCCCGGCATCACATTACTCTCAGTATAAGACCTGTACAGGAAACCCCAGCACCACAATACTCTCAGTATAAGACATGTACAGGAACCCCCGGCACCACATGACTCTCAGTATAAGGCCTGTACAGGAACCCCGGCACCACATTACTCTCAGTATAAGACCTGTACAGGAACCCCCGGCACGACATTACTCTCAGTATAAGGCCTGTACAGGAAACCCCGGCACCACATTACTCTCAGTATAAGACCTGTACAGGAACCCCCGGCACGACATTACTCTCAGTATAAGGCCTGTACAGGAACCCCGGCACTACATTACTCTCGGTATAAGACCTGTAGAGGAACCCCGGCACCACATTACTCTCCATTATAAGACCTGTACAGGAACCCCCGGCACCACATGACTCTCAGGATAAGACCTGTACAGGAACCCCCGGCACCACATTACTGTCAGTATAAGACCTGTACTGGAACCCCCGTCACCACATTACTCTCAGTATAAGACCTGTACAGGAACCACGTCACCACATGACTCTCAGTATAAGACCTGTACAGGAACCCCCGGCACCACATTACTGTCAGTATAAGACCTGTACTGGAACCCACGGCACCACATTACTCTCAGTATAAGACCTGTACAGGAACCCCCGGCACCACATTACATTTAGTATAAGACCTGTACAGGAACCCCCGGCACCACATGACTCTCAGTATAAGACCTGTAAAGGAACCCCCGCACCAGATTACTCTCAGTATAAGACCTGTACAGGAACCCCCGTCACCACATTACTCTCAGTATAAGACCTGTACAGGAACCCCCGTCACCACCTGACTCTCAGTATAAGACCTGTACAGGAACCTCCGGCACCACATTACTCTCAGTATAAGACCTGTACAGGAACCCCTGGCACCACATTACTCTCAGTATAAGACCTGTACAGGAACCCCGTCACCACATGACTCTCAGTATAAGACCTGTACAGGAACCCCCGGCACCACATTACTGTCAGTATAAGACCTGTACTGGAACCCACGGCACCACATTACTCTCAGTATAAGACCTGTACAGGAACCCCCGGCACCACATTACATTTAGTATAAGACCTGTACAGGAACCCCTGGCACCACATTATATTCAGTATAAGACCTGTACAGGAACACCCGGCACCACATGACTCTCAGTATAAGACCTGTAAAGGAACCCCCGCACCACATTACTCTCAGTATAAGACCTGTACAGGAACCCCCGTCACCACATTACTCTCAGTAAAAGACCTGTACAGGAACCCCCGTCATCACCTGACTCTCAGTATAAGACCTGTACAGGAACCCCCGGCACCACATTACTCTCAGTATAAGACCTGTACAGGAACCCCTGGCACCACATTACTCTCAGTATAAGACCTGTACAGGAACCCCCGGCACCACATGACTCCCAGTATAAGACCTGTACAGGAACCCCCGGCACCATATTACTGTCAGTATAAGACCTGTACAGGAACATCAGGCACCACATTACTCTCAGTATAAGACCTGTACAGGAACCCCCGGCACCACATTACATTTAGTATAAGACCTGTACAGGAACCCCTGGCACCACATTACTCTCAGTATGAGACCTGTACAGGAACCCCCGGCACCACATTACTCTCAGTATAAGACCTGTAAAGGAAACCCCGGCACCATATTACTCTCAGTATAAGACTTGTACAGGAACCCCCGGCACCACATGACTCTCAGTATAAGACCCGTAGAGGAACCCCCGGCACCCCATTACTCTCCATTTTAAGACCTGTACAGGAAGCCCCGCCACCACATTACTCTCCATTATAAGACCTGTACAGGAACCCCCGGCATCACATTATTCTCAGTATAAGACCTGTACAGGAACCCCCGGCACCACATTACTCTCAGTATAAGACCTGTACAGGAACCCCCGGCACCACATTACACTTAGTATAAGACCTGTACAGGAACCCCTGGCACCACATTACTCTCAGTATAAGACCTGTAAAGGAAACCCCGGCACCACATTACTCTCAGTATAAGACCTGTACAGGAACCCCCGTCACCACATGACTCTCAGTATAAGACCTGTACAGGAACCCCCGGCACCACATTACTCTAAGTATAAGACCTGTACAGGAACCCCCGGCACCACATTACTCTCAGTATAAGACCTGTACAGGAACCCCCAGCACCACATGACTCTCAGTATAAGACCTGTACAGGAACCCCCGGCACCCCATTACTCTCCATTATAAGACCTGTACAGGAACCTCCGGCACCACATTACTCTCAGTATAAGACCTGTACAGGAACCCTCGGCACCACATTACTCTCAGTATGAGACCTGTACAGGAACCCCCGGCACCACATGACTCTCAGTATAAGGCCTGTACAAGAACCCCCGGCACCACATTACTCTCAGTATAAGACCTGTACAGGAACCCCCGGCACCACATTACTCTCAGTATAAGACCTGTACAGGAACCCCCGGCACCACATTACTCTCAGTATAAGACCTGTACAGGAACCCCCGGCACCACATGACTCTCAGTATAAGACCTGTACAGGAACCCCCGGCACCACATTACTGTCAGTATAAGACCTGTACTGGAACCCCCGGCACCACATGACTCTCAGTATAAGGCCTGTACAGGAACCTCAGGCACCACATGACTCTCAGTATAAGACCTGTACAGGAACCCCCGGCACCACATGACTCTCAGTTTAAAGGCCTGTACAGGAACCTCAGGCACCACATTACTCTCAGTATAAGGCCTGTACAGGAACCTCAGGCACCACATTACTCTCAGTATAAGACCTGTACAGGAACCCCCGTCACCACATGACTCTCAGTATAAGACCTGTACAGGAACCCCCGGCACCACATGACTGTCAGTATAAGACCTGTACTGGAACCCCCAGCACCACATGACTCTCAGTATAAGACCTGTACAGGAACCCCCGTCACCTCATTACTCTCAGTATAAGACCTGTACAGGAACCCCCGTCACCACCTGACTCTCAGTATAAGACCTGTACAGGAACCCCCGGCACCACATTACTCTCAGTATAAGACCTGTACAGGAACCCCCGGCACCACATTACTCTCAGTATAAGACCTGTACAGGAACCCCCGGCACCACATTACTCTCAGTATAAGACCTGTACAGGAACCCCCAGCACCACATGACTCTCAGTATAAGACCTGTACAGGAACCCCCGGCACCACATTACTCAAAGTATAAGACCTGTACAGGAACCCCCGGCACCACATTACTCTCAGTATAAGACCTGTACAAGAACCCCCGTCACCACATTACTCTCAGTATAAGAACTGTACAGGAACCCCCGGCACCACATTACTCTCAGTATAAGACCTGTACAGGAACCCCCAGCACCACATGACTCTCAGTATAAGACCTGTACAGGAACCCCCGGCACCACATTACTCAAAGTATAAGACCCGTACAGGAACCCCCGGCACCACATTACTCTCAGTATAAGACCTGTACAGGAACCCACAGCACCACACGACTCTCAGTATAAGACCTGTGCAGGAACCCCCGTCACCACATTACTCTCAGTATAAGACCTGTACAGGAACCCCCGGCACCACATTACTCTCAGTATAAGACCTGTACAGGAACCCCCAGCACCACATGACTCTCAGTATAAGACCTGTACAGGAACCCCCGGCACCACATTACTCAAAGTATAAGACCTGTACAGGAACCCCCGGCACCACATTACTCTCAGTATAAGACCTGTACAAGAACCCCTGTCACCACATTACTCTCAGTATAAGACCTGTACAGGAACCCCCGGCACCACATTACTCTCAGTATAAGACCTGTACAGGAACCCCCAGCACCACATGACTCTCAGTATAAGACCTGTACAGGAACCCCCGGCACCACACGACTCTCAGTATAAGACCTGTGCAGGAACCCCCGGCACCACACGACTCTCAGTATAAGACCTGTGCAGGAACCCCCGGCACCACATTACTCTCAGTATAAGACCTGTACAGGAACCCCCGGCACCACATTACTCTCAGTATAAGAACTGTACAGGAACCCCCGGCACCACATTACTCTCAGTATAAGACCTGTAAAGGAACCCCCAGCACAACATTGCTCTGAGTATAAGACCTGTACAGGAACCCCGGCACCACATGACTCTCAGTATAAGACCTGTACAGGAACCCCCAGCACAACATTACTCTCAGTATAAGACCTGTACAGGAACCCCCGGCACCCCATTACTCTCCATTTTAAGACCTGTACAGGAACCCCCGGCACCACATTACTCTCCATTATAAGACCTGTACAGGAACACCCGGCATCACATTACTCTCAGTATAAGACCTGTACAGGAACCCCCGGCACCACATTACTCTCAGTATAAGACCTGTACAGGAACCCCCGGCACCACATTACTCTCAGTATAAGACCTGTACAGGAACCCCCGGCACCACATTACTCTAAGTATAAGACCTGTACAGGAACCTCAGGCACCACATGACTCTCAGTATAAGGCCTGTACAGGAACCTCAGGCACCACATTACTCTCAGTATAAGACCTGTACAGGAACCCCCGTCACCACATGACTCTCAGTATAAGACCTGTACAGGAACCCCCGGCACCACATGACTGTCAGTATAAGACCTGTACTGGAACCCCCGGCACCACATTACTCTCAGTATAAGACCTGTACAGGAACCCCCGGCACCACATTACATTTAGTATAAGACCTGTACAGGAACCCCCGGCACCACATGACTCTCAGTATAAGACCTGTAAAGGAACCCCCGCACAACATTACTCTCAGTATAAGACCTGTACAGGAACCCCCGTCACCACATGACTCTCAGTATAAGACCTGTACAGGAACCCCCGGCACCACATTACTCTCAGTATGAGACCTGTACAGGAACCCCCGGCACCACATTACTCTCAGTATAAGAACTGTACAGGAACCCCCGGCACCACATTACTCTCAGTATAAGACCTGTACAGGAACCTCAGGCACCACATGACTCTCAGTATAAGACCTGTACAGGAACCCCCGGCATCACATGACTCTCAGTATAATACCCGTTACAGGAACCCCCGGCACCACATGACTCTCAGTATAAGGCCTGTACAGGAACCTCAGGCACCACATGACTCTCAGTATAATACCCGTTACAGGAACCCCCGGCACCACATGACTCTCAGTATAAGGCCTGTACAGGAACCTCAGGCACCACATGACTCTCAGTATAAGGCCTGTACAGGAACCTCAGGCACCACATGACTCTCAGTATAAGGCCTGTACAGGAACCTCAGGAACCACATTACTCTCAGTATAAGGCCTGTACAGGAACCTCAGGCACCACATGACTCTCAGTATAAGGCCTGTACAGGAACCTCAGGCACCACATTACTCTCAGTATAAGACCTGTACAAGAACCCCCGTCACCACATGACTCTCAGTATAAGACCTGTACAGGAACCCCCGGCACCACATGACTGTCAGTATAAGACCTGTACTGGAACCCCCGGCACCACATTACTCTCAGTATAAGAACTGTACAGGAACCCCCGGCATCACATTACTCTCAGTAGAAGACCTGTACAGGAACCCCCAGCACCACATTACTCTCAGTATAAGACCTGTACAGGAACCCCCGGCACCACATTACTCTAAGTATAAGACCTGTACAGGAACTCCCGGCACCACATTACTCTCAGTATAAGACCTGTACAGGAACCCCCGGCACGACATTACTCTCAGTATAAGGCCTGTACAGGAACCCCGGCACTACATTACTCTCGGTATAAGACCTGTACAGGAACCCCCTGCACAACATTACTCTCAGTATAAGACCTGTACAGGAACCCCCGTCACCACGTGACTCTCAGTATAAGACCTGTACAGGAACCCCCGGCACCACAAGACTGTCAGTATAAGACCTGTACTGGAACCCCCGGCACCACATTACTCTCAGTATAAGACCTGTACAGGAACCACCGGCACCACATCACATTTAGTATAAGACCTGTACAGGAACCCCCGGCACCACATGACTCTCAGTATAAGACCTGTAAAGGAACCCCCGCACCACATTACTCTCAGTATAAGACCTGTACAGGAACCCCCGTCACCACATGACTCTCAGTATAAGACCTGTACAGGAACCCCCGTCACCACATTACTCTCAGTATAAGACCTGTACAGGAACCCCCGTCACCACATTACTCTCAGTATAAGACCTGTACAGGAACCCCCGGCACCACATTACTCTCAGTATAAGACCTGTACAGGAACCCCCGGCACCACATTACTCTCAGTATGAGACCAGTACAGGAACCACCGGCACCACATTACTCTCAGTATAAGAACTGTACAGGAACCCCCGGCACCACATTACTCTCAGTATAAGACCTGTACAGGAACCCCCGGCACCACATTACTCTCAGTATAAGACCTGTACAGGAACCCCCGGCACCCCATTACTCTCCATTATAAGACCTGTACAGGAACCCCCGGCATCACATTACTCTCAGTATAAGACCTGTACAGGAAACCCCAGCACCACAATACTCTCAGTATAAGACATGTACAGGAACCCCCGGCACCACATGACTCTCAGTATAAGGCCTGTACAGGAACCCCGGCACCACATTACTCTCAGTATAAGACCTGTACAGGAACCCCCGGCACGACATTACTCTCAGTATAAGGCCTGTACAGGAAACCCCGGCACCACATTACTCTCAGTATAAGACCTGTACAGGAACCCCCGGCACGACATTACTCTCAGTATAAGGCCTGTACAGGAACCCCGGCACTACATTACTCTCGGTATAAGACCTGTAGAGGAACCCCGGCACCACATTACTCTCCATTATAAGACCTGTACAGGAACCCTCGGCACCACATTACTCTCAGTATGAGACCTGTACAGGAACCCCCGGCACCACATGACTCTCAGGATAAGACCTGTACAGGAACCCCCGGCACCACATTACTGTCAGTATAAGACCTGTACTGGAACCCCCGTCACCACATTACTCTCAGTATAAGACCTGTACAGGAACCCCGTCACCACATGACTCTCAGTATAAGACCTGTACAGGAACCCCCGGCACCACATTACTGTCAGTATAAGACCTGTACTGGAACCCACGGCACCACATTACTCTCAGTATAAGACCTGTACAGGAACCCCCGGCACCACATTACATTTAGTATAAGACCTGTACAGGAACCCCCGGCACCACATGACTCTCAGTATAAGACCTGTAAAGGAACCCCCGCACCAGATTACTCTCAGTATAAGACCTGTACAGGAACCCCCGGCACCACATTACATTTAGTATAAGACCTGTACAGGAACCCCTGGCACCACATTATATTCAGTATAAGACCTGTACAGGAACCCCCGTCACCACATGACTCTCAGTATAAGACCTGTACAGGAACCCCCGTCACCACATTACTCTCAGTATAAGACCTGTACAGGAACCCCCGGCACCACATTACTCTCAGTATAAGACCTGTACAGGAACCCCCAGCACCACATGACTCTCAGTATAAGACCTGTACAGGAACCCCCGGCACCACATTACTCAAAGTATAAGACCTGTACAGGAACCCCCGGCACCACATTACTCTCAGTATAAGACCTGTACAAGAACCCCCGTCACCACATTACTCTCAGTATAAGACCTGTACAGGAACCCCCGGCACCACATTACTCTCAGTATAAGACCTGTACAGGAACCCCCAGCACCACATGACTCTCAGTATAAGACCTGTACAGGAACCCCCGGCACCACATTACTCAAAGTATAAGACCCGTACAGGAACCCCCGGCACCACATTACTCTCAGTATAAGACCTGTACAGGAACCCCCAGCACCACACGACTCTCAGTATAAGACCTGTGCAGGAACCCCCGTCACCACATTACTCTCAGTATAAGACCTGTACAGGAACCCCCGGCACCACATTACTCTCAGTATAAGACCTGTACAGGAACCCCCAGCACCACATGACTCTCAGTATAAGACCTGTACAGGAACCCCCGGCACCACATTACTCAAAGTATAAGACCTGTACAGGAACCCCCGGCACCACATTACTCTCAGTATAAGACCTGTACAAGAACCCCCGTCACCACATTACTCTCAGTATAAGACCTGTACAGGAACCCCCGGCACCACATTACTCTCCATTTTAAGACCTGTACAGGAAGCCCCGCCACCACATTACTCTCCATTATAAGACCTGTACAGGAACCCCCGGCATCACATTATTCTCAGTATAAGACCTGTACAGGAACCCCCGGCACCACATTACTCTCAGTATAAGACCTGTACAGGAACCCCCGGCACCACATTACACTTAGTATAAGACCTGTACAGGAACCCCTGGCACCACATTACTCTCAGTATAAGACCTGTAAAGGAAACCCCGGCACCACATTACTCTAAGTATAAGACCTGTACAGGAACCCCCGGCACCACATTACTCTCAGTATAAGACCTGTACAGGAACCCCCAGCACCACATGACTCTCAGTATAAGACCTGTACAGGAACCCCCGGCACCCCATTACTCTCCATTATAAGACCTGTACAGGAACCTCCGGCACCACATTACTCTCAGTATAAGACCTGTACAGGAACCCTCGGCACCACATTACTCTCAGTATGAGACCTGTACAGGAACCCCCGGCACCACATGACTCTCAGTATAAGGCCTGTACAGGAACCCCCGGCACCACATTACTCTCAGTATAAGACCTGTACAGGAACCCCCGGCACCACATTACTCTCAGTATAAGACCTGTACAGGAACCCCCGGCACCACATTACTGTCAGTATAAGACCTGTACTGGAACCCCCGGCACCACATGACTCTCAGTATAAGGCCTGTACAGGAACCTCAGGCACCACATGACTCTCAGTATAAGACCTGTACAGGAACCCCCGGCACCACATGACTCTCAGTTTAAAGGCCTGTACAGGAACCTCAGGCACCACATTACTCTCAGTATAAGGCCTGTACAGGAACCTCAGGCACCACATTACTCTCAGTATAAGACCTGTACAGGAACCCCCGTCACCACATGACTCTCAGTATAAGACCTGTACAGGAACCCCCGGCACCACATGACTGTCAGTATAAGACCTGTACTGGAACCCCCAGCACCACATTACTCTCAGTATAAGACCTGTACAGGAACACCCGTCACCACATGACTCTCAGTATAAGACCTGAACAGGAACCCCCGGCACCACATGACTCTCAGTATAAGACCTGTACAGGAACCCCCGTCACCTCATTACTCTCAGTATAAGACATGTACAGGAACCCCCGTCACCACCTGACTCTCAGTATAAGACCTGTACAGGAACCCCCGGCACCACATTACTCTCAGTATAAGACCTGTACAGGAACCCCCGGCACACCATTACTCTCCATTTTAAGACCTGTACAGGAACCCCCGGCACCACATTACTCTCCATTATAAGACCTGTACAGGAACCCCCGGCATCACATTACTCTCAGTAGAAGACCTGTACTGGAACCCCCAGCACCACATTACTCTCAGTATAAGACCTATACAGGAACCCCCGGCACCACATTACTCTCAGTATAAGACCTGTACAGGAACCCCCGGCACGACATTACTCTCAGTATAAGACCTGTACAGGAACCCCCGGCACCACATTACTCTCAGTATAAGACCTGTACAGGAACCCCCGGCACCACATTACTCTCAGTATAAGACCTGTACAGGAACCCCCGGCACCACATTACTCTCAGTATAAGACCTGTACAGGAACCCCCGGCACGACATTACTCTCGGTATAAGACCTGTACAGGAACCCCCGGCACCACAATACTCTCCATTATAAGACCTGTACAGGAACCTACGGCACCACATTACTCTCAGTATAAGACCAGTACAGGAACCCTCGGCACCACATTACTCTCAGTATGAGACCTGTACAGGAACCCCCTGCACCACATGACTCTCAGTATAAGGCCTGTACAGGAACCCCCGGCACCACATTACTCTCAGTATAAGACCTGTACAGGAACCCCCGGCACCACATGACTCTCAGTATAAGGCCTGTACAGGAACCTCAGGCACCACATGACTCTCAGTATAAGACCTGTACAGGAACCCCCGGCACCACATGACTCTCAGTTTAAAGGCCTGTACAGGAACCTCAGGCACCACATTACTCTCAGTATAAGGCCTGTACAGGAACCTCAGGCACCACATTACTCTCAGTATAAGACCTGTACAGGAACCCCCGTCACCACATGACTCTCAGTATAAGACCTGTACAGGAACCCCCGGCACCACATGACTGTCAGTATAAGACCTGTACTGGAACCCCCAGCACCACAATACTCTCAGTATAAGACCTGTACAGGAACCCCCGTCACCACATGACTCTCAGTATAAGACCTGTACAGGAACCCCCGGCACCACATGACTCTCAGTATAAGACCTGTACAGGAACCCCCGTCACCTCATTACTCTCAGTATAAGACCTGTACAGGAACCCCCGGCACCACATTACTCTCAGTATAAGACCTGTACAGGAACCCCCGGCACCACATTACTCTCAGTATAAGACCTGTACAGGAACCCCCGGCACCACATTACTCTCAGTATAAGACCTGTACAGGAACCCCCGGCACCACATTACTCTCAGTATAAGACCTGTACAGGAACCCCCGGCACACCATTACTCTCCATTTTAAGACCTGTACAGGAACCCCCGGCACCACATTACTCTCCATTATAAGACCTGTACAGGAACCCCCGGCATCACATTACTCTCAGTAGAAGACCTGTACTGGAACCCCCAGCACCACATTACTCTCAGTATAAGACCTATACAGGAACCCCCGGCACCACATTACTCTCAGTATAAGACCTGTACAGGAACCCCCGGCACCACATTACTCTCAGTATAAGACCTGTACAGGAACCCCCGGCACCACATTACTCTCAGTATAAGACCTGTACAGGAACCCCCGGCACCACATTACTCTCAGTATAAGACCTGTACAGGAACCCCCGGCACCACATTACTCTCAGTATAAGACCTGTACAGGAACCCCCGGCACGACATTACTCTCGGTATAAGACCTGTACAGGAACCCTCGGCACCACAATACTCTCCATTATAAGACCTGTACAGGAACCTACGGCACCACATTACTCTCAGTATAAGACCAGTACAGGAACCCTCGGCACCACATTACTCTCAGTATGAGACCTGTACAGGAACCCCCGGCACCACATGACTCTCAGTATAAGGCCTGTACAGGAACCCCCGGCACCACATTACTCTCAGTAAAAGACCTGTACAGGAACCCCCGGCACCACATTACTCTCAGTATAAGACCTGTACAGGAACCTCCGGCACCACATTACTCTCAGTATAAGACCTGTACAGGAACCCCCGGCACCACATGACTCTCAGTATAAGACCTGTACAGGAACCCCCGGCACCACATTACTGTCGGTATAAGACCTGTACTGGAACCCCCGGCACCACATTACTCTCAGTATAAGACCTGTACAGGAACCCCCGTCACCACGTGACTCTCAGTATAAGACCTGTACAGGAACCCCCGGCACCACATGACTGTCAGTATAAGCCCTGTACTGGAACCCCCGGCACCACATTACATTTAGTATAAGACCTGTACAGGAACCCCCGGCACCACATGACTCTCAGTATAAGACCTGTACAGGAACCCCCGGCACCACATTACTCTCAGTATAAGAACTGTACAGGAACCCCCGGCACCACATTACTCTCAGTATAAGACCTGTACAGGAACCCCCGGCACCACATTACTCTCAGTATAAGACCTGTACAGGAACCCCCGGCACCACATTACTCTCAGTATAAGACCTGTACAGGAACCCCCGGCACCCCATTACTCTCCATTTTAAGACCTGTACAGGAACCCCCGGCACCACATTACTCTCCATTATAAGACTTGTACAGGAACCCCCGGCATCACATTACTCTCAGTATAAGACCTGTACAGGAACCCCTAGCACCACATTACTCTCAGTATAAGACCTGTACAGGAACCCCCGGCACCACTTTACTCTCAGTATAAGACCTGTACAGGAACCCCCGGCACCACATTACTATCAGTATAAGACCTGTAGAGGAACCCCCGGCATGACATTAATCTCAGTATAAGGCCTGTACAGGAACCCCGGCACTACATTACTCTCGGTATAAGACCTGTACAGGAACCCCCGGCACTACATTACTCTCAGTATAAGACCTGTACAGGAACCCCCGGTACCACATGACTCTCAGTATAAGACCTGTACAGGAACCCCCGGCACCACATTACTCTCAGTATAAGAACTGTACAGGAACCCCCGGCCCCCCATTACTTTCCATTATAAGACTTGTACAGGAACCTCCGGCACCACATTACTCTCAGTATAAGACCTGTACAGGAACCCTCGGCACCACATTACTCTCAGTATGAGACCTGTACAGGAACCCCCGGCACCAAATGACTCTCAGTATAAGACCTGTACAGGAACCCCCGGCACCACATTACTCTCAGTATAAGACCTGTACAGGAACCCCCGGCACCACATGACTCTCAGTAAAAGACCTGTACAGGAACCCCCGGCACCACATGACTCTCAGTATAAGACCTGTACAGGAACCCCCGGCACCACATTACTGTCAGTGTAAGACCTGTACAGGAACCCCCGGCACCACATGACTCTCAGTATAAGACCTGTACAGAAACCCCCGGCCCCACATTACTCTAGGTATAAGACCTGTACAGGAACCCCCGGCACCACATTACTCTCAGTACAAGACCTGTACAGGAACCCCCGGCACCACATTACTCTCAGTATAAGACCTGTACAGGAACCCCCGGCACCACATTACTATCAGTATAAGACCTGTACAGGACCCCCCGGCACCCCATTACTCTCCATTTTAAGACCTGTACAGGAACCCCCGGCACCACATTACTCTCCATTATAAGACCTGTTCAGGAACCCCCGGCATCACATTACTCTCAGTATAAGACCTGTACAGGAACCCCCGGCACCACATTACTCTCAGTATAAGACCTGTACAGGAACCCCCGGCACCACATTACTCTCAGTATAAGACCTGTACAGGAACCCCCGGCACCACATTACTCTAAGTATAAGACCTGTACAGGAACCCCCGGCACCACATTACTCTCAGTATAAGACCTGTACAGGAACCCCCGGCACCACATTACTCTCAGTATAAGACCTGTACAGGAACCCCCGTCACCACCTGACTCTCAGTATAAGACCTGTACAGGAACCCCCGTCACCACATTACTCTCAGTATAAGACCTGTACAGGAACCCCCGTCACCACCTGACTCTCAGTATAAGACCTGTACAGGAACCCCCGGCACCACATTACTCTCAGTATAAGACCTGTACAGGAACCCCCAGCACCACATGACTCTCAGTATAAGACCTGTACAGGAACCCCCGGCACGACATTACTCAAAGTATAAGACCTGTACAGGAACCCCCGGCACCACATTACTCTCAGTATAAGACCTGTACAGGAACCCCCGGCACCACATTACTCTCAGTATAAGACCTGTACAGGAACCCCCAGCTCAACATTACTCTAACTATAAGACCTGTACAGGAACCCCGGCACCACATGACTCTCAGTATAAGACCTGTACAGGAACCCCCAGCACAACATTACTCTCAGTATAAGACCTGTACAGGAACCCCCGGCACCCCATTACTCTCCATTTTAAGACCTGTACAGGAACCCCCGGCACCACATTACTCTCAGCATAAGACCTGTACAGGAACCCCCGGCATCACATTACTCTCAGTATAAGACCTGTACAGGAACCCCCGGCACCACATTATTCTCAGTATAAGACCTGTACAGGAACCCCCGGCACCACATTACTCTCAGTATAAGACCTGTACAGGAACCCCCGGCACCACATTACTCTAAGTATAAGACCTGTACAGGAACCTCAGGCACCACATGACTCTCAGTATAAGGCCTGTACAGGAACCTCAGGCACCACATTACTCTCAGTATAAGACCTGTACAGGAACCCCCGTCACCACATGACTCTCAGTATAAGACCTGTACAGGAACCCCCGGCACCACATGACTGTCAGTATAAGACCTGTACAGGAACCCCCGGCACGACATTACTCTCAGTATAAGGCCTGTACAGGAACCCCGGCACTACATTACTCTCGGTATAAGACCTGTACAGGAACCCCCGGCACCACATTACTCTCAGTATAAGACCTGTACAGGAACCCCCGGCACCACATTAATCTCAGTATAAGAACTGTACAGGAACCCCCGGCACCCCATTACTCTCCATTATAAGACCTGTACAGGAACCTCCGGCACCACATTACTCTCAGTATAAGACCTGTACAGGAACCCTCGGCACCACATTACTCTCAGTATGAGACCTGTACAGGAACCCCCGGCACCACATGACTCTCAGTATAAGGCCTGTACAGGAACCCCCGGCACCACATTACTCTCAGTATAAGACCTGTACAGGAACCCCCGGCACCACATTACTCTCAGTATAATTCCTGTACAGGAACCCCCGGCACCACATTACTCTCAGTATAAGACCTGTACAGGAACCCCCAGCACAACATTACTCTCTGTATAAGACCTGTACAGGAACCCCCGGCACCCCATTACTCTCCATTTTAAGACCTGTACAGGAACCCCCGGCACCACATTACTCTCCATTATAAGACCTGTACAGGAACTCCCGGCACCACATTACTCTCAGTATAAGACCTGTACAGGAACCCCCGGCATCACATTACTCTCAGTATAAGACCTGTACAGGAACCCCCGGCACCACATTACTCTCAGTATAAGACCTGTACAGGAACCCCCGGCACCACATGACTCTCAGTATAAGACCTGTACAGGAACCCCCGGCACCACATGACTGTCAGTATAAGACCTGTACAGGAACCCCCGGCACGACATTACTCTCAGTATAAGGCCTGTACAGGAACCCCGGCACTACATTACTCTCGGTATAAGACCTGTACAGGAACCCCCGGCACCACATTACTCTCAGTATAAGACCTGTACAGGAACCCCCGGCACCACATGACTCTCAGTATAAGACCTGTACAGGAACCCCCGGCACAACATTAATCTCAGTATAAGAACTGTACAGGAACCCCCGGCACCCCATTACTCTCCATTATAAGACCTGTACAGGAACCTCCGGCACCACATTACTCTCAGTATAAGACCTGTACAGGAACCCTCGGCACCACATTACTCTCAGTATGAGACCTGTACAGGAACCCCCGGCACCACATGACTCTCAGTATAAGGCCTGTACAGGAACCCCCGGCACCACATTACTCTCAGTATAAGACCTGTACAGGAACCCCCGGCACCACATTACTCTCAGTATAAGACCTGTACAGGAACCCCCGGCACCACATGACTCTCAGTATAAGACCTGTACAGGAACCCCCGGCACCACATTACTGTCAGTATAAGACCTGTACTGGAACCCCCGGCACCACATTACTCTCAGTATAAGACCTGTACAGGAACCCCCGTCACCACGTGACTCTCAGTATAAGACCTGTACAGGAACCCCCGGCACCACATGACTGTCAGTATAAGACCTGTACTGGAACCCCCGGCACCACATTACTCTCAGTATAAGACCTGTACAGGAACCCCCGGCACCACATTACATTTAGTATAAGACCTGTACAGGAACCCCCGGCACCACATGACTCTCAGTATAAGACCTGTACAGGAACCCCCGGCACCACATTACTCTCAGTATGAGACCTGTACAGGAACCCCCGGCACCACATTACTCTCAGTATAAGAACTGTACAGGAACCCCCGGCACCACATTACTCTCAGTATAAGACCTGTACAGGAACCCCCGGCACCACATTACTCTCAGTATAAGACCTGTACAGGAACCCCCGGCACCACATTACATTTAGTATAAGACCTGTACAGGAACCCCCGGCACCACATGACTCTCAGTATAAGACCTGTACAGGAACCCCCGGCACCACATGATTCTCAGTATAAGACCTGTACAGGAACCCCCGGCACCACATTACTCTCAGTATAAGACCTGTACAGGAACCCCCGGCACCCCATTACTCTCCATTTTAAGACCTGTACAGGAACCCCCGGCACCACATTACTCTCCATTATAAGACCTGTACAGGAACCCCCGGCATCAAATTACTCTCAGTATAAGACCTGTACAGGAACCCCCAGCACCACATTACTCTCAGTATAAGACCTGTACAGGAACCCCCGGCACCACATTACTCTCAGTATAAGACCTGTACAGGAACCCCCGGCACCACATTACTCTCAGTATAAGACCTGTACAGGAACCCCCGGCACGACATTACTCTCAGTATAAGGCCTGTACAGGAACCCCGGCACTACATTACTCTCGGTATAAGACCTGTACAGGAACCCCCGGCACTACATTACTCTCAGTATAAGACCTGTACAGGAACCCCCGGCACCACATTACTCTCAGTATAAGAACTGTACAGGAACCCCCGGCACCCCATTACTTTCCATTATAAGACCTGTACAGGAACCTCCGGCACCACATGACTGTCAGTATAAGACCTGTACTGGAACCCCCGGCACCACATTACTCTCAGTATAAGACCTGTACAGGAACCCCCGGCACCACATTACATTTAGTATAAGACCTGTACAGGAACCCCCGGCACCACATGACTCTCAGTATAAGACCTGTACAGGAACCCCCGGCACCACATTACTCTCAGTATGAGACCTGTACAGGAACCCCCGGCACCACATTACTCTCAGTATAAGAACTGTACAGGAACCCCCGGCACCACATTACTCTCAGTATAAGACCTGTACAGGAACCCCCGGCACCACATTACTCTCAGTATAAGACCTGTACAGGAACCCCCGGCACCACATTACATTTAGTATAAGACCTGTACAGGAACCCCCGGCACCACATGACTCTCAGTATAAGACCTGTACAGGAACCCCCGGCACCACATGATTCTCAGTATAAGACCTGTACAGGAACCCCCGGCACCACATTACTCTCAGTATAAGACCTGTACAGGAACCCCCGGCACCCCATTACTCTCCATTTTAAGACCTGTACAGGAACCCCCGGCACCACATTACTCTCCATTATAAGACCTGTACAGGAACCCCCGGCATCAAATTACTCTCAGTATAAGACCTGTACAGGAACCCCCAGCACCACATTACTCTCAGTATAAGACCTGTACAGGAACCCCCGGCACCACATTACTCTCAGTATAAGACCTGTACAGGAACCCCCGGCACCACATTACTCTCAGTATAAGACCTGTACAGGAACCCCCGGCACGACATTACTCTCAGTATAAGGCCTGTACAGGAACCCCGGCACTACATTACTCTCGGTATAAGACCTGTACAGGAACCCCCGGCACTACATTACTCTCAGTATAAGACCTGTACAGGAACCCCCGGCACCACATTACTCTCAGTATAAGAACTGTACAGGAACCCCCGGCACCCCATTACTTTCCATTATAAGACCTGTACAGGAACCTCCGGCACCACATTACTCTCAGTATAAGACCTGTACAGGAACCCTCGGCACCACATTACTCTCAGTATGAGACCTGTACAGGAACCCCCGGCACCACATTACTCTCAGTATGAGACCTGTACAGGAACCCCCGGCACCACATTACTCTTAGTATGAGACCTGTACAGGAACCCTCGGCACCACATTACTCTCAGTATGAGACCTGTACAGGAACCCCCGGCACCACATTACTCTCAGTATAAGACCTGTACAGGAACCCCCGGCACCACATGACTCTCAGTATAAGACCTGTACAGGAACCCCCGGCACCACATTACTCTCAGTATGAGACCTGTACAGGAACCTCCGGCACCACATTACTCTCAGTATAAGACCTGTACAGGAACCCCCGGCACCACATTACTCTCAGTATAAGACCTGTACAGGAACCCCCGGCACCATATGACTCTCAGTAAAAGACCTGTACAGGAACCCCCGGCACCACATGACTCTCAGTATAAGACCTGTACAGGAACCCCCGGCACCACATTACTGTCAGTATAAGACCTGTACTGGAACCCCCGGCACCAGTTTACTCTCAGTATAAGACCTGTACAGGAACCCCGTCACCACATGACTCTCCATTTTAAGACCTGTACAGGAACCCCCGGCACCACATTACTCTAAGTATAAGACCTGTACAGGAACCTCAGGCACCACATGACTCTCAGTTTAAGGCCTGTACAGGAACCTCAGGCACCACATTACTCTCAGTATAAGACCTGTACAGGAACCCCCGGCACCACATGACTGTCAGTATAAGACCTGTACAGGAACCCCCGGCACGACATTACTCTCAGTATAAGGCCTGTACAGGAACCCCGGCACTACATTACTCTCGGTATAAGACCTGTACAGGAACCCCCGGCACCACATTACTCTCAGTATAAGACCTGTACAGGAACCCCCGGCACCACATGACTCTCAGTATAAGACCTGTACAGGAACCCCCGGCACCACATTACTCTCAGTATAAGACCTGTACAGGAACCCCCGGCACCCCATTACTCTCCATTTTAAGACCTGTACAGGAACCCCCGGCACCACATTACTCTCCATTATAAGACCTGTACAGGAACCCCCGGCATCACATTACTCTCAGTATAAGACCTGTACAGGAACCCCCAGCACCACATTACTCTCAGTATAAGACCTGTACAGGAACCCCCGGCACCACATTACTCTCAGTATAAGACCTGTACAGGAACCCCCGGCACGACATTACTCTCAGTATAAGGCCTGTACAGGAACCCCGGCACTACATTACTCTCGGTAAAAGACCTGTACAGGAACCCCCGGCACTACATTACTCTCAGTATAAGACCTGTACAGGAACCCCCGGCACCACATTACTCTCAGTATAAGAACTGTACAGGAACCCCCGGCACCCCATTACTTTCCATTATAAGACCTGTACAGGAACCTCCGGCACCACATTACTCTCAGTATAAGACCTGTACAGGAACCCTCGGCACCACATTACTCTCAGTATGAGACCTGTACAGGAACCCCCGGCACCACATTACTCTCAGTATGAGACCTGTACAGGAACCCCCGGCACCACATTACTCTCAGTATGAGACCTGTACAGGAACCCTCGGCACCACATTACTCTCAGTATGAGACCTGTACAGGAACCGCCGGCACCACATTACTCTCAGTATAAGACCTGTACAGGAACCCCCAGCACCACATGACTCTCAGTATAAGACCTGTACAGGAACCCCCGGCACCACATTACTCTCAGTATGAGACCTGTACAGGAACCTCCGGCACCACATTACTCTCAGTATAAGACCTGTACAGGAACCCCCGGCACCACATGACTCTCAGTATAAGACCTGTACAGGAACCCCCGGCACCACATTACTCTCAGTATAAGACCTGTACAGGAACCCCCGGCACCATATGACTCTCAGTAAAAGACCTGTACAGGAACCCCCGGCACCACATGACTCTCAGTATAAGACCTGTACAGGAACCCCCAGCACCACATTACTGTCAGTATAAGACCTGTACTGGAACCCCCGGCACCAGTTTACTCTCAGTATAAGACCTGTACAGGAACCCCGTCACCACATGACTCTCCATTTTAAGACCTGTACAGGAACCCCCGGCACCACATTACTCTCAGTATAAGACCTGTACAGGAACCCCCGGCACCACATGACTCTCAGTATAAGACCTGTACAGGAACCCCCGGCACCACATTACTGTCAGTATAAGACCTGTACAGGAACCCCCGGCACCACATGACTCTCAGTATAAGACCTGTACAGGAACCCCCGGCACCACATTAATCTCAGTATAAGAACTGTACAGGAACCCCCGGCACCCCATTACTCTCCATTATAAGACCTGTATAGGAACCTCCGGCACCACATTACTCTCAGTATAAGACCTGTACAGGAACCCTCGGCACCACATTACTCTCAGTATGAGACCTGTACAGGAACCCCCGGCACCACATGACTCTCAGTATAAGGCCTGTACAGGAACCCCCGGCACCACATTACTCTCAGTATAAGACCTGTACAGGAACCCCCGGCACCACATTACTCTCAGTATAAGACCTGTACAGGAACCCCCAGCACAACATTACTCTCAGTATAAGACCTGTACAGGAACCCCCGGCACCCCATTACTCTCCATTTTAAGACCTGTACAGGAACCCCCGGCACCACATTACTCTCCATTATAAGACCTGTACAGGAACCCCCGGCACCACATTACTCTCAGTATAAGACCTGTACAGGAACCCCCGGCATCACATTACTCTCAGTATAAGACCTGTACAGGAACCCCCGGCACCACATTACTCTCAGTATAAGACCTGTACAGGAACCCCCGGCACCACATTACTCTCAGTATAAGACCTGTACAGGAACCCCCGGCACCACATTACTCTAAGTATAAGACCTGTACAGGAACCTCAGGCACCACATGACTCTCAGTATAAGGCCTGTACAGGAACCTCAGGCACCACATTACTCTCAGTATAAGACCTGTACAGGAACCCCCGTCACCACATGACTCTCAGTATAAGACCTGTACAGGAACCCCCGGCACCACATGACTGTCAGTATAAGACCTGTACAGGAACCCCCGGCACGACATTACTCTCAGTATAAAGCCTGTACAGGAACCCCGGCACTACATTACTCTCGGTATAAGACCTGTACAGGAACCCCCGGCACCACATGACTCTCAGTAAAAGACCTGTACAGGAACCACATGACTCTCAGGATAAGACCTGTACAGGAACCCCCGGCACCACATTACTGTCAGTATAAGACCTGTACAGGAACCCCCGGCACCAGTTTACTCTCAGTATAAGACCTGTACAGGAACCCCGTCACCACATGACTCTCCATTTTAAGACCTGTACAGGAACCCCCGGCACCACATTACTCTAAGTATAAGACCTGTACAGGAACCTCAGGCACCACATGACTCTCAGTTTAAGGCCTGTACAGGAACCTCAGGCACCACATTACTCTCAGTATAAGACCTGTACAGGAACCCCCGTCACCACATGACTCTCAGTATAAGACCTGTACAGGAACCCCCGGCACCACATGACTGTCAGTATAAGACCTGTACAGGAACCCCCGGCACGACATTACTCTCAGTATAAGGCCTGTACAGGAACCCCGGCACTACATTACTCTCGGTATAAGACCTGTACAGGAACCCCCTGCACCACATTACTCTCAGTATAAGACCTGTACAGGAACCCCCGGCACCACATGACTCTCAGTATAAGACCTGTACAGGAACCCCCGGCACCACATTAATCTCAGTATAAGAACTGTACAGGAACCCCCGGCACCCCATTACTCTCCATTATAAGACCTGTATAGGAACCTCCGGCACCACATTACTCTCAGTATAAGACCTGTACAGGAACCCTCGGCACCACATTACTCTCAGTATGAGACCTGTACAGGAACCCCCGGCACCACATGACTCTCAGTATAAGGCCTGTACAGGAACCCCCGGCACCACATTACTCTCAGTATAAGACCTGTACAGGAACCCCCGGCACCACATTACTCTCAGTATAAGACCTGTACAGGAACCCCCAGCACAACATTACTCTCAGTATAAGACCTGTACAGGAACCCCCGGCACCCCATTACTCTCCATTTTAAGACCTGTACAGGAACCCCCGGCACCACATTACTCTCCATTATAAGACCTGTACAGGAACCCCCGGCACCACATTACTCTCAGTATAAGACCTGTACAGGAACCCCCGGCATCACATTACTCTCAGTATAAGACCTGTACAGGAACCCCCGGCACCACATTACTCTCAGTATAAGACCTGTACAGGAACCCCCGGCACCACATTACTCTAAGTATAAGACCTGTACAGGAACCTCAGGCACCACATGACTCTCAGTATAAGGCCTGTACAGGAACCTCAGGCACCACATTACTCTCAGTATAAGACCTGTACAGGAACCCCCGTCACCACATGACTCTCAGTATAAGACCTGTACAGGAACCCCCGGCACCACATGACTGTCAGTATAAGACCTGTACAGGAACCCCCGGCACGACATTACTCTCAGTATAAAGCCTGTACAGGAACCCCGGCACTACATTACTCTCGGTATAAGACCTGTACAGGAACCCCCGGCACCACATGACTCTCAGTAAAAGACCTGTACAGGAACCACATGACTCTCAGGATAAGACCTGTACAGGAACCCCCGGCACCACATTACTGTCAGTATAAGACCTGTACAGGAACCCCCGGCACCAGTTTACTCTCAGTATAAGACCTGTACAGGAACCCCGTCACCACATGACTCTCCATTTTAAGACCTGTACAGGAACCCCCGGCACCACATTACTCTAAGTATAAGACCTGTACAGGAACCTCAGGCACCACATGACTCTCAGTTTAAGGCCTGTACAGGAACCTCAGGCACCACATTACTCTCAGTATAAGACCTGTACAGGAACCCCCGTCACCACATGACTCTCAGTATAAGACCTGTACAGGAACCCCCGGCACCACATGACTGTCAGTATAAGACCTGTACAGGAACCCCCGGCACGACATTACTCTCAGTATAAGGCCTGTACAGGAACCCCGGCACTACATTACTCTCGGTATAAGACCTGTACAGGAACCCCCGGCACCACATTACTCTCAGTATAAGACCTGTACAGGAACCCCCGGCACCACATGACTCTCAGTATAAGACCTGTACAGGAACCCCCGGCACCACATTAATCTCAGTATAAGAACTGTACAGGAACCCCCGGCACCCCATTACTCTCCATTATAAGACCTGTATAGGAACCTCCGGCACCACATTACTCTCAGTATAAGACCTGTACAGGAACCCTCGGCACCACATTACTCTCAGTATGAGACCTGTACAGGAACCCCCGGCACCACATGACTCTCAGTATAAGGCCTGTACAGGAACCCCCGGCACCACATTACTCTCAGTATAAGACCTGTACAGGAACCCCCGGCACCACATTACTCTCAGTATAAGACCTGTACAGGAACCCCCAGCACAACATTACTCTCAGTATAAGACCTGTACAGGAACCCCCGGCACCCCATTACTCTCCATTTTAAGACCTGTACAGGAACCCTCGGCACCACATTACTCTCCATTATAAGACCTGTACAGGAACCCCCGGCACCACATTACTCTCAGTATAAGACCTGTACAGGAACCCCCGGCATCACATTACTCTCAGTATAAGACCTGTACAGGAACCCCCGGCACCACATTACTCTCAGTATAAGACCTGTACAGGAACCCCCGGCACCACATTACTCTAAGTATAAGACCTGTACAGGAACCTCAGGCACCACATGACTCTCAGTATAAGGCCTGTACAGGAACCTCAGGCACCACATTACTCTCAGTATAAGACCTGTACAGGAACCCCCGTCACCACATGACTCTCAGTATAAGACCTGTACAGGAACCCCCGGCACCACATGACTGTCAGTATAAGACCTGTACAGGAACCCCCGGCACGACATTACTCTCAGTATAAAGCCTGTACAGGAACCCCGGCACTACATTACTCTCGGTATAAGACCTGTACAGGAACCCCCGGCACCACATGACTCTCAGTAAAAGACCTGTACAGGAACCACATGACTCTCAGGATAAGACCTGTACAGGAACCCCCGGCACCACATTACTGTCAGTATAAGACCTGTACAGGAACCCCGGAACCACATGACTCTCAGTATAAGACCTGTACAGGAACCCCCGGCACCACATTACTGTCAGTATAAGACCTGTACTGGAACCCACGGCACCACATTACTCTCAGTATAAGACCTGTACAGGAACCCCCGGCACCACATTACTCTCAGTATAAGACCTGTACAGGAACCCCCGGCACCACATTACTCTCAGTATGAGACCTGTACAGGAACCTCCGGTACCACATTACTCTCAGTATAAGACCTGTACAGGAACCCCCGGCACCACATGACTCTCAGTATAAGACCTGTACAGGAACCCCCGGCACCACATTACTCTCAGTATAAGACCTGTACAGGAACCCCCAGCACCATATGACTCTCAGTAAAAGACCTGTACAGGAACCCCCGGCACCACATGACTCTCAGTATAAGACCTGTACAGGAACCCCCGGCACCACATTACTCTCAGTATAAGACCTGTACAGGAACCCCCAGCACCATATGACTCTCAGTAAAAGACCTGTACAGGAACCCCCGGCACCACATGACTCTCAGTATAAGACCTGTACAGGAACCTTAGGCACCACATTACTCTCAGTATAAGACCTGTACAGGAACCCCCGGCACCACATTACTGTCAGTATAAGACCTGTACTGGAACCCCCGGCACCAGTTTACTCTCAGTATAAGACCTGTACAGGAACCCCGTCACCACATGACTCTCAGTATAAGACCTGTACAGGAACCCCCGGCACCACATTACTGTCAGTATAAGACCTGTAAAGGAACCCCCGCACCACATGACTCTCAGTATAAGACCTGTACAGGAACCCCCGGCACCACATTACTCTCAGTATAAGACCTGTACAGGAACCCCCGGCACCACATTACTATCAGTATGAGACCTGTACAGGAACCCCCGGCACCACATTACTCTCAGTATAAGGCCTGTACAGGAACCCCGGCACTACATTACTCTCGGTATAAGACCTGTACAGGAACCCCCGGCACTACATTACTCTCAGTATAAGACCTGTACAGGAACCCCCAGCACCACATTACTCTCAGTATAAGAACTGTACAGGAACCCCCGGCACCCCATTACTTTCCATTATAAGACCTGTACAGGAACCTCCGGCACCACATTACTCTCAGTATAAGACCTGTACAGGAACCCTCGGCACCACATTACTCTCAGTATGAGACCTGTACAGGAACCCCCGGCACCACATTACTCTCAGTATGAGACCTGTACAGGAACCCCCGGCACCACATTACTCTCAGTATGAGACCTGTACAGGAACCCTCGGCAATACATTACTCTCAATATGAGACCTGTACAGGAACCCCCGGCACCACATTACTCTCAGTATAAGACCTGTACAGGAACCCCCGGCACCACATGACTCTCAGTATAAGACCTGTACAGGAACCCCCGGCACCACATTACTCTCAGTATGAGACCTGTACAGGAACCTCCGGTACCACATTACTCTCAGTATAAGACCTGTACAGGAACCCCCGGCACCACATGACTCTCAGTATAAGACCTGTACAGGAACCCCCGGCACCACATTACTCTCAGTATAAGACCTGTACAGGAACCCCCAGCACCATATGACTCTCAGTAAAAGACCTGTACAGGAACCCCCGGCACCACATGACTCTCAGTATAAGACCTGTACAGGAACCCCCGGCACCACATTACTCTCAGTATAAGACCTGTACAGGAACCCCCAGCACCATATGACTCTCAGTAAAAGACCTGTACAGGAACCCCCGGCACCACATGACTCTCAGTATAAGACCTGTACAGGAACCTTAGGCACCACATTACTCTCAGTATAAGACCTGTACAGGAACCCCCGGCACCACATTACTGTCAGTATAAGACCTGTACTGGAACCCCCGGCACCAGTTTACTCTCAGTATAAGACCTGTACAGGAACCCCGTCACCACATGACTCTCAGTATAAGACCTGTACAGGAACCCCCGGCACCACATTACTGTCAGTATAAGACCTGTAAAGGAACCCCCGCACCACATGACTCTCAGTATAAGACCTGTACAGAAACCCCCGGCACCACATTACTCTAAGTATAAGACCTGTACAGGAACCCCCGGCACCACATTACTCTCAGTACAAGACCTGTACAGGAACCCCCGGCACCACATTACTCTCAGTATAAGACCTGTACAGGAACCCCCGGCACCACATTACTATCAGTATGAGACCTGTACAGAAACCCCCGGCACCACATGACTCTCAGTATAAGACCTGTACAGGACCCCCCGGCACCCCATTACTCTCCATTTTAAGACCTGTACAGGAACCCCCGGCACCACATTACTCTCCATTATAAGACCTGTTCAGGAACCCCCGGCATCACATTACTCTCAGTATAAGACCTGTACAGGAACCCCCGGCACCACATTACTCTCAGTATAAGACCTGTACAGGAACCCCCGGCACCACATTACTCTCAGTATAAGACCTGTACAGGAACCCCCGGCACCACATTACTCTCAGTATAAGACCTGTACAGGAACCCCCGGCACCACATTACATTTAGTATAAGACCTGTACAGGAACCCCTGGCACCACATTATATTCAGTATAAGACCTGTACAGGAACCCCCGGCACCACATGACTCTCAGTATAAGACCTGTAAAGGAACCCCCGCACCACATTACTCTCAGTATAAGACCTGTACAGGAACCCCCGTCACCACATGACTCTCAGTATAAGACCTGTACAGGAACCCCCGGCACGACATTACTCTCAGTATAAAGCCTGTACAGGAACCCCGGCACTACATTACTCTCGGTATAAGACCTGTACAGGAACCCCCGGCACCACATTACTCTCAGTATAATACCTGTACAGGAACCCCCGGCACCACATGACTCTCAGTATAAGACCTGTACAGGAACCCCCGGCACCACATTAATCTCAGTATAAGAACTGTACAGGAACCCCCGGCACCCCATTACTCTCCATTATAAGACCTGTACAGGAACCTCCGGCACCACATTACTCTCAGTATAAGACCTGTACAGGAACCCTCGGCACCACATTACTCTCAGTATGAGACCTGTACAGGAACCCCCGGCACCACATGACTCTCAGTATAAGGCCTGTACAGGAACCCCCGGCACCACATTACTCTCAGTATAAGACCTGTACAGGAACCCCCGTCACCACGTGACTCTCAGTATAAGACCTGTACAGGAACCCCCGGCACCACATGACTGTCAGTATAAGACCTGTACTGGAACCCCCGGCACCACATTACTCTCAGTATAAGACCTGTACAGGAACCCTCGGCACCACATTACATTTAGTATAAGACCTGTACAGGAACCCCCGGCACCACATGACTCTCAGTATAAGACCTGTACAGGAACCCCCGGCACCACAAAACTCTCAGTATGAGACCTGTACAGGAACCCCCGGCACCACATTACTCTCAGTATAAGACCTGTACAGGAACCCCAGGCACCACATTACTCTCAGTATAAGACCTGTACAGGAACCCCCGGCACCACATTACATTTAGTATAAGACCTGTACAGGAACCCCCGGCACCACATGACTCTCAGTATAAGACCTGTACAGGAACCCCCGGCACCACATGACTCTCCATTTTAAGACCTGTACAGGAACCCCCGGCACCACATTACTCTCCATTATAAGACCTGTTCAGGAACCCCCGGCATCACATTACTCTCAGTATAAGACCTGTACAGGAACCCCCGGCACCACATTACTCTCAGTATAAGACCTGTACAGGAACCCCCGGCACCACATTACTCTCAGTATAAGACCTGTACAGGAACCCCCGGCACCACATTACTCTCAGTATAAGACCTGTACAGGAACCCCCGGCACCACATTACATTTAGTATAAGACCTGTACAGGAACCCCTGGCACCACATTATATTCAGTATAAGACCTGTACAGGAACCCCCGGCACCACATGACTCTCAGTATAAGACCTGTAAAGGAACCCCCGCACCACATTACTCTCAGTATAAGACCTGTACAGGAACCCCCGTCACCACATGACTCTCAGTATAAGACATGTACAGGAACCCCCGGCACCACATTACTCTCAGTATAAGACCTGTACAGGAACCCCCGTCACCACCTGACTATCAGTATAAGACCTGTACAGGAACCCCCGGCACCACATTACTCTCAGTATAAGACCTGTACAGGAACCCCCAGCACCACATGACTCTCAGTATAAGACCTGTACAGGAACCCCCGGCACCACATTACTCAAAGTATAAGACCTGTACAGGAACCCCCGGCACCACATTACTCTAAGTATAAGACCTGTACAGGAACCCCCGGCACCACATTACTCTCAGTATGAGACCTGTACAGGAACCCCCGGCACCACATTACTGTCAGTATAAGACCTGTACAGGAACCCCCGGCACCCCATTACTCTCCATTTTAAGACCTGTACAGGAACCCCCGGCACCACATTACTCTCCATTATAAGACCTGTACAGGAACCCCCGGCACCACATTACTCTCAGTATAAGACCTGTACAGGAACCCCCGGCATCACATTACTCTCAGTATAAGACCTGTACAGGAACCCCCGGCACCACATTACTCTCAGTATAAGACCTGTACAGGAACCCCCGGCACCACATTACTCTCAGTATAAGACCTGTACAGGAACCCCCGGCACCACATTACTCTAAGTATAAGACCTGTACAGGAACCTCAGGCACCACATGACTCTCAGTATAAGGCCTGTACAGGAACCTCAGGCACCACATTACTCTCAGTATAAGACCTGTACAGGAACCCCCGTCACCACATGACTCTCAGTATAAGACCTGTACAGGAACCCCCGGCACCACATGATTGTCAGTATAAGACCTGTACAGGAACCCCCGTCACCACATGACTCTCAGTATAAGACCTGTACAGGAACCCCCGGCACCACATGACTGTCAGTATAAGACCTGTACAGGAACCCCAGCACTACATTACTCTCGGTATAAGACCTGTACAGGAACCCCCGGCACCACATTACTCTCAGTATAAGACCTGTACAGGAACCCCCGGCACCACATTACTCAAAGTATAAGACCTGTACAGGAACCTCAGGCACCACATGACTCTCAGTATAAGGCCTGTACAGGAACCTCAGGCACCACATTACTCTCAGTATAAGACCTGTACAGGAACCCCCGTCACCACATGACTCTCAGTATAAGACCTGTACAGGAACCCCCGGCACCACATGACTGTCAGTATAAGACCTGTACAGGAACCCCCGGCACGACATTACTCTCAGTATAAAGCCTGTACAGGAACCCCGGCACTACATTACTCTCGGTATAAGACCTGTACAGGAACCCCCGGCACCACATTACTCTCAGTATAAGACCTGTACAGGAACCCCCGGCACCACATGACTCTCAGTATAAGACCTGTACAGGAACCCCCGGCACCACATTAATCTCAGTATAAGAACTGTACAGGAACCCCCGGCACCCCATTACTCTCCATTATAAGACCTGTACAGGAACCTCCGGCACCACATTACTCTCAGTATAAGACCTGTACAGGAACCCTCGGCACCACATTACTCTCAGTATGAGACCTGTACAGGAACCCCCGGCACCACATGACTCTCAGTATAAGGCCTGTACAGGAACCCCCGGCACCACATTACTCTCAGTATAAGACCTGTACAGGAACCCCCGGCACCACATTACTCTCAGTATAAGACCTGTACAGGAACCCCCGGCACCACATGACTCTCAGTATAAGACCTGTACAGGAACCCCCGGCACCACATTACTGTCAGTATAAGACCTGTACTGGAACCCCCGGCACCACATTACTCTCAGTATAAGACCTGTACAGGAACCCCCGTCACCACGTGACTCTCAGTATAAGACCTGTACAGGAACCCCCGGCACCACATGACTGTCAGTATAAGACCTGTACTGGAACCCCCGGCACCACATTACTCTCAGTATAAGACCTGTACAGGAACCCTCGGCACCACATTACATTAAGTATAAGACCTGTACAGGAACCCCCGGCACCACATGACTCTCGGTATAAGACCTGTACAGGAACCCCCGGCACCACATTACTCTCAGTATGAGACCTGTACAGGAACCCCCGGCACCACATTACTCTCAGTATAAGAACTGTACAGGAACCCCCGGCACCACATTACTCTCAGTATAAGACCTGTACAGGAACCCCCGGCACCACATTACTCTCAGTATAAGACCTGTACAGGAACCCCCGGCACCACATTACATTTAGTATAAGACCTGTACAGGAACCCCCGGCACCACATGACTCTCAGTATAAGACCTGTACAGGAACCCCCGGCACCACATTACTCTCAGTATAAGACCTGTACAGGAACCCCCGTCACCACGTGACTCTCAGTATAAGACCTGTACAGGAACCCCCGGCACCACATGACTGTCAGTATAAGACCTGTACTGGAACCCCCGGCACCACATTACTCTCAGTATAAGACCTGTACAGGAACCCTCGGCACCACATTACATTTAGTATAAGACCTGTACAGGAACCCCCGGCACCACATGACTCTCAGTATAAGACCTGTACAGGAACCCCCGGCACCACATTACTCTCAGTATGAGACCTGTACAGGAACCCCCGGCACCACATTACTCTCAGTATAAGACCTGTACAGGAACCCCCGGCACCACATTACTCTCAGTATAAGACCTGTACAGGAACCCCCGGCACCACATTACATTTAGTATAAGACCTGTACAGGAACCCCCGGCACCACATGACTCTCAGTATAAGACCTGTACAGGAACCCCCGGCACCACATGACTCTCCATTTTAAGACCTGTACAGGAACCCCCGGCACCACATTACTCTCCATTATAAGACCTGTTCAGGAACCCCCGGCATCACATTACTCTCAGTATAAGACCTGTACAGGAACCCCCGGCACCACATTACTCTCAGTATAAGACCTGTACAGGAACCCCCGGCACCACATTACTCTCAGTATAAGACCTGTACAGGAACCCCCGGCACCACATTACTCTCAGTATAAGACCTGTACAGGAACCCCCGGCACCACATTACATTTAGTATAAGACCTGTACAGGAACCCCTGGCACCACATTATATTCAGTATAAGACCTGTACAGGAACCCCCGGCACCACATGACTCTCAGTATAAGACCTGTAAAGGAACCCCCGCACCACATTACTCTCAGTATAAGACCTGTACAGGAACCCCCGTCACCACATGACTCTCAGTATAAGACCTGTACAGGAACCCCCGGCACCACATTACTCTCAGTATAAGACCTGTACAGGAACCCCCGTCACCACCTGACTATCAGTATAAGACCTGTACAGGAACCCCCGGCACCACATTACTCTCAGTATAAGACCTGTACAGGAACCCCCAGCACCACATTACTCAAAGTATAAGACCTGTACAGGAACCCCCGGCACCACATTACTCTAAGTATAAGACCTGTACAGGAACCCCCGGCACCACATTACTCTCAGTATGAGACCTGTACAGGAACCCCCGGCACCACATTACTGTCAGTATAAGACCTGTACAGGAACCCCCGGCACCCCATTACTCTCCATTTTAAGACCTGTACAGGAACCCCCGGCACCACATTACTCTCCATTATAAGACCTGTACAGGAACCCCCGGCACCACATTACTCTCAGTAAAAGACCTGTACAGGAACCCCCGGCACCACATGACTCTCAGGATAAGACCTGTACAGGAACCCCCGGCACCACATTACTGTCAGTATAAGACCTGTACTGGAACCCCCGGCACAACATTACTCTCAGTATAAGACCTGTACAGGAACCCCGTCACCACATGACTCTCAGTATAAGACCTGTACAGGAACCCCCGGCACCACATTACTGTCAGTATAAGACCTGTACTGGAACCCACGGAACCACATTACTCTCAGTATAAGACCTGTACAGGAACCCCCGGCACCACATTACATTTAGTATAAGACCTGTACAGGAACCCCTGGCACCACATTATATTCAGTATAAGACCTGTACAGGAACCCCCGGCACCACATGACTCTCAGTATAAGACCTGTAAAGGAACCCCCGCACCACCTTACTCTCAGTATAAGACCTTTACAGGAACCCCCGTCACCACCTGACTCTCCATTATAAGACCTGTACAGGAACCCCCGGCACCACATTACTCTCAGTATAAGACCTGTAAAGGAACCCCTGGCACCACATTACTCTCAGTATAAGACCTGTATAGGAACCCCCGGCACCACATGACTCCCAGTATAAGACCTGTACAGGAACCCCCGGCACCAAATTACTGTCAGTATAAGACCTGTACAGGAACATCAGGCACCACATTACTCTCAGTATAAGACCTGTACAGGAAACCCCGGCACCACATTACATTTAGTATAAGACCTGTACAGGAACCCCTGGCACCACATTACTCTCAGTATGAGACCTGTACAGGAACCCCCCGCACCATATTACTCTCAGTATAAGACCTGTACAGGAACCCCCGTCACCACATGACTCTCAGTATAAGACCTGTACAGGAACCCCCGGCACCACATTACTCTAAGTATAAGACTTGTACAGGAACCCCCGGCACCACATGACTCTCAGTATAAGACCCGTACAGGAACCCCCGGCACCCCATTACTCTCCATTTTAAGACCTGTACAGGAACCCCCGGCACCACATTACTCTCCATTATAAGACCTGTACAGGAACCCCCGGCATCACATTACTGTCAGTATAAGACCTGTACAGGAACCCCCTGCACCACATTACTGTCAGTATAAGACCTGTACAGGAACCCCCGGCACCACATTACATTTAGTATAAGACTTGTACAGGAACCCCTGGCACCACATTACTCTCAGTATAAGGCCTGTACAGGAACCTCAGGCACCACATTACTCTCAGTATAAGGCCTGTACAGGAACCTCAGGCACCACATGACTCTCAGTATAAGGCCTGTACAGGAACCTCAGGCACCACATTACTCTCAGTATAAGACCTGTACAGGAACCCCCGTCACCACATGACTCTCAGTATAAGACCTGTACAGGAACCCCCGGCACCACATGACTGTCAGTATAAGACCTGTACTGGAACCCCCAGCACCACATTACTCTCAGTATAAGACCTGTACAGGAACCCCCGTCACAACCTGACTCTCAGTATAAGACCTGTACAGGAAACCCCAGCACCACATTACTCTCAGTATAAGACATGTACAGGAACCCCCGGCACCACATGACTCTCAGTATAAGACCTGTACAGGAACCCCCGGCACCACATTACTCTCAGTATAAGACCTGTACAGGAACCCCCGGCACCACATTACTCTCAGTATAAGACCTGTACAGGAACCCCCGGCACCCCATTACTCTCCATTTTAAGACCTGTACAGGAACCCCCGGCACCACATTACTCTCCATTATAAGACCTGTACAGGAACCCCCGGGATCACATTACTCTCAGTATAAGACCAGTACAGGAAACCCCAGCACCACATTACTCTCAGTATAAGACATGTACAGGAACCCCCGGCACCACATGACTCTCAGTATAAGACCTGTACAGGAACCCCCGGCACCACATTACTCTCAGTATAAGACCTGTACAGGGACCCCCGGCACCCCATTACTCTCCATTATAAGACCTGTACAGGAACCTCCGGCACCACATTACTCTCAGTATAAGACCTGTACAGGAACCCTCGGCACCACATTACTCTCAGTATGAGACCTGTAGAGGAACCCCCGGCACCACATGACTCTCAGGATAAGACCTGTACAGGAACCCCCGGCACCACATTACTCTCAGTATAAGACCTGTACAGGAACCCCGTCACCACATGACTCTCAGTATAAGACCTGTACAGGAACCCCCGGCACCACATTACTGTCAGTATAAGACCTGTACTGGAACCCACGGCACCACATTACTCTCAGTATAAGACCTGTACAGGAACCCCCGGCACCACATTACATTTAGTATAAGACCTGTACAGGAACCCCTGGCACCACATTATATTCAGTATAAGACCTGTACAGGAACCCCCGGCACCACATGACTCTCAGTATAAGACCTGTAAAGGAACCCCCGCACCACATTACTCTCAGTATAAGACCTTTACAGGAACCCCCGTCACCACCTGACTCTCAGTATAAGACCTGTACAGGAACCCCCGGCACCACATTACTCTCAGTATAAGACCTGTACAGGAACCCCTGGCACCACATTACTCTCAGTATAAGACCTGTATAGGAATCCCCGGCACCACATGACTCCCAGTATAAGACCTGTACAGGAACCCCCGGCACCACATTACTGTCAGTATAAGACCTGTACAGGAACATCAGGCACCACATTACTCTCAGTATAAGACCTGTACAGGAACCCCCGGCACCACATTACATTTAGTATAAGACCTGTACAGGAACCCCTGGCACCACATTACTCTCAGTATTAGACCTGTACAGGAACCCCCGTCACCACATGACTCTCAGTATAAGACCTGTACAGGAACCCCCGGCACCACATTACTCTAAGTATAAGACCTGTACAGAAACCCCCGGCACCACATTACTCTCAGTATAAGACCTGTACAGGAACCCCCGGCACCACATAAATCTCAGTATAAGACCCGTACAGGAACCCCCGGCACCCCATTACTCTCCATTTTAAGACCTGTACAGGAACCCCCGGCACCACATTACTCTCCATTATAAGACCTGTACAGGAACCCCCGGCATCACATTACTCTCAGTATAAGACCTGTACAGGAACCCCCGGCACCACATTACTGTCAGTATAAGACCTGTACAGGAACATAAGGCACCACATTACTCTCAGTATAAGACTTGTACAGGAACCCCCGGCATCACATTACTCTCAGTATAAGACATGTACAGGAACCCCCGGCACCACATTACTCTCAGTATAAGACCTGTACAGGAACCCCCGTCACCACATTACATTTAGTATAAGACTTGTACAGGAACCCCTGGCACCACATTACTCTCAGTATAAGACCTGTAAAGGAAACCCCGGCACCACATTACTCTCAGTATAAGACCTGTACAGGAACCCCCGGCACCACATTACTCTCAGTATGAGACCTGTACAGGAACCCCCGGCACCACATTACTCTCAGTATAAGAACTGTACAGGAACCTCCGGCACCACATTACTCTCAGTATAAGACCTGTACAGGAACCCCCGGCACCACATGACTCTCAGTATAAGGCCTGTACAGGAACCTCAGGCACCACATGACTCTCAGTATAAGACCTGTACAGGAACCTCAGGCACCACATTACTCTCAGTATAAGACCTGTAAAGGAACCCCCGGCACAATATGACTCTCAGTATAAGGCCTGTACAGGAACCTCAGTCACCACATTACTCTCAGTATAAGGCCTGTACAGGAACCTCAGGCACCACATGACTCTCAGTATAAGGCCTGTACAGGAACCTCAGGCACCACATTACTCTCAGTATAAGACCTGTACAGGAACCCCCGTCACCACATGACTCTCAGTATAAGACCTGTACAGGAACCCCCGGCACCACATGACTGTCAGTATAAGACCTGTACTGGAACCCCCAGCACCACATTACTCTCAGTATAAGACCTGTACAGGAACCCCCGTCACCACCTGACTCTCAGTATAAGACCTGTACAGGAAACCCCAGCACCACATTACTCTCAGTATAAGACATGTACAGGAACCCCCGGCACCACATGACTCTCAGTATAAGACCTGTACAGGAACCCCCGGCACCACATTACTCTCAGTATAAGACCTGTACAGAAACCCCCGGCACGACATTACTCTCAGTATAAGGCCTGTACAGGAACCCCGGCAATACATTACTCTCGGTATAAGACCTGTACAGGAACCCCCGGCACTACATTACTCTCAGTATAAGACCTGTAGAGGAACCCCCGGCACCACATTACTCTCAGTATAAGAACTGTACAGGAACCCCCGGCACCCCATTACTCTCCATTATAAGACCTGTACAGGAACCTCCGGCACCACATTACTCTCAGTATAAGACCTGTACAGGAACCCTTGGCACCACATTACTCTCAGTATGAGACCTGTACAGGAACCCCCGGCACCACATGACTCTCAGTAAAAGACCTGTACAGGAACCACATGACTCTCAGGATAAGACCTGTACAGGAACCCCCGACACCACATTACTGTCAGTATAAGACCTGTACAGGAACCCCGGAACCACATGACTCTCAGTATAAGACCTGTACAGGAACCCCCGGCACCACATTACTGTCAGTATAAGACCTGTACTGGAACCCACGGCACCACATTACTCTCAGTATAAGACCTGTACAGGAACCCCCGGCACCACATTACATTTAGTATAAGACCTGTACAGGAACCCCTGGCACCACATTATATTCAGTATAAGACCTGTACAGGAACCCCCGGCACCACATGACTCTCAGTATAAGACCTGTAAAGGAACCCCCGCACCACATTACTCTCAGTATAAGACCTTTACAGGAACCCCCGTCACCACCTGACTCTCAGTATAAGACCTGTACAGGAACCCCCGGCACCACATTACTCTCAATATAAGACCTGTACAGGAACCCCTGGCACCACATTACTCTCAGTATAAGACCTGTATAGGAACCCCCGGCACCACATGACTCCCAGTATAAGACCTGTACAGGAACCCCCGGCACCACATTACTGTCAGTATAAGACCTGTACAGGAACATCAGGCACCACATTACTCTCAGTATAAGACCTGTACAGGAACCCCCGGCACCACATTACATTTAGTATAAGACCTGTACAGGAACCCCTGGCACCACATTACTCTCAGTATGAGACCTGTACAGTAACCCCCCGCACCATATTACTCTCAGTATAAGACCTGTACAGGAACCCCCGTCACCACATGACTCTCAGTATAAGACCTGTACAGGAACCCCCGGCACCACATTACTCTAAGTATAAGACCTGTACAGGAACCCCCGGCACCACATTACTCTCAGTATAAGACCTGTACAGGAACCCCCGGCACCACATGACTCTCAGTATAAGACCCGTACAGGAACCCCCGGCACCCCATTACTCTCCATTATAAGACCTGTACAGGAACCCCCGGCATCACATTACTCTCAGTATAAGACCTGTACAGGAACCCCCGGCACCACATTACTCTCAGTATAAGACCTGTACAGGAACCCCCGGCACCACATTACTCTCAGTATAAGACCTGTACAGGAACCCCCGGCATCACATTACTCTCAGTATAAGACCTGTACAGGAACCCCCGGCACCACATTACTCTCAGTATAAGACCTGTACAGGAACCCCCGGCACCACATTACTCTCAGTATAAGACCTGTAAAGGAAACCCCGACACCACATTACTCTCAGTATAAGACCTGTACAGGAACCCCCGTCACCACATGACTCTCAGTATAAGACCTGTACAGGAACCCCCGGCACCACATTACTCTCAGTATAAGACCTGTACAGGAACCCCCGGCACCACATTACTCTCAGTATGAGACCTGTACAGGAACCCCCGGCACCACATTACTCTCAGTATAAGAACTGTACAGGAACCTCCGGCACCACATTACTCTCAGTATAAGACCTGTACAGGAACCCCCGGCACCATATGACTCTCAGTATAAGGCCTGTACAGGAACCTCAGGCACCACATTACTCTCAGTATAAGACCTGTAAAGGAACCCCCGGCACAATATGACTCTCAGTATAAGGCCTGTACAGGAACCTCAGGCACCACATTACTCTCAGTATAAGGCCTGTACAGGAACCCCCGTCACCACCTGACTCTCAGTATAAGACCTGTACAGGAAACCCCAGCACCACATTACTCTCAGTATAAGACCTGTACAGAAACCCCCGGCACGACATTACTCTCAGTATAAGGCCTGTACAGGAACCCCGGCAATACATTACTCTCGGTATAAGACCTGTACAGGAACCCCCGGCACTACATTACTCTCAGTATAAGACCTGTAGAGGAACCCCCGGCACCACATTACTCTCAGTATAAGAACTGTACAGGAACCCCCGGCACCCCATTACTCTCCATTATAAGACCTGTACAGGAACCTCCGGCACCACATTACTCTCAGTATAAGACCTGTACAGGAACCCTTGGCACCACATTACTCTCAGTATGAGACCTGTACAGGAACCCCCGGCACCACATGACTCTCAGTAAAAGACCTGTACAGGAACCACATGACTCTCAGGATAAGACCTGTACAGGAACCCCCGACACCACATTACTGTCAGTATAAGACCTGTACAGGAACCCCGGAACCACATGACTCTCAGTATAAGACCTGTACAGGAACCCCCGGCACCACATTACTGTCAGTATAAGACCTGTACTGGAACCCACGGCACCACATTACTCTCAGTATAAGACCTGTACAGGAACCCCCGGCACCACATTACATTTAGTATAAGACCTGTACAGGAACCCCTGGCACCACATTATATTCAGTATAAGACCTGTACAGGAACCCCCGGCACCACATGACTCTCAGTATAAGACCTGTAAAGGAACCCCCGCACCACATTACTCTCAGTATAAGACCTTTACAGGAACCCCCGTCACCACCTGACTCTCAGTATAAGACCTGTACAGGAACCCCCGGCACCACATTACTCTCAATATAAGACCTGTACAGGAACCCCTGGCACCACATTACTCTCAGTATATGACCTGTATAGGAACCCCCGGCACCACATGACTCCCAGTATAAGACCTGTACAGGAACCCCCGGCACCACATTACTGTCAGTATAAGACCTGTACAGGAACATCAGGCACCACATTACTCTCAGTATAAGACCTGTACAGGAACCCCCGGCACCACATTACATTTAGTATAAGACCTGTACAGGAACCCCTGGCACCACATTACTCTCAGTATGAGACCTGTACAGTAACCCCCCGCACCATATTACTCTCAGTATAAGACCTGTATAGGAACCCCCGTCACCACATGACTCTCAGTATAAGACCTGTACAGGAACCCCCGGCACCACATTACTCTAAGTATAAGACCTGTACAGGAACCCCCGGCACCACATTACTGTCAGTATAAGACCTGTACAGGAACATCAGGCACCACATTACTCTCAGTATAAGACCTGTACAGGAACCCCCGGCACCACATTACATTTAGTATAAGACCTGTACAGGAACCCCTGGCACCACATTACTCTCAGTATGAGACCTGTACAGGAACCCCCCGCACCATATTACTCTCAGTATAAGACCTGTAAAGGAATTCCCTGCACCACATTACTCTCAGTATTAGACCTGTACAGGAACCCCCGTCACCACATGACTCTCAGTATAAGACCTGTACAGGAACCCCCGGCACCACATTACTCTAAGTATAAGACCTGTACAGGAACCCCCGGCACCACATTACTCTCAGTATAAGACCTGTACAGGAACCCCCGGCACCACATAAATCTCAGTATAAGACCCGTACAGGAACCCCCGGCACCCCATTACTCTCCATTTTAAGACCTGTACAGGAACCCCCGGCACCACATTACTCTCCATTATAAGACCTGTACAGGAACCCCCGGCATCACATTACTCTCAGTATAAGACCTGTACAGGAACCCCCGGCACCACATTACTGTCAGTATAAGACCTGTACAGGAACATAAGGCACCACATTACTCTCAGTATAAGACCTGTACAGGAACCCCCGGCATCACATTACTCTCAGTATAAGACATGTACAGGAACCCCCGGCACCACATTACTCTCAGTATAAGACCTGTACAGGAACCCCCGTCACCACATTACATTTAGTATAAGACTTGTACAGGAACCCCTGGCACCACATTACTCTCAGTATAAGACCTGTAAAGGAAACCCCGGCACCACATTACTCTCAGTATAAGACCTGTACAGGAACCCCCGGCACCACATTACTCTCAGTATGAGACCTGTACAGGAACCCCCGGCACCACATTACTCTCAGTATAAGAACTGTACAGGAACCTCCGGCACCACATTACTCTCAGTATAAGACCTGTACAGGAACCCCCGGCACCACATGACTCTCAGTATAAGGCCTGTACAGGAACCTCAGGCACCACATGACTCTCAGTATAAGACCTGTACAGGAACCTCAGGCACCACATTACTCTCAGTATAAGACCTGTAAAGGAACCCCCGGCACAATATGACTCTCAGTATAAGGCCTGTACAGGAACCTCAGTCACCACATTACTCTCAGTATAAGGCCTGTACAGGAACCTCAGGCACCACATGACTCTCAGTATAAGGCCTGTACAGGAACCTCAGGCACCACATTACTCTCAGTATAAGACCTGTACAGGAACCCCCGTCACCACATGACTCTCAGTATAAGACCTGTACAGGAACCCCCGGCACCACATGACTGTCAGTATAAGACCTGTACTGGAACCCCCAGCACCACATTACTCTCAGTATAAGACCTGTACAGGAACCCCCGTCACCACCTGACTCTCAGTATAAGACCTGTACAGGAAACCCCAGCACCACATTACTCTCAGTATAAGACATGTACAGGAACCCCCGGCACCACATGACTCTCAGTATAAGACCTGTACAGGAACCCCCGGCACCACATTACTCTCAGTATAAGACCTGTACAGAAACCCCCGGCACGACATTACTCTCAGTATAAGGCCTGTACAGGAACCCCGGCAATACATTACTCTCGGTATAAGACCTGTACAGGAACCCCCGGCACTACATTACTCTCAGTATAAGACCTGTAGAGGAACCCCCGGCACCACATTACTCTCAGTATAAGAACTGTACAGGAACCCCCGGCACCCCATTACTCTCCATTATAAGACCTGTACAGGAACCTCCGGCACCACATTACTCTCAGTATAAGACCTGTACAGGAACCCTTGGCACCACATTACTCTCAGTATGAGACCTGTACAGGAACCCCCGGCACCACATGACTCTCAGTAAAAGACCTGTACAGGAACCACATGACTCTCAGGATAAGACCTGTACAGGAACCCCCGACACCACATTACTGTCAGTATAAGACCTGTACAGGAACCCCGGAACCACATGACTCTCAGTATAAGACCTGTACAGGAACCCCCGGCACCACATTACTGTCAGTATAAGACCTGTACTGGAACCCACGGCACCACATTACTCTCAGTATAAGACCTGTACAGGAACCCCCGGCACCACATTACATTTAGTATAAGACCTGTACAGGAACCCCTGGCACCACATTATATTCAGTATAAGACCTGTACAGGAACCCCCGGCACCACATGACTCTCAGTATAAGACCTGTAAAGGAACCCCCGCACCACATTACTCTCAGTATAAGACCTTTACAGGAACCCCCGTCACCACCTGACTCTCAGTATAAGACCTGTACAGGAACCCCCGGCACCACATTACTCTCAATATAAGACCTGTACAGGAACCCCTGGCACCACATTACTCTCAGTATAAGACCTGTATAGGAACCCCCGGCACCACATGACTCCCAGTATAAGACCTGTACAGGAACCCCCGGCACCACATTACTGTCAGTATAAGACCTGTACAGGAACATCAGGCACCACATTACTCTCAGTATAAGACCTGTACAGGAACCCCCGGCACCACATTACATTTAGTATAAGACCTGTACAGGAACCCCTGGCACCACATTACTCTCAGTATGAGACCTGTACAGTAACCCCCCGCACCATATTACTCTCAGTATAAGACCTGTACAGGAACCCCCGTCACCACATGACTCTCAGTATAAGACCTGTACAGGAACCCCCGGCACCACATTACTCTAAGTATAAGACCTGTACAGGAACCCCCGGCACCACATTACTCTCAGTATAAGACCTGTACAGGAACCCCCGGCACCACATGACTCTCAGTATAAGACCCGTACAGGAACCCCCGGCACCCCATTACTCTCCATTATAAGACCTGTACAGGAACCCCCGGCATCACATTACTCTCAGTATAAGACCTGTACAGGAACCCCCGGCACCACATTACTCTCAGTATAAGACCTGTACAGGAACCCCCGGCACCACATTACTCTCAGTATAAGACCTGTACAGGAACCCCCGGCATCACATTACTCTCAGTATAAGACCTGTACAGGAACCCCCGGCACCACATTACTCTCAGTATAAGACCTGTACAGGAACCCCCGGCACCACATTACTCTCAGTATAAGACCTGTAAAGGAAACCCCGACACCACATTACTCTCAGTATAAGACCTGTACAGGAACCCCCGTCACCACATGACTCTCAGTATAAGACCTGTACAGGAACCCCCGGCACCACATTACTCTAAGTATAAGACCTGTACAGGAACCCCCGGCACCACATTACTCTCAGTATAAGACCTGTACAGGAACCCCCGGCACCACATTACTCTCAGTATGAGACCTGTACAGGAACCCCCGGCACCACATTACTCTCAGTATAAGAACTGTACAGGAACCTCCGGCACCACATTACTCTCAGTATAAGACCTGTACAGGAACCCCCGGCACCATATGACTCTCAGTATAAGGCCTGTACAGGAACCTCAGGCACCACATTACTCTCAGTATAAGACCTGTAAAGGAACCCCCGGCACAATATGACTCTCAGTATAAGGCCTGTACAGGAACCTCAGGCACCACATTACTCTCAGTATAAGGCCTGTACAGGAACCCCCGTCACCACCTGACTCTCAGTATAAGACCTGTACAGGAAACCCCAGCACCACATTACTCTCAGTATAAGACATGTACAGGAACCCCCGGCACCACATGACTCTCAGTATAAGACCTGTACAGGAACCCCCGGCACCACATTACTCTCAGTATAAGACCTGTACAGAAACCCCCGGCACGACATTACTCTCAGTATAAGGCCTGTACAGGAACCCCGGCAATACATTACTCTCGGTATAAGACCTGTACAGGAACCCCCGGCACTACATTACTCTCAGTATAAGACCTGTAGAGGAACCCCCGGCACCACATTACTCTCAGTATAAGAACTGTACAGGAACCCCCGGCACCCCATTACTCTCCATTATAAGACCTGTACAGGAACCTCCGGCACCACATTACTCTCAGTATAAGACCTGTACAGGAACCCTTGGCACCACATTACTCTCAGTATGAGACCTGTACAGGAACCCCCGGCACCACATGACTCTCAGTAAAAGACCTGTACAGGAACCACATGACTCTCAGGATAAGACCTGTACAGGAACCCCCGACACCACATTACTGTCAGTATAAGACCTGTACAGGAACCCCGGAACCACATGACTCTCAGTATAAGACCTGTACAGGAACCCCCGGCACCACATTACTGTCAGTATAAGACCTGTACTGGAACCCACGGCACCACATTACTCTCAGTATAAGACCTGTACAGGAACCCCCGGCACCACATTACATTTAGTATAAGACCTGTACAGGAACCCCTGGCACCACATTATATTCAGTATAAGACCTGTACAGGAACCCCCGGCACCACATGACTCTCAGTATAAGACCTGTAAAGGAACCCCCGCACCACATTACTCTCAGTATAAGACCTTTACAGGAACCCCCGTCACCACCTGACTCTCAGTATAAGACCTGTACAGGAACCCCCGGCACCACATTACTCTCAATATAAGACCTGTACAGGAACCCCTGGCACCACATTACTCTCAGTATATGACCTGTATAGGAACCCCCGGCACCACATGACTCCCAGTATAAGACCTGTACAGGAACCCCCGGCACCACATTACTGTCAGTATAAGACCTGTACAGGAACATCAGGCACCACATTACTCTCAGTATAAGACCTGTACAGGAACCCCCGGCACCACATTACATTTAGTATAAGACCTGTACAGGAACCCCTGGCACCACATTACTCTCAGTATGAGACCTGTACAGTAACCCCCCGCACCATATTACTCTCAGTATAAGACCTGTATAGGAACCCCCGTCACCACATGACTCTCAGTATAAGACCTGTACAGGAACCCCCGGCACCACATTACTCTAAGTATAAGACCTGTACAGGAACCCCCGGCACCACATTACTCTCAGTATAAGACCTGTACAGGAACCCCCGGCACCACATGACTCTCAGTATAAGACCCGTACAGGAACCCCCGGCACCCCATTACTCTCCATTATAAGACCTGTACAGGAACCCCCGGCATCACATTACTCTCAGTATAAGACCTGTACAGGAACCCCCGGCACCACATTACTCTCAGTATAAGACCTGTACAGGAACCCCCGGCACCACATTACTCTCAGTATAAGACCTGTACAGGAACCCCCGGCATCACATTACTCTCAGTATAAGACCTGTACAGGAACCCCCGGCACCACATTACTCTCAGTATAAGACCTGTACAGGAACCCCCGGCACCACATTACTCTCAGTATAAGACCTGTAAAGGAAACCCCGACACCACATTACTCTCAGTATAAGACCTGTACAGGAACCCCCGTCACCACATGACTCTCAGTATAAGACCTGTACAGGAACCCCCGGCACCACATTACTCTAAGTATAAGACCTGTACAGGAACCCCCGGCACCACATTACTCTCAGTATAAGACCTGTACAGGAACCCCCGGCACCACATTACTCTCAGTATGAGACCTGTACAGGAACCCCCGGCACCACATTACTCTCAGTATAAGAACTGTACAGGAACCTCCGGCACCACATTACTCTCAGTATAAGACCTGTACAGGAACCCCCGGCACCATATGACTCTCAGTATAAGGCCTGTACAGGAACCTCAGGCACCACATTACTCTCAGTATAAGACCTGTAAAGGAACCCCCGGCACAATATGACTCTCAGTATAAGGCCTGTACAGGAACCTCAGGCACCACATTACTCTCAGTATAAGGCCTGTACAGGAACCTCAGGCACCACATTACTCTCAGTATAAGGCCTGTACAGGAACCTCAGGCACCACATTACTCTCAGTATAAGACCTGTACAGGAACCCCCGGCACCACATGATTGTCAGTATAAGACCTGTATTGGAACCCCCAGCACCACATTACTCTCAGTATAAGACCTGTACAGGAACCCCCGTCACCACCTGACTCTCAGTATAAGACCTGTACAGGAACCCCCGGCACCACATTACTCTCAGTATAAGGCCTGTACAGGAACCCCGGCACTACATTACTCTCGGTATAAGACCTTTACAGGAACCCCCGGCACCACATTATTCTCAGTATAAGACCTGTACAGGAACCCCCGGCACCACATGACTCTCAGTATAAGACCTGTACAGGAACCCCCGGCACCACATTACTCTCAGTATAAGAACTGTACAGGAACCCCCGGCACCCCATTACTCTCCATTTTAAGACCTGTACAGGAACCTCCGGCACCACATTACTCTCAGTATAAGACCTGTACAGGAACCCTCGGCACCACATTACTCTCAGTATGAGACCTGTACAGGAACCCCCGGCACCACATGACTCTCAGTATAAGACCTGTACAGGAACCCCCGGCACCACATTACTCTCAGTATAAGACCTGTACAGGAACCCCCGGCACCACATGACTCTCAGTATAAGACCTGTACAGGAACCCCCGGCACCACATTACTCTCAGTATAAGACCTGTACAGGAACCCCCGGCACCACATGACTCTCAGTATAAGACCTGTACAGGAACCCCCGGCACCACATTACTGTCAGTATAAGACCTGTACTGGAACCCCCGGCACCACATGACTCTCAGTATAAGACCTGTACAGGAACCCCCGGCACCACATTACTCTCAGTATAAGACCTGTACAGGAACCCCCGGCACCACATGACTCTCAGTATAAGACCTGTACAGGAACCCCCGGCACCACATTACTGTCAGTATAAGACCTGTACTGGAACCCCCGGCACCACATTACTCTCAGTATAAGACCTGTACAGGAACCCCCGTCACCACGTGACTCTCAGTATAAGACCTGTACAGGAACCCCCGGCACCACATGACTGTCAGTATAAGACCTGTACTGGAACCCCCGGCACCACATTACTCTCAGTATAAGACCTGTACAGGAACCCCCGGCACCACATTACTGTCAGTATAAGACCTGTACTGGAACCCCCGGCACCACATTACTCTCAGTATAAGACCTGTACAGGAACCCCGTCACCACATGACTCTCAGTATAAGACCTGTACAGGAACCCCCGGCACCACATTACATTTAGTATAAGACCTGTACAGGAACCCCTGGCACCACATTATATTCAGTATAAGACCTGTAAAGGAACCCCCGCACCACATTACTCTCAGTATAAGACCTGTACAGGAACCCCCGTCACCACCTGACTCTCAGTATAAGACCTGTACAGGAACCCCCGGCACCACATTACTCTCAGTATAAGACCTGTACAGGAACCCCCGGCACCACATTACTCCAAGTATAAGACCTGTACAGGAACCCCCGGCACCACATTACTCTCAGTATAAGACCTGTTCAGGAACCCCCGGCACCACATTACTCTCAGTATAAGACCTGTACAGAAACCCCTGGCACCACATTACTCTAAGTAAAAGACCTGTACAGGAACCCCCAGCACCACATTACTCTCAGTATAAGACCTGTACAGGAACCCCCGGCACCACATTACTGTCAGTATAAGACCTGTACAGGAACCCCCGTCACCACATGACTCTCAGTATAAGACCTGTACAGGAACCCCCGGCACCACATTACTCTCAGTATAAGACCTGTACAGGAACACCCGGCACCACATTACATTTAGTATAAGACCTGTACAGGAACCCCTGGCACCACATTATATTCAGTATAAGACCTGTACAGGAACCCCCGGCACCACATGACTCTCAGTATAAGACCTGTAAAGGAACCCCCGCACCACATTACTCTCAGTATAAGACCTGTACAGGAACCCCCGGCACCACATTACTGTCAGTATAAGACCTGTACAGGAACCCCCGGCACCACATTACTCTCAGTATAAGACCTGTACAGGAACCCCCGGCACCCCATTACTCTCCATTTTAAGACCTGTACAGGAACCCCCGGCACCACATTACTCTCCATCATAAGACCTGTACAGGAACCCCCGGCATCACATTACTCTCAGTATAAGACCTGTACAGGAACCCCCGGCACCACATTACTCTCAGTATAAGACCTGTACAGGAACCCCCGGCACGACATTACTCTCAGTAGAAGGCCTGTACAGGAACCCCGGCACTACATTACTCTCGGTATAAGACCTGTACAGTAACCTCAGGCACCACATGACTCTCAGTATAAGACCTGTACAGGAACCTCAGGCACCACATTACTCTCAGTATAAGACCTGTAAAGGAACCCCCGGCACAACATGACTCTCAGTATAAGGCCTGTACAGGAACCTCAGGCACCACATTACTCTCAGTATAAGGCCTGTACAGGAACCTCAGGCACCACATGACTCTCAGTATAAGGCCTGTACAGGAACCTCAGGCACCACATTACTCTCAGTATAAGACCTGTACAGGAACCCCCGTCACCACATGACTCTCAGTATAAGACCTGTACAGGAACCCCCGGCACCACATGACTGTCAGTATAAGACCTGTACTGGAACCCCCAGCACCACATTACTCTCAGTATAAGACCTGTACAGGAACCCCCGTCACCACCTGACTCTCAGTATAAGACCTGTACAGGAAACCCCAGCACCACATTACTCTCAGTATAAGACATGTACAGGAACCCCCGGCACCACATGACTCTCAGTATAAGACCTGTACAGGAACCCCCGGCACCACATTACTCTCAGTATAAGACCTGTACAGGAACCCCCGGCACGACATTACTCTCAATATAAGGCCTGTACAGGAACCCCGGCAATACATTACTCTCGGTATAAGACCTGTACAGGAACCCCCGGCACGACATTACTCTCAGTATAAGACCTGTACAGGAACCCCCGGCACCACATGACTCTCAGTATAAGACCTGTTGAGGAACCCCCGGCACCACATTACTCTCAGTATAAGAACTGTACAGGAACCCCCGGCACCCCATTACTCTCCATTATAAGACCTGTACAGGAACCTCCGGCACCACATTACTCTCAGTATAAGACCTGTACAGGAACCCTTGGCACCACATTACTCTCAGTATGAGACCTGTACAGGAACCCCCGGCACCACATGACTCTCAGTAAAAGACCTGTACAGGAACCACATGACTCTCAGGATAAGACCTGTACAGGAACCCCCGGCACCACATTACTGTCAGTATAAGACCTGTACAGGAACCCCCGGCACCACATGACTCTCAGTATAAGACCCGTACAGGAACCCCCGGCACCACATGACTCTAAGTATAAGACCTGTACAGGAACCCCCGGCATCACATTACTCTCAGTATAAGACCTGTACAGGAACCCCCGTCACCACATGACTCTCAGTATAAGACCTGTACAGGAACCCCCGGCACCACATTACTCTCAGTATAAGAACTGTACAGGAACCTCAGGCATCACATTGCTCTAAGTATAAGACCTGTACAGGAACCCCCGGCACCACATTACTCTCAGTATAAGACCTGTACAGGAACCACCAGCACCATATGACTCTCAGTATAAGACCCGTACAGGAACCCCCGGCACCCCATTACTCTCCATTTTAAGACCTGAACAGGAACCCCCGGCACCACATTACTCTCCATTATAAGACCTGTACAGGAACCCCCGGCATCACATTACTCTCAGTATAAGACCTGTACAGGAACCCCCGGCACCACATTACTGTCAGTATAAGACCTGTACAGGAACATCAGGCACCACATTACTCTCAGTATAAGACCTGTACAGGAACCCCCGGCATCACATTACTCTCAGTATAAGACCTGTACAGGAACCCCCGGCACCACATTACTCTCAGTATAAGACCTGTACAGGAACCCCCGGCACCACATTACATTTAGTATAAGACCTGTACAGGAACCCCCGGCACCACATTACTCTCAGTATAAGACCTGTACAGGAACCCCCGGCACCACATTACTCTAAGTATAAGACCTGTACAGGAACCCCCGGCACCACATTACTCTCAGTATGAGACCTGTACAGGAACATCAGGCACCACATTACTCTCAGTATAAGACCTGTACAGGAACCCCCGGCATCACATTACTCTCAGTATAAGACCTGTACAGGAACCCCCGGCACCACATGACTCTCAGTATAAGGCCTGTACAGGAACCCCCGGCACCACATGACTCTCAGTATAGGACCTGTACAGGAACCTCAGGCACCACATTACTCTCAGTATAAGACCTGTAAAGGAACCCCCGGCACCACATGACTCTCAGTATAAGGCCTGTACAGCAACCTCAGGCACCACATGACACTCAGTATAAGACCTGTACAGGAACCCCCGGCACTACATTACTCTAAGTATAAGAACTGTACAGGAACCCCCGGCACCACATTACTCTCAGTATGAGACCTGTACAGGAACCCCCGGCACCACATTACTCTTAGTATAAGAACTGTACAGGAACCCCCGGCACCACATTACTCTCAGTATAAGACCTGTACAGGAACCCCCGGCACCACATTACTCTCAGTATAAGACCTGTACAGGAACCCCCGGCACCACATTACTCTCAGTATAAGGCCTGTACAGGAACCTCCGGCACCACATTACTCTCAGTATAAGAACTGTACAGGAACCCCCGGCACCCCATTACTCTCCATTATAAGACCTGTACAGGAACCTCCGGCACCACATTACTCTCAGTATAAGACCTGTACAGGAACCCTCGGCACCACATTACTCTCAGTATGAGACCTGTACAGGAACCCCCGGCACCACATGACTCTCAGTATAAGACCTGTACAGGAACCCCCGGCACCACATTACTCTCAGTATAAGACCTGTACAGGAACCCCCGGCACCACATTACTGTCAGTATAAGACCTGTACTGGAACCCCCGGCACCACATTACTCTCAGTATAAGACCTGTACAGGAACCCCCGTCACCACGTGACTCTCAGTATAAGACCTGTACAGGAACCCCCGGCACCACATTACTCTCAGTATAAGACCTGTACAGGAACCCCCGGCACCACATTACATTTAGTATAAGACCTGTACAGGAACCCCCGGCACCACATGACTCTCAGTATAAGACCTGTAAAGGAACCCCCGCACCACATTACTCTCAGTAGAAGACCTGTACAGGAACCCCCGTCACCACATGACTCTCAGTATAAGACCTGTACAGGAACCCCGTCACCACATGACTCTCAGTATAAGACCTGTACAGGAACCCCCGGCACCACATTACATTTAGTATAAGACCTGTACAGGAACCCCTGGCACCACATTATATTCAGTATAAGACCTGTACAGGAACCCCCGTCACCACATGACTCTCAGTATAAGACCTGTAAAGGAACCCCCGGCACCACATTACTCTCAGTATAAGACCTGTACAGGAACCCCCGGCATCACATTACTCTCAGTATAAGACCTGTACAGGAACCCCCGGCACCACATTACTCTCCATTATAAGACCTGTACAGGAACCCCCGGCACCACATTACTCTCAGTATAAGACCTGTACAGGAACCCCCGGCACGACATTACTCTCAGTAGAAGGCCTGTACAGGAACCCCGGCACTACATTACTCTCGGTATAAGACCTGTACAGGAACCCCCGGCACTACATTACTCTAAGTATAAGACCTGTACAGGAACCCCCGGCACCACATTACTCTCAGTATGAGACCTGTACAGGAACATCAGGCACCACATTACTCTAAGTATAAGACCTGTACAGGAACCCCCGGCACCACATTACTCTCAGTATGAGACCTGTACAGGAACATCAGGCACCACATTACTCTCAGTATAAGACCTGTACAGGAACCCCCGGCATCACATTACTCTCAGTATAAGACCTGTACAGGAACCCCCGGCACCACATGACTCTCAGTATAAGGCCTGTACAGGAACCCCCGGCACCACATGACTCTCAGTATAGGACCTGTACAGGAACCTCAGGCACCACATTACTCTCAGTATAAGACCTGTAAAGGAACCCCCGGCACCACATGACTCTCAGTATAAGGCCTGTAAAGGAACCTCGGGCACCACATTACTCTCAGTATAAGGCCTGTACAGCAACCTCAGGCACCACATGACTCTCAGTATAAGACCTGTACAGGAACCCCCGGCACTACATTACTCTAAGTATAAGAACTGTACAGGAACCCCCGGCACCACATTACTCTCAGTATGAGACCTGTACAGGAACCCCCGGCACCACATTACTCTTAGTATAAGAACTGTACAGGAACCCCCGGCACCACATTACTCTCAGTATAAGACCTGTACAGGAACCCCCGGCACCACATTACTCTCAGTATAAGACCTGTACAGGAACCCCCGGCACCACATTACTCTCAGTATAAGGCCTGTACAGGAACCTCCGGCACCACATTACTCTCAGTATAAGAACTGTACAGGAACCCCCGGCACCCCATTACTCTCCATTATAAGACCTGTACAGGAACCTCCGGCACCACATTCCTCTCAGTATAAGACCTGTACAGGAACCCTCGGCACCACATTACTCTCAGTATGAGACCTGTACAGGAACCCCCGGCACCACATTACTCTAAGTAAAAGACCTGTACAGGAACCCCCAGCACCACATTACTCTCAGTATAAGACCTGTACAGGAACCCCCGGCACCACATTACTGTCAGTATAAGACCTGTACAGGAACCCCCGTCACCACATGACTCTCAGTATAAGACCTGTACAGGAACCCCCGGCACCACATTACTCTCAGTATAAGACCTGTACAGGAACCCCCGGCACCACATTACATTTAGTATAAGACCTGTACAGGAACCCCTGGCACCACATTATATTCAGTATAAGACCTGTACAGGAACCCCCGGCACCACATGACTCTCAGTATAAGACCTGTAAAGGAACCCCCGCACCACATTACTCTCAGTATAAGACCTGTACAGGAACCCCCGGCACCACATTACTGTCAGTATAAGACCTGTACAGGAACCCCCGGCACCACATTACTCTCAGTATAAGACCTGTACAGGAACCCCCGGCACCACATTACTCTCCATTATAAGACCTGTACAGGAACCCCCGGCATCACATTACTCTCAGTATAAGACCTGTACAGGAACCCCCGGCACCACATTACTCTCAGTATAAGACCTGTACAGGAACCCCGGCACTACATTACTCTCGGTATAAGACCTGTACAGTAACCTCAGGCACCACATGACTCTCAGTATAAGACCTGTACAGGAACCTCAGGCACCACATTACTCTCAGTATAAGACCTGTAAAGGAACCCCCGGCACAATATGACTCTCAGTATAAGGCCTGTACAGGAACCTCAGGCACCACATTACTCTCAGTATAAGGCCTGTACAGGAACCTCAGGCACCACATGACTCTCAGTATAAGGCCTGTACAGGAACCTCAGGCACCACATTACTCTCAGTATAAGACCTGTACAGGAACCCCCGTCACCACATGACTCTCAGTATAAGACCTGTACAGGAACCCCCGGCACCACATGACTGTCAGTATAAGACCTGTACTGGAACCCCCAGCACCACATTACTCTCAGTATAAGACCTGTACAGGAACCCCCGTCACCACCTGACTCTCAGTATAAGACCTGTACAGGAAACCCCAGCACCACATTACTCTCAGTATAAGACATGTACAGGAACCCCCGGCACCACATGACTCTCAGTATAAGACCTGTACAGGAACCCCCGGCACCACATTACTCTCAGTATAAGACCTGTACAGGAACCCCCGGCACGACATTACTCTCAATATAAGGCCTGTACAGGAACCCCGGCAATACATTACTCTCGGTATAAGACCTGTACAGGAACCCCCGGCACGACATTACTCTCAGTATAAGACCTGTACAGGAACCCCCGGCACCACATGACTCTCAGTATAAGACCTGTAGAGGAACCCCCGGCACCACATTACTCTCAGTATAAGAACTGTACAGGAACCCCCGGCACCCCATTACTCTCCATTATAAGACCTGTACAGGAACCTCCGGCACCACATTACTCTCAGTATAAGACCTGTACAGGAACCCTTGGCACCACATTACTCTCAGTATGAGACCTGTACAGGAACCCCCGGCACCACATGACTCTCAGTAAAAGACCTGTACAGGAACCACATGACTCTCAGGATAAGACCTGTACAGGAACCCCCGGCACCACATTACTGTCAGTATAAGACCTGTACAGGAACCCCCGGCACCACATGACTCTCAGTATAAGACCCGTACAGGAACCCCCGGCACCACATGACTCTAAGTATAAGACCTGTACAGGAACCCCCGGCATCACATTACTCTCAGTATAAGACCTGTACAGGAACCCCCGTCACCACATGACTCTCAGTATAAGACCTGTACAGGAACCCCCGGCACCACATTACTCTCAGTATAAGAACTGTACAGGAACCTCAGGCATCACATTGCTCTAAGTATAAGACCTGTACAGGAACCCCCGGCACCACATTACTCTCAGTATAAGACCTGTACAGGAACCACCAGCACCATATGACTCTCAGTATAAGACCCGTACAGGAACCCCCGGCACCCCATTACTCTCCATTTTAAGACCTGTACAGGAACCCCCGGCACCACATTACTCTCCATTATAAGACCTGTACAGGAACCCCCGGCATCACATTACTCTCAGTATAAGACCTGTACAGGAACCCCCGGCACCACATTACTGTCAGTATAAGACCTGTACAGGAACATCAGGCACCACATTACTCTCAGTATAAGACCTGTACAGGAACCCCCGGCATCACATTACTCTCAGTATAAGACCTGTACAGGAACCCCCGGCACCACATTACTCTCAGTATAAGACCTGTACAGGAACCCCCGGCACCACATTACATTTAGTATAAGACCTGTACAGGAACCCCCGGCACCACATTACTCTCAGTATAAGACCTGTACAGGAACCCCCGGCACCACATTACTCTAAGTATAAGACCTGTACAGGAACCCCCGGCACCACATTACTCTCAGTATAAGACCTGTACAGGAACCCCCGGCATCACATTACTCTCAGTATAAGACCTGTACAGGAACCCCCGGCACCACATGACTCTCAGTATAAGGCCTGTACAGGAACCCCCGGCACCACATGACTCTCAGTATAGGACCTGTACAGGAACCTCAGGCACCACATTACTCTCAGTATAAGACCTGTAAAGGAACCCCCGGCACCACATGACTCTCAGTATAAGGCCTGTACAGCAACCTCAGGCACCACATGACTCTCAGTATAAGACCTGTACAGGAACCCCCGGCACTACATTACTCTCAGTATGAGACCTGTACAGGAACCCCCGGCACCACATTACTCTTAGTATAAGAACTGTACAGGAACCCCCGGCACCACATTACTCCCAGTATAAGACCTGTACAGGAACCCCCGGCACCACATTACTCTCAGTATAAGACCTGTACAGGAACCCCCGGCACCACATTACTCTCAGTATAAGGCCTGTACAGGAACCTCCGGCACCACATTACTCTCAGTATAAGAACTGTACAGGAACCCCCGGCACCCCATTAATCTCCATTATAAGACCTGTACAGGAACCTCCGGCACCACATTACTCTCAGTATAAGACCTGTACAGGAACCCTCGGCACCACATTACTCTCAGTATGAGACCTGTACAGGAACCCCCGGCACCACATGACTCTCAGTATAAGACCTGTACAGGAACCCCCGGCACCACATTACTCTCAGTATAAGACCTGTACAGGAACCCCCGGCACCACATTACTGTCAGTATAAGACCTGTACTGGAACCCCCGGCACCACATTACTCTCAGTATAAGACCTGTACAGGAACCCCCGTCACCACGTGACTCTCAGTATAAGACCTGTACAGGAACCCCCGGCACCACATGACTGTCAGTATAAGACCTGTACTGGAACCCCCGGCACCACATTACTCTCAGTATAAGACCTGTACAGGAACCCCCGGCACCACATTACATTTAGTATAAGACCTGTACAGGAACCCCCGGCACCACATGACTCTCAGTATAAGACCTGTAAAGGAACCCCCGCACCACATTACTCTCAGTAGAAGACCTGTACAGGAACCCCCGTCACCACATGACTCTCAGTATAAGACCTGTACAGGAACCCCGTCACCACATGACTCTCAGTATAAGACCTGTACAGGAACCCCCGGCACCACATTACATTTAGTATAAGACCTGTACAGGAACCCCTGGCACCACATTATATTCAGTATAAGACCTGTACAGGAACCCCCGTCACCACATGACTCTCAGTATAAGACCTGTAAAGGAACCCCCGGCACCACATTACTCTCAGTATAAGACCTGTACAGGAACCCCCGGCATCACATTACTCTCAGTATAAGACCTGTACAGGAACCCCCGGCACCACATTACTCTCCATTATAAGACCTGTACAGGAACCCCCGGCATCACATTACTCTCAGTATAAGACCTGTACAGGAACCCCCGGCACCACATTACTCTCAGTATAAGACCTGTACAGGAACCCCCGGCACGACATTACTCTCAGTAGAAGGCCTGTACAGGAACCCCGGCACTACATTACTCTCGGTATAAGACCTGTACAGGAACCCCCGGCACTACATTACTCTAAGTATAAGACCTGTACAGGAACCCCCGGCACCACATTACTCTCAGTATGAGACCTGTACAGGAACATCAGGCACCACATTACTCTAAGTATAAGACCTGTACAGGAACCCCCGGCACCACATTACTCTCAGTATGAGACCTGTACAGGAACATCAGGCACCACATTACTCTCAGTATAAGACCTGTACAGGAACCCCCGGCATCACATTACTCTCAGTATAAGACCTGTACAGGAACCCCCGGCACCACATGACTCTCAGTATAAGGCCTGTACAGGAACCCCCGGCACCACATGACTCTCAGTATAGGACCTGTACAGGAACCTCAGGCACCACATTACTCTCAGTATAAGACCTGTAAAGGAACCCCCGGCACCACATGACTCTCAGTATAAGGCCTGTAAAGGAACCTCGGGCACCACATTACTCTCAGTATAAGGCCTGTACAGCAACCTCAGGCACCACATGACTCTCAGTATAAGACCTGTACAGGAACCCCCGGCACTACATTACTCTAAGTATAAGAACTGTACAGGAACCCCCGGCACCACATTACTCTCAGTATGAGACCTGTACAGGAACCCCCGGCACCACATTACTCTTAGTATAAGAACTGTACAGGAACCCCCGGCACCACATTACTCTCAGTATAAGACCTGTACAGGAACCCCCGGCACCACATTACTCTCAGTATAAGACCTGTACAGGAACCCCCGGCACCACATTACTCTCAGTATAAGGCCTGTACAGGAACCTCCGGCACCACATTACTCTCAGTATAAGAACTGTACAGGAACCCCCGGCACCCCATTACTCTCCATTATAAGACCTGTACAGGAACCTCCGGCACCACATTACTCTCAGTATAAGACCTGTACAGGAACCCTCGGCACCACATTACTCTCAGTATGAGACCTGTACAGGAACCCCCGGCACCACATGACTCTCAGTATAAGACCTGTACAGGAACCCCCGGCACCACATTACTCTCAGTATAAGACCTGTACAGGAACCCCCGGCACCACATTACTGTCAGTATAAGACCTGTACAGGAACCCCCGGCACCACATTACTCTCAGTATAAGACCTGTACAGGAACCCCCGTCACCACGTGACTCTCAGTATAAGACCTGTACAGGAACCCCCGGCACCACATTACTCTCAGTATAAGACCTGTACAGGAACCCCCGGCACCACATTACATTTAGTATAAGACCTGTACAGGAACCCCCGGCACCACATGACTCTCAGTATAAGACCTGTAAAGGAACCCCCGCACCACATTACTCTCAGTATAAGACCTGTACAGGAACCCCCGGCACCATATTACTCTCAGTATAAGACCTGTAAAGGAAACCCCGGCACCACATTACTCTCAGTATAAGACCTGTACAGGAACCCCCGGCACCACATTACTCTCAGTATAAGACCTGTACAGGAACCCCGTCATCACATGACTCTCAGTATAAGACCTGTACAGGAACCCCCGGCACCACATTACATTTAGTATAAGACCTGTACAGGAACCCCTGGCACCACATTATATTCAGTATAAGACCTGTACAGGAACCCCCGGCACCACATGACTCTCAGTATAAGACCTGTAAAGGAACCCCCGGCACCACATTACTCTCAGTATAAGACCTGTACAGGAACCCCCGGCACCCCATTACTCTCCATTTTAAGACCTGTACAGGAACCCCCGGCACCACATTACTCTCCATTATAAGACCTGTACAGGAACCCCCGGCATCACATTACTCTCAGTATAAGACCTGTACAGGAACCCCCGGCACCACATGACTCTAAGTATAAGACCTGTACAGGAACCCCCCGCACCATATTACTCTCAGTAAAAGACCTGTAAAGGAAACCCCGGCACCACATTACTCTCAGTATAAGACCTGTACAGGAACCCCCGGCACCACATTACTCTAAGTATAAGACCTGTACAGGAACCCCCGGCACCACATTACTCTCAGTATAAGACCTGTACAGGAACCCCCGGCACCACATGACTCTCAGTATAAGACCCGTACAGGAACCCCCGGCACCACATGACTCTAAGTATAAGACCTGTACAGGAACCCCCGGCATCACATTACTCTCAGTATAAGACCTGTACAGGAACCCCCGGCACCACATTACATTTAGTATAAGACCTGTACAGGAACCCCTGGCACCACATTACTCTCAGTATGAGACCTGTACAGGAACCCCCCGCACCATATTACTCTCAGTATAAGACCTGTAAAGGAAACCCCGGCACCACATTACTCTCAGTATAAGACCTGTACAGGAACCTCAGGCATCACATTACTCTAAGTATAAGACCTGTACAGGAACCCCCGGCACCACATTACTCTCAGTATAAGACCTGTACAGGAACCCCCGGCACCACATTACTCTCAGTATAAGACCTGTACAGGAACCCCCGGCATCACATTACTCTCAGTATAAGACCTGTACAGGAACCCCCGGCACCACATGACTCTCAGTATAAGGCCTGTACAGGAACCCCCGGCACCACATGACTCTCAGTATAGGACCTGTACAGGAACCTCAGGCACCACATTACTCTCAGTATAAGACCTGTAAAGGAACCCCCGGCACCACATGACTCTCAGTATAAGGCCTGTACAGCAACCTCAGGCACCACATGACTCTCAGTATAAGACCTGTACAGGAACCCCCGGCACTACATTACTCTAAGTATAAGAACTGTACAGGAACCCCCGGCACCACATTACTCTCAGTATGAGACCTGTACAGGAACCCCCGGCACCACATTACTCTTAGTATAAGAACTGTACAGGAACCCCCGGCACCACATTACTCTCAGTATAAGACCTGTACAGGAACCCCCGGCACCACATTACTCTCAGTATAAGACCTGTACAGGAACCCCCGGCACCACATTACTCTCAGTATAAGGCCTGTACAGGAACCTCCGGCACCACATTACTCTCAGTATAAGAACTGTACAGGAACCCCCGGCACCCCATTACTCTCCATTATAAGACCTGTACAGGAACCTCCGGCACCACATTACTCTCAGTATAAGACCTGTACAGGAACCCTCGGCACCACATTACTCTCAGTATGAGACCTGTACAGGAACCCCCGGCACCACATGACTCTCAGTATAAGACCTGTACAGGAACCCCCGGCACCACATTACTCTCAGTATAAGACCTGTACAGGAACCCCCGGCACCACATTACTGTCAGTATAAGACCTGTACAGGAACCCCCGTCACCACGTGACTCTCAGTATAAGACCTGTACAGGAACCCCCGGCACCACATGACTGTCAGTATAAGACCTGTACTGGAACCCCCGGCACCACATTACTCTCAGTATAAGACCTGTACAGGAACCCCCGGCACCACATTACATTTAGTATAAGACCTGTACAGGAACCCCTGGCACCACATTATATTCAGTATAAGACCTGTACAGGAACCCCCGGCACCACATGACTCTCAGTATAAGACCTGTAAAGGAACCCCCGGCACCACATTACTCTTAGTATAAGACCTGTACAGGAACCCCCGGCACCCCATTACTCTCCATTTTAAGACCTGTACAGGAACCCCCGGCACCACATTACTCTCCATTATAAGACCTGTACAGGAACCCCCGGCATCACATTACTCTCAGTATAAGACCTGTACAGGAACCTCAGGCATCACATTACTCTAAGTATAAGACCTGTACAGGAACCCCCGGCACCACATTACTCTCAGTATAAGACCTGTACAGGAACCCCCGGCACCACATTACTCTCAGTATAAGACCTGTACAGGAACCCCCGGCACCACATTACTCTCAGTATAAGAACTGTACAGGAACCTCAGGCATCACATTACTCTAAGTATAAGACCTGTACAGGAACCCCCGGCACCACATTACTCTCAGTAAAAGACCTGTACAGGAACCCCCGGCACCACATGACTCTCAGTATAATACCCGTACAGGAACCCCCGGCACCCCATTACTCTCCATTTTAAGACCTGTACAGGAACCCCCGGCATCACATTACTCTCAGTATAAGACCTGTACAGGAACATCAGGCACCACATTACTCTCAGGATAAGACCTGTACAGGAACCCCCGGCACCACATTACATTTAGTATAAGACCTGTACAGGAACCCCTGGCACCACATTACTCTCAGTATAAGACCTGTAAAGGAAACCCTGGCACCAAATTACTCCCAGTATAAGACCTGTACAGGAACCCCCGTCACCACATGACTCTCAGTATAAGACCTGTACAGGAACCCCCGGCACCACATTACTCTCAGTATAAGACCTGTACAGGAACCCCCGCACCACATTACTCTCAGTATAAGACCTGTACAGGAACCCCCGTCACCACATGACTGTCAGTATAAGACCTGTACAGGAACCCCCGTCACCACATTACTCTCAGTATAAGACCTGTACAGGAACCCCCGTCACCACATGACTCTCAGTATAGGACCTGTACAGGAACCCCCGGCACCACATTACTCTCAGTATAAGACCTGTACAGGAACCCCCGGCACCACATGACTCTAAGTATAAGACCTGTACAGGAACCCCCGGCACCACATGACTCTCAGTATGAGACCTGTACAGGAACCCCCGGCACCACATTACTCTCAGTATAAGAACTGTACAGGAACCCCCGGCACCACATGACTCTCAGTATAAGACCTGTACAGGAACCTCAGGCACCACATGACTCTCAGTATAAGACCTGTACAGGAACCCCCGGCATCACATGACTCTCAGTATAAGACCTGTACAGGAACCCCCGGCACCACATGACTCTCACTATAAGGCCTGTACAGGAACCTCAGGCACCACATGACTCTCAGTATAAGACCTGTACAGGAACCTCAGGCACCACATGACTCTCAGTATAAGACCTGTAAAGGAACCCCCGGCACCACATGACTCTCAGTATAAGGCCTGTACAGGAACCTCAGGCACCAAATTACTCTCAGTATAAGGCCTGTACAGGAACCTCAGGCACCACATGACTCTCAGTATAAGGCCTGTACAGGAACCTCAGGCACCACATTACTCTCAGTATAAGACCTGTACAGGAACCCCCGTCATCACATGACTCTCAGTATGAGACCTGTACAGGAACCCCCGGCACCACATGACTGTCAGTATAAGACCTGTACTGGAACCCCCAGCACCACATTACTCTCAGTATAAGACCTGTACAGGAACCCCCGTCACCACCTGACTCTCAGTATAAGACCTGTACAGGAACCCCCGGCACCACATTACTCTAAGTATACGACCTGTACAGGAACCCCCGGCACCACATTACTCTCAGTATGAGACCTGTACAGGAACCCCCGGCACCACATTACTCTCAGTATAAGAACTGTACAGGAACCCCCGGCACCACATTACTCTCAGTATAAGACCTGTACAGGAACCCCCGGCACCACATTACTCTCAGTATAAGACCTATACAGGGTCCCCCGGCACCACATTACTCTCAGTATAAGACCTGTACAGGAACCCCCGGCACCCCATTACTCTCCATTTTAAGACCTGTACAGGAACCCCCGGCACCACATTACTCTCCATTATAAGACCTGTACAGGAACCCCCGGCATCACATTACTCTCAGTAGAAGACCTGTACAGGAACCCCCAGCACCACATTACTCTCAGTATAAGACCTGTACAGGAACCCCCGGCACCACATTACTCTAAGTATAAGACCTGTACAGGAACCGCCGGCACCACATGACTCTCAGTATAAGGCCTGTACAGGAACATCAGGCACCACATTACTCTCAGTATAAGACCTGTACAGGAACCCCCGGCATCACATTACTCTCAGTATAAGACCTGTACAGGAACCCCCGGCACCACATGACTCTCAGTATAAGGCCTGTACAGGAACCCCCGGCACCACATGACTCTCAGTATAGGACCTGTACAGGAACCTCAGGCACCACATTACTCTCAGTATAAGACCTGTAAAGGAACCCCCGGCACCACATGACTCTCAGTATAAGGCCTGTAAAGGAACCTCGGGCACCACATTACTCTCAGTATAAGGCCTGTACAGCAACCTCAGGCACCACATGACTCTCAGTATAAGACCTGTACAGGAACCCCCGGCACTACATTACTCTAAGTATAAGAACTGTACAGGAACCCCCGGCACCACATTACTCTCAGTATGAGACCTGTACAGGAACCCCCGGCACCACATTACTCTTAGTATAAGAACTGTACAGGAACCCCCGGCACCACATTACTCTCAGTATAAGACCTGTACAGGAACCCCCGGCACCACATTACTCTCAGTATAAGACCTGTACAGGAACCCCTTGCACCACATTACATTTAGTATAAGACCTGTACAGGAACCCCCGGCACCACATGACTCTCAGTATAAGACCTGTAAAGGAACCCCCGCACCACATTACTCTCAGTAGAAGACCTGTACAGGAACCCCCGTCACCACATGACTCTCAGTATAAGACCTGTACAGGAACCCCCGGCACCATATTACTCTCAGTATAAGACCTGTAAAGGAAACCCCGGCACCACATTACTCTCAGTATAAGACCTGTACAGGAACCCCCGGCACCACATTACTCTCAGTATAAGACCTGTACAGGAACCCCGTCATCACATGACTCTCAGTATAAGACCTGTACAGGAACCCCCGGCACCACATTACATTTAGTATAAGACCTGTACAGGAACCCCTGGCACCACATTATATTCAGTATAAGACCTGTACAGGAACCCCCGGCACCACATGACTCTCAGTATAAGACCTGTAAAGGAACCCCCGGCACCACATTACTCTCAGTATAAGACCTGTACAGGAACCCCCGGCACCCCATTACTCTCCATTTTAAGACCTGTACAGGAACCCCCGGCACCACATTACTCTCCATTATAAGACCTGTACAGGAACCCCCGGCATCACATTACTCTCAGTATAAGACCTGTACAGGAACCCCCGGCACCACATTACTCTCAGTATAAGACTTGTACAGGAACCCCCGGCACGACATTACTCTCAGTAGAAGGCCTGTACAGGAACCCCGGCACTACATTACTCTCGGTATAAGACCTGTACAGGAACCCCCGGCACTACATTACTCTCAGTATAAGACCTGTACAGGAACCCCCGGCACCACATGACTCTAAGTATAAGACCTGCACAGGAACCCCCGGCATCACATTACTCTCAGTATAAAACATGTACAGGAACCCCCGGCACCACATTACATTTAGTATAGGACCTGTACAGGAACCCCTGGCACCACATTACTCTCAGTATGAGACCTGTACAGGAACCCCCCGCACCATATTACTCTCAGTAAAAGACCTGTAAAGGAAACCCCGGCACCACATTACTCTCAGTATAAGACCTGTACAGGAACCCCCGGCACCACATTACTCTAAGTATAAGACCTGTACAGGAACCCCCGGCACCACATTACTCTCAGTATAAGACCTGTACAGGAACCCCCGGCACCACATGACTCTCAGTATAAGACCCGTACAGGAACCCCCGGCACCACATGACTCTAAGTATAAGACCTGTACAGGAACCCCCGGCATCACATTACTCTCAGTATAAGACCTGTACAGGAACCCCCGGCACCACATTACATTTAGTATAAGACCTGTACAGGAACCCCTGGCACCACATTACTCTCAGTATGAGACCTGTACAGGAACCCCCCGCACCATATTACTCTCAGTATAAGACCTGTAAAGGAAACCCCGGCACCACATTACTCTCAGTATAAGACCTGTACAGGAACCTCAGGCATCACATTACTCTAAGTATAAGACCTGTACAGGAACCCCCGGCACCACATTACTCTCAGTATAAGACCTGTACAGGAACCCCCGGCACCACATTACTCTCAGTATAAGACCTGTACAGGAACCCCCGGCATCACATTACTCTCAGTATAAGACCTGTACAGGAACCCCCGGCACCACATGACTCTCAGTATAAGGCCTGTACAGGAACCCCCGGCACCACATGACTCTCAGTATAGGACCTGTACAGGAACCTCAGGCACCACATTACTCTCAGTATAAGACCTGTAAAGGAACCCCCGGCACCACATGACTCTCAGTATAAGGCCTGTACAGCAACCTCAGGCACCACATGACTCTCAGTATAAGACCTGTACAGGAACCCCCGGCACTACATTACTCTAAGTATAAGAACTGTACAGGAACCCCCGGCACCACATTACTCTCAGTATGAGACCTGTACAGGAACCCCCGGCACCACATTACTCTTAGTATAAGAACTGTACAGGAACCCCCGGCACCACATTACTCTCAGTATAAGACCTGTACAGGAACCCCCGGCACCACATTACTCTCAGTATAAGACCTGTACAGGAACCCCCGGCACCACATTACTCTCAGTATAAGGCCTGTACAGGAACCTCCGGCACCACATTACTCTCAGTATAAGAACTGTACAGGAACCCCCGGCACCCCATTACTCTCCATTATAAGACCTGTACAGGAACCTCCGGCACCACATTACTCTCAGTATAAGACCTGTACAGGAACCCTCGGCACCACATTACTCTCAGTATGAGACCTGTACAGGAACCCCCGGCACCACATGACTCTCAGTATAAGACCTGTACAGGAACCCCCGGCACCACATTACTCTCAGTATAAGACCTGTACAGGAACCCCCGGCACCACATTACTGTCAGTATAAGACCTGTACAGGAACCCCCGTCACCACGTGACTCTCAGTATAAGACCTGTACAGGAACCCCCGGCACCACATGACTGTCAGTATAAGACCTGTACTGGAACCCCCGGCACCACATTACTCTCAGTATAAGACCTGTACAGGAACCCCCGGCACCACATTACATTTAGTATAAGACCTGTACAGGAACCCCTGGCACCACATTATATTCAGTATAAGACCTGTACAGGAACCCCCGGCACCACATGACTCTCAGTATAAGACCTGTAAAGGAACCCCCGGCACCACATTACTCTCAGTATAAGACCTGTACAGGAACCCCCGGCACCCCATTACTCTCCATTTTAAGACCTGTACAGGAACCCCCGGCACCACATTACTCTCCATTATAAGACCTGTACAGGAACCCCCGGCATCACATTACTCTCAGTATAAGACCTGTACAGGAACCTCAGGCATCACATTACTCTAAGTATAAGACCTGTACAGGAACCCCCGGCACCACATTACTCTCAGTATAAGACCTGTACAGGAACCCCCGGCACCACATTACTCTCAGTATAAGACCTGTACAGGAACCCCCGGCACCACATTACTCTCAGTATAAGAACTGTACAGGAACCTCAGGCATCACATTACTCTAAGTATAAGACCTGTACAGGAACCCCCGGCACCACATTACTCTCAGTAAAAGACCTGTACAGGAACCCCCGGCACCACATGACTCTCAGTATAATACCCGTACAGGAACCCCCGGCACCCCATTACTCTCCATTTTAAGACCTGTACAGGAACCCCCGGCATCACATTACTCTCAGTATAAGACCTGTACAGGAACATCAGGCACCACATTACTCTCAGGATAAGACCTGTACAGGAACCCCCGGCACCACATTACATTTAGTATAAGACCTGTACAGGAACCCCTGGCACCACATTACTCTCAGTATAAGACCTGTAAAGGAAACCCTGGCACCAAATTACTCCCAGTATAAGACCTGTACAGGAACCCCCGTCACCACATGACTCTCAGTATAAGACCTGTACAGGAACCCCCGGCACCACATTACTCTCAGTATAAGACCTGTACAGGAACCCCCGCACCACATTACTCTCAGTATAAGACCTGTACAGGAACCCCCGTCACCACATGACTGTCAGTATAAGACCTGTACAGGAACCCCCGTCACCACATTACTCTCAGTATAAGACCTGTACAGGAACCCCCGTCACCACATGACTCTCAGTATAGGACCTGTACAGGAACCCCCGGCACCACATTACTCTCAGTATAAGACCTGTACAGGAACCCCCGGCACCACATGACTCTAAGTATAAGACCTGTACAGGAACCCCCGGCACCACATGACTCTCAGTATGAGACCTGTACAGGAACCCCCGGCACCACATTACTCTCAGTATAAGAACTGTACAGGAACCCCCGGCACCACATGACTCTCAGTATAAGACCTGTACAGGAACCTCAGGCACCACATGACTCTCAGTATAAGACCTGTACAGGAACCCCCGGCATCACATGACTCTCAGTATAAGACCTGTACAGGAACCCCCGGCACCACATGACTCTCACTATAAGGCCTGTACAGGAACCTCAGGCACCACATGACTCTCAGTATAAGACCTGTACAGGAACCTCAGGCACCACATGACTCTCAGTATAAGACCTGTAAAGGAACCCCCGGCACCACATGACTCTCAGTATAAGGCCTGTACAGGAACCTCAGGCACCAAATTACTCTCAGTATAAGGCCTGTACAGGAACCTCAGGCACCACATGACTCTCAGTATAAGGCCTGTACAGGAACCTCAGGCACCACATGACTCTCAGTATGAGACCTGTACAGGAACCCCCGGCACCACATGACTGTCAGTATAAGACCTGTACTGGAACCCCCAGCACCACATTACTCTCAGTATAAGACCTGTACAGGAACCCCCGTCACCACCTGACTCTCAGTATAGGACCTGTACAGGAACCTCAGGCACCACATTACTCTCAGTATAAGACCTGTAAAGGAACCCCCGGCACCACATGACTCTCAGTATAAGGCCTGTAAAGGAACCTCGGGCACCACATTACTCTCAGTATAAGGCCTGTACAGCAACCTCAGGCACCACATGACTCTCAGTATAAGACCTGTACAGGAACCCCCGGCACTACATTACTCTAAGTATAAGAACTGTACAGGAACCCCCGGCACCACATTACTCTCAGTATGAGACCTGTACAGGAACCCCCGGCACCACATTACTCTTAGTATAAGAACTGTACAGGAACCCCCGGCACCACATTACTCTCAGTATAAGACCTGTACAGGAACCCCCGGCACCACATTACTCTCAGTATAAGACCTGTACAGGAACCCCTTGCACCACATTACATTTAGTATAAGACCTGTACAGGAACCCCCGGCACCACATGACTCTCAGTATAAGACCTGTAAAGGAACCCCCGCACCACATTACTCTCAGTAGAAGACCTGTACAGGAACCCCCGTCACCACATGACTCTCAGTATAAGACCTGTACAGGAACCCCCGGCACCATATTACTCTCAGTATAAGACCTGTAAAGGAAACCCCGGCACCACATTACTCTCAGTATAAGACCTGTACAGGAACCCCCGGCACCACATTACTCTCAGTATAAGACCTGTACAGGAACCCCGTCATCACATGACTCTCAGTATAAGACCTGTACAGGAACCCCCGGCACCACATTACATTTAGTATAAGACCTGTACAGGAACCCCTGGCACCACATTATATTCAGTATAAGACCTGTACAGGAACCCCCGGCACCACATGACTCTCAGTATAAGACCTGTAAAGGAACCCCCGGCACCACATTACTCTCAGTATAAGACCTGTACAGGAACCCCCGGCACCCCATTACTCTCCATTTTAAGACCTGTACAGGAACCCCCGGCACCACATTACTCTCCATTATAAGACCTGTACAGGAACCCCCGGCATCACATTACTCTCAGTATAAGACCTGTACAGGAACCCCCGGCACCACATTACTCTCAGTATAAGACTTGTACAGGAACCCCCGGCACGACATTACTCTCAGTAGAAGGCCTGTACAGGAACCCCGGCACTACATTACTCTCGGTATAAGACCTGTACAGGAACCCCCGGCACTACATTACTCTCAGTATAAGACCTGTACAGGAACCCCCGGCACCACATGACTCTAAGTATAAGACCTGCACAGGAACCCCCGGCATCACATTACTCTCAGTATAAAACATGTACAGGAACCCCCGGCACCACATTACATTTAGTATAGGACCTGTACAGGAACCCCTGGCACCACATTACTCTCAGTATGAGACCTGTACAGGAACCCCCCGCACCATATTACTCTCAGTAAAAGACCTGTAAAGGAAACCCCGGCACCACATTACTCTCAGTATAAGACCTGTACAGGAACCCCCGGCACCACATTACTCTAAGTATAAGACCTGTACAGGAACCCCCGGCACCACATTACTCTCAGTATAAGACCTGTACAGGAACCCCCGGCACCACATGACTCTCAGTATAAGACCCGTACAGGAACCCCCGGCACCACATGACTCTAAGTATAAGACCTGTACAGGAACCCCCGGCATCACATTACTCTCAGTATAAGACCTGTACAGGAACCCCCGGCACCACATTACATTTAGTATAAGACCTGTACAGGAACCCCTGGCACCACATTACTCTCAGTATGAGACCTGTACAGGAACCCCCCGCACCATATTACTCTCAGTATAAGACCTGTAAAGGAACCCCCGGCACCACATGACTCTCAGTATAAGGCCTGTACAGCAACCTCAGGCACCACATGACTCTCAGTATAAGACCTGTACAGGAACCCCCGGCACTACATTACTCTAAGTATAAGAACTGTACAGGAACCCCCGGCACCACATTACTCTCAGTATGAGACCTGTACAGGAACCCCCGGCACCACATTACTCTTAGTATAAGAACTGTACAGGAACCCCCGGCACCACATTACTCTCAGTATAAGACCTGTACAGGAACCCCCGGCACCACATTACTCTCAGTATAAGACCTGTACAGGAACCCCCGGCACCACATTACTCTCAGTATAAGGCCTGTACAGGAACCTCCGGCACCACATTACTCTCAGTATAAGAACTGTACAGGAACCCCCGGCACCCCATTACTCTCCATTATAAGACCTGTACAGGAACCTCCGGCACCACATTACTCTCAGTATAAGACCTGTACAGGAACCCTCGGCACCACATTACTCTCAGTATGAGACCTGTACAGGAACCCCCGGCACCACATTACTGTCAGTATAAGACCTGTACAGGAACCCCCGTCACCACGTGACTCTCAGTATAAGACCTGTACAGGAACCCCCGGCACCACATGACTGTCAGTATAAGACCTGTACTGGAACCCCCGGCACCACATTACTCTCAGTATAAGACCTGTACAGGAACCCCCGGCACCACATTACATTTAGTATAAGACCTGTACAGGAACCCCTGGCACCACATTATATTCAGTATAAGACCTGTACAGGAACCCCCGGCACCACATGACTCTCAGTATAAGACCTGTAAAGGAACCCCCGGCACCACATTACTCTCAGTATAAGACCTGTACAGGAACCCCCGGCACCCCATTACTCTCCATTTTAAGACCTGTACAGGAACCCCCGGCACCACATTACTCTCCATTATAAGACCTGTACAGGAACCCCCGGCATCACATTACTCTCAGTATAAGACCTGTACAGGAACCTCAGGCATCACATTACTCTAAGTATAAGACCTGTACAGGAACCCCCGGCACCACATTACTCTCAGTATAAGACCTGTACAGGAACCCCCGGCACCACATTACTCTCAGTATAAGACCTGTACAGGAACCCCCGGCACCACATTACTCTCAGTATAAGAACTGTACAGGAACCTCAGGCATCACATTACTCTAAGTATAAGACCTGTACAGGAACCCCCGGCACCACATTACTCTCAGTAAAAGACCTGTACAGGAACCCCCGGCACCACATGACTCTCAGTATAATACCCGTACAGGAACCCCCGGCACCCCATTACTCTCCATTTTAAGACCTGTACAGGAACCCCCGGCATCACATTACTCTCAGTATAAGACCTGTACAGGAACATCAGGCACCACATTACTCTCAGGATAAGACCTGTACAGGAACCCCCGGCACCACATTACATTTAGTATAAGACCTGTACAGGAACCCCTGGCACCACATTACTCTCAGTATAAGACCTGTAAAGGAAACCCTGGCACCAAATTACTCCCAGTATAAGACCTGTACAGGAACCCCCGTCACCACATGACTCTCAGTATAAGACCTGTACAGGAACCCCCGGCACCACATTACTCTCAGTATAAGACCTGTACAGGAACCCCCGCACCACATTACTCTCAGTATAAGACCTGTACAGGAACCCCCGTCACCACATGACTGTCAGTATAAGACCTGTACAGGAACCCCCGTCACCACATTACTCTCAGTATAAGACCTGTACAGGAACCCCCGTCACCACATGACTCTCAGTATAGGACCTGTACAGGAACCCCCGGCACCACATTACTCTCAGTATAAGACCTGTACAGGAACCCCCGGCACCACATGACTCTAAGTATAAGACCTGTACAGGAACCCCCGGCACCACATGACTCTCAGTATGAGACCTGTACAGGAACCCCCGGCACCACATTACTCTCAGTATAAGAACTGTACAGGAACCCCCGGCACCACATGACTCTCAGTATAAGACCTGTACAGGAACCTCAGGCACCACATGACTCTCAGTATAAGACCTGTACAGGAACCCCCGGCATCACATGACTCTCAGTATAAGACCTGTACAGGAACCCCCGGCACCACATGACTCTCACTATAAGGCCTGTACAGGAACCTCAGGCACCACATGACTCTCAGTATAAGACCTGTACAGGAACCTCAGGCACCACATGACTCTCAGTATAAGACCTGTAAAGGAACCCCCGGCACCACATGACTCTCAGTATAAGGCCTGTACAGGAACCTCAGGCACCAAATTACTCTCAGTATAAGGCCTGTACAGGAACCTCAGGCACCACATGACTCTCAGTATAAGGCCTGTACAGGAACCTCAGGCACCACATGACTCTCAGTATGAGACCTGTACAGGAACCCCCGGCACCACATGACTGTCAGTATAAGACCTGTACTGGAACCCCCAGCACCACATTACTCTCAGTATAAGACCTGTACAGGAACCCCCGTCACCACCTGACTCTCAGTATAAGACCTGTACAGGAACCCCCGGCACCACATTACTCTAAGTATACGACCTGTACAGGAACCCCCGGCACCACATTACTCTCAGTATGAGACCTGTACAGGAACCCCCGGCACCACATTACTCTCAGTATAAGAACTGTACAGGAACCCCCGGCACCACATTACTCTCAGTATAAGACCTGTACAGGAACCCCCGGCACCACATTACTCTCAGTATAAGACCTATACAGGGTCCCCCGGCACCACATTACTCTCAGTATAAGACCTGTACAGGAACCCCCGGCACCCCATTACTCTCCATTTTAAGACCTGTACAGGAACCCCCGGCACCACATTACTCTCCATTATAAGACCTGTACAGGAACCCCCGGCATCACATTACTCTCAGTAGAAGACCTGTACAGGAACCCCCAGCACCACATTACTCTCAGTATAAGACCTGTACAGGAACCCCCGGCACCACATTACTCTAAGTATAAGACCTGTACAGGAACCGCCGGCACCACATGACTCTCAGTATAAGGCCTGTACAGGAACATCAGGCACCACATTACTCTCAGTATAAGACCTGTACAGGAACCCCCGGCATCACATTACTCTCAGTATAAGACCTGTACAGGAACCCCCGGCACCACATGACTCTCAGTATAAGGCCTGTACAGGAACCCCCGGCACCACATGACTCTCAGTATAGGACCTGTACAGGAACCTCAGGCACCACATTACTCTCAGTATAAGACCTGTAAAGGAACCCCCGGCACCACATGACTCTCAGTATAAGGCCTGTAAAGGAACCTCGGGCACCACATTACTCTCAGTATAAGGCCTGTACAGCAACCTCAGGCACCACATTACTCTAAGTATAAGAACTGTACAGGAACCCCCGGCACCACATTACTCTCAGTATGAGACCTGTACAGGAACCCCCGGCACCACATTACTCTTAGTATAAGAACTGTACAGGAACCCCCGGCACCACATTACTCTCAGTATAAGACCTGTACAGGAACCCCCGGCACCACATTACTCTCAGTATAAGACCTGTACAGGAACCCCTTGCACCACATTACATTTAGTATAAGACCTGTACAGGAACCCCCGGCACCACATGACTCTCAGTATAAGACCTGTAAAGGAACCCCCGCACCACATTACTCTCAGTAGAAGACCTGTACAGGAACCCCCGTCACCACATGACTCTCAGTATAAGACCTGTACAGGAACCCCCGGCACCATATTACTCTCAGTATAAGACCTGTAAAGGAAACCCCGGCACCACATTACTCTCAGTATAAGACCTGTACAGGAACCCCCGGCACCACATTACTCTCAGTATAAGACCTGTACAGGAACCCCGTCATCACATGACTCTCAGTATAAGACCTGTACAGGAACCCCCGGCACCACATTACATTTAGTATAAGACCTGTACAGGAACCCCTGGCACCACATTATATTCAGTATAAGACCTGTACAGGAACCCCCGGCACCACATGACTCTCAGTATAAGACCTGTAAAGGAACCCCCGGCACCACATTACTCTCAGTATAAGACCTGTACAGGAACCCCCGGCACCCCATTACTCTCCATTTTAAGACCTGTACAGGAACCCCCGGCACCACATTACTCTCCATTATAAGACCTGTACAGGAACCCCCGGCATCACATTACTCTCAGTATAAGACCTGTACAGGAACCCCCGGCACCACATTACTCTCAGTATAAGACTTGTACAGGAACCCCCGGCACGACATTACTCTCAGTAGAAGGCCTGTACAGGAACCCCGGCACTACATTACTCTCGGTATAAGACCTGTACAGGAACCCCCGGCACTACATTACTCTCAGTATAAGACCTGTACAGGAACCCCCGGCACCACATGACTCTAAGTATAAGACCTGCACAGGAACCCCCGGCATCACATTACTCTCAGTATAAAACATGTACAGGAACCCCCGGCACCACATTACTCTCAGTATAAGACCTGTACAGGAACCCCCGGCACCACATGACTCTCAGTATAAGACCCGTACAGGAACCCCCGGCACCACATGACTCTCAGTATAAGACCCGTACAGGAACCCCCGGCATCACATTACTCTCAGTATAAGACCTGTACAGGAACCCCCGGCACCACATTACATTTAGTATAAGACCTGTACAGGAACCCCTGGCACCACATTACTCTCAGTATGAGACCTGTACAGGAACCCCCCGCACCATATTACTCTCAGTATAAGACCTGTAAAGGAAACCCCGGCACCACATTACTCTCAGTATAAGACCTGTACAGGAACCTCAGGCATCACATTACTCTAAGTATAAGACCTGTACAGGAACCCCCGGCACCACATTACTCTCAGTATAAGACCTGTACAGGAACCCCCGGCACCACATTACTCTCAGTATAAGACCTGTACAGGAACCCCCGGCACCACATTACTCTCAGTATAAGAACTGTACAGGAACCTCAGGCATCACATTACTCTAAGTATAAGACCTGTACAGGAACCCCCGGCACCACATTACTCTCAGTAAAAGACCTGTACAGGAACCCCCGGCACCACATGACTCTCAGTATAAGACCCGTACAGGAACCCCCGGCACCCCATTACTCTCCATTTTAAGACCTGTACAGGAACCCCCGGCATCACATTACTCTCAGTATAAGACCTGTACAGGAACATCAGGCACCACATTACTCTCAGGATAAGACCTGTACAGGAACCCCCGGCACCACATTACATTTAGTATAAGACCTGTACAGGAACCCCTGGCACCACATTACTCTCAGTATAAGACCTGTAAAGGAAACCCTGGCACCAAATTACTCCCAGTATAAGACCTGTACAGGAACCCCCGTCACCACATGACTCTCAGTATAAGACCTGTACAGGAACCCCCGGCACCACATTACTCTAAGTATAAGACCTGTACAGGAACCCCCGGCACCACATTACTCTCAGTATAAGACCTGTACAGGAACCCCCGCACCACATTACTCTCAGTATAAGACCTGTACAGGAACCCCCGTCACCACATTACTCTCAGTATAAGACCTGTACAGGAACCCCCGTCACCACATGACTCTCAGTATAGGACCTGTACAGGAACCCCCGGCACCACATTACTCTCAGTATAAGACCTGTACAGGAACCCCCGGCACCACATGACTCTAAGTATAAGACCTGTACAGGAACCCCCGGCACCACATGACTCTCAGTATGAGACCTGTACAGGAACCCCCGGCACCACATTACTCTCAGTATAAGAACTGTACAGGAACCCCCGGCACCACATGACTCTCAGTATAAGACCTGTACAGGAACCTCAGGCACCACATGACTCTCAGTATAAGACCTGTACAGGAACCCCCGGCATCACATGACTCTCAGTATAAGACCTGTACAGGAACCCCCGGCACCACATGACTCTCACTATAAGGCCTGTACAGGAACCTCAGGCACCACATGACTCTCAGTATAAGACCTGTACAGGAACCTCAGGCACCACATGACTCTCAGTATAAGGCCTGTACAGGAACCTCAGGCACCACATGACTCTCAGTATAAGGCCTGTACAGGAACCTCAGGCACCACATTACTCTCAGTATAAGACCTGTACAGGAACCCCCGTCATCACATGACTCTCAGTATAAGACCTGTACAGGAACCCCCGGCACCACATGACTGTCAGTATAAGACCTGTACTGGAACCCCCAGCACCACATTACTCTCAGTATAAGACCTGTACAGGAACCCCCGTCACCACCTGACTCTCAGTATAAGACCTGTACAGGAACCCCCGGCACCACATTACTCTAAGTATACGACCTGTACAGGAACCCCCGGCACCACATTACTCTCAGTATGAGACCTGTACAGGAACCCCCGGCACCACATTACTCTCAGTATAAGAACTGTACAGGAACCCCCGGCACCACATTACTCTCAGTATAAGACCTGTACAGGAACCCCCGGCACCACATTACTCTCAGTATAAGACCTATACAGGGTCCCCCGGCACCACATTACTCTCAGTATAAGACCTGTACAGGAACCCCCGGCACCCCATTACTCTCCATTTTAAGACCTGTACAGGAACCCCCGGCACCACATTACTCTCCATTATAAGACCTGTACAGGAACCCCCGGCATCACATTACTCTCAGTAGAAGACCTGTACAGGAACCCCCAGCACCACATTACTCTCAGTATAAGACCTGTACAGGAACCCCCGGCACCACATTACTCTAAGTATAAGACCTGTACAGGAACCCCCGGCACCACATGACTCTCAGTATAAGGCCTGTACAGGAACCTCAGGCACCAAATTACTCTCAGTATAAGGCCTGTACAGGAACCTCAGGCACCACATGACTCTCAGTATAAGGCCTGTACAGGAACCTCAGGCACCACATTACTCTCAGTATAAGACCTGTACAGGAACCCCCGTCACCACATGACTCTCAGTATAAGAACTGTACAGGAACCCCCGGCACCACATTACTCTCAGTATAAGACCTGTACAGGAACCCCCGGCACCACATTACTCTCAGTATAAGACCTGTACAGGAACCCCCGGCACCACATTACTCTCAGTATAAGACCTGTACAGGAACCCCCGGCACCACATTACTCTCAGTATAACAACTGTACAGGAAACCCCGGCACCCCATTACTCTCCATTATAAGACCTGTACAGGAACCTCCGGCACCACATTACTCTCAGTATAAGACCTGTACAGGAACCCTCGGCACCACATTACTCTCAGTATGAGACCTGTACAGGAACCCCAGGCACCACATGACTCTCAGTATAAGACCTGTACAGGAACCCCCGGCACCACATTACTCTCAGTATAAGACCTGTACAGGAACCCCCGGCACCACATTACTCTCAGTATAAGACCTGTACAGGAACCCCCGGCACCACATTACTCTCAGTATAAGACCTGTACAGGAACCCCCGGCACCACATGACTCTCAGTATAAGACCTGTACAGGAACCCCCGGCACCACATTACTGTCAGTATAAGACCTGTACTGGAACCCCCGGCACCACATTACTCTCAGTCTAAGACCTGTACAGGAACCCCCGGCACCACATGACTGTCAGTATAAGACCTGTACTGGAACCCCCGGCACCACATTACTCTCAGTATAAGACCTGTACAGGAACCCCCGGCACCACATTACATTTAGTATAAGACCTGTACAGGAACCCCCGGCACCACATGACTCTCAGTATAAGACCTGTAAAGGAACCCCCGCACCACATTACTCTCAGTATAAGACCTGTACAGGAACCCCCGGCACCACATGACTCTCAGTATAAGACCTGTACAGGAACCCCCGTCACCACATTACTCTCAGTATAAGAACTGTACAGGAACCCCCGGCACCCCATTACTCTCCATTATAAGACCTGTACAGGAACCTCCGGCAGCACATTACTCTCAGTATAAGACCTGTACAGGAACCCTCGGCACCACATTACTCTCAGTATGAGACCTGTACAGGAACCCCCGGCACCACATGACTCTCAGTATAAGACCTGTACAGGAACCCCCGGCACCACATTACTCTCAGTATAAGACCTGTACAGGTACCCCCGGCACCACATGACTCTCAGTAAAAGACCTGTACAGGAACCCCCGGCACCACATGACTCTCAGTATAAGACCTGTACAGGAACCCCCGGCACCACATTACTGTCAGTATAAGACCTGTACTGGAACCCCCGGCACCACATTACTCTCAGTATAAGACCTGTACAGGAACCCCGTCACCACATGACTCTCAGTATAAGACCTGTACAGGAACCCCCGGCACCACATTACTGTCAGTATAAGACCTGTACTGGAACCCCCGGCACCACATTACTCTCAGTATAAGACCTGTACAGGAACCCCCGGCACCACATTACTCTCAGTATAAGACCTGTACAGGAACCCCCGGCACCCCATTACTCTCCATTTTAAGACCTGTACAGGAACCCCCGGCACCACATTACTCTCCATTATAAGACCTGTACAGGAACCCCCGGCATCACATTACTCTCAGTAGAAGACCTGTACAGGAACCCCCAGCACCACATTACTCTCAGTATAAGACCTGTACAGGAACCCCCGGCACCACATTACTCTAAGTATAAGACCTGTACAGGAACCCCCGGCACCACATTACTCTCAGTATAAGACCTGTACAGGAACCCCCGGCACCACATTACTCTCAGTATAAGACCTGTACAGGAACCCCCGGCACGACATTACTCTCAGTATAAGGCCTGTACAGGAACCCCGGCACTACATTACTCTCGGTATAAGACCTGTACAGGAACCCCCGGCACCACATTACTCTCAGTATAAGACCTGGACAGGAACCCCCGGCACCACATGACTCTCAGTATAAGACCTTTAAAGGAACCCCCGCACCACATGACTCTCAGTATAAGACCTATACAGGAACCCCCGTCACCACATTACTCTCAGTATAAGACCTGTACAGGAACCCCCGTCACCACATGACTCTCAGTATAGGACCTGTACAGGAAACCCCGGCACCACATTACTCTCAGTATAAGACCTGTACAGGAACCCCCGGCACCACATGACTCTAAGTATAAGACCTGTACAGGAACCCCCGGCACCACATGACTCTCAGTATGAGACCTGTACAGGAACCCCCGGCACCACATTACTCTCAGTATAAGAACTGTACAGGAACCCCCGGCATCACATGACTCTCAGTATAAGACCTGTACAGGAACCCCCGGCACCACATGACTCTCACTATAAGGCCTGTACAGGAACTTCAGGCACCACATGACTCTCAGTATAAGACCTGTACAGGAACCTCAGGCACCACATGACTCTCAGTATAAGACCTGTAAAGGAACCCCCGGCACCACATGACTCTCAGTATAAGGCCTGTACAGGAACCTCAGGCACCAAATTACTCTCAGTATAAGGCCTGTACAGGAACCTCAGGCACCACATGACTCTCAGTATAAGGCCTGTACAGGAACCTCAGGCACCACATTACTCTCAGTATAAGACCTGTACAGGAACCCCCGTCACCACATGACTCTCAGTATAAGACCTGTACAGGAACCCCCGGCATCACATGACTGTCAGTATAAGACCTGTACTGGAACCCCCAGCACCACATTACTCTCAGTATAAGACCTGTCCAGGAACCCCCGTCACCACATGACTGTCAGTATAAGACCTGTACTGGAACCCCCGGCACCACATTACTCTCAGTATAAGACCTGTACAGGAACCCCCGGCACCACATTACATTTAGTATAAGACCTGTACAGGAACCCCCGGCACCACATGACTCTCAGTATAAGACCTGTAAAGGAACCCCCGCACCACATTACTCTCAGTATAAGACCTGTACAGGAACCCCCGGCACCACATGACTCTCAGTATAAGAACTGTACAGGAACCCCCGGCACCCCATTACTCTCCATTTTAAGACCTGTACAGGAACCCCCGGCACCACATTACTCTCCATTATAAGACCTGTACAGGAACCCCCGGCATCACATTACTCTCAGTATAAGACCTGTACAGGAACCCCCGGCACCACATTACTCTCAGTATAAGACTTGTACAGGAACCCCCGGCACGACATTACTCTCAGTAGAAGGCCTGTACAGGAACCCCGGCACTACATTACTCTCGGTATAAGACCTGTACAGGAACCCCCGGCACTACATTACTCTCAGTATAAGACCTGTACAGGAACCCCCGGCACCACATGACTCTAAGTATAAGACCTGCACAGGAACCCCCGGCATCACATTACTCTCAGTATAAAACATGTACAGGAACCCCCGGCACCACATTACATTTAGTATAAGACCTGTACAGGAACCCCTGGCACCACATTACTCTCAGTATGAGACCTGTACAGGAACCCCCCGCACCATATTACTCTCAGTAAAAGACCTGTAAAGGAAACCCCGGCACCACATTACTCTCAGTATAAGACCTGTACAGGAACCCCCGGCACCACATTACTCTAAGTATAAGACCTGTACAGGAACCCCCGGCACCACATTACTCTCAGTATAAGACCTGTACAGGAACCCCCGGCACCACATGACTCTCAGTATAAGACCCGTACAGGAACCCCCGGCACCACATGACTCTCAGTATAAGACCCGTACAGGAACCCCCGGCATCACATTACTCTCAGTATAAGACCTGTACAGGAACCCCCGGCACCACATTACATTTAGTATAAGACCTGTACAGGAACCCCTGGCACCACATTACTCTCAGTATGAGACCTGTACAGGAACCCCCCGCACCATATTACTCTCAGTATAAGACCTGTAAAGGAAACCCCGGCACCACATTACTCTCAGTATAAGACCTGTACAGGAACCTCAGGCATCACATTACTCTAAGTATAAGACCTGTACAGGAACCCCCGGCACCACATTACTCTCAGTATAAGACCTGTACAGGAACCCCCGGCACCACATTACTCTCAGTATAAGACCTGTACAGGAACCCCCGGCACCACATTACTCTCAGTATAAGAACTGTACAGGAACCTCAGGCATCACATTACTCTAAGTATAAGACCTGTACAGGAACCCCCGGCACCACATTACTCTCAGTAAAAGACCTGTACAGGAACCCCCGGCACCACATGACTCTCAGTATAAGACCCGTACAGGAACCCCCGGCACCCCATTACTCTCCATTTTAAGACCTATACAGGAACCCCCGGCATCACATTACTCTCAGTATAAGACCTGTACAGGAACATCAGGCACCACATTACTCTCAGGATAAGACCTGTACAGGAACCCCCGGCACCACATTACATTTAGTATAAGACCTGTACAGGAACCCCTGGCACCACATTACTCTCAGTATAAGACCTGTAAAGGAAACCCTGGCACCAAATTACTCCCAGTATAAGACCTGTACAGGAACCCCCGTCACCACATGACTCTCAGTATAAGACCTGTACAGGAACCCCCGGCACCACATTACTCTAAGTATAAGACCTGTACAGGAACCCCCGGCACCACATTACTCTCAGTATAAGACCTGTACAGGAACCCCCGCACCACATTACTCTCAGTATAAGACCTGTACAGGAACCCCCGTCACCACATTACTCTCAGTATAAGACCTGTACAGGAACCCCCGTCACCACATGACTCTCAGTATAGGACCTGTACAGGAACCCCCGGCACCACATTACTCTCAGTATAAGACCTGTACAGGAACCCCCGGCACCACATGACTCTAAGTATAAGACCTGTACAGGAACCCCCGGCACCACATGACTCTCAGTATGAGACCTGTACAGGAACCCCCGGCACCACATTACTCTCAGTATAAGAACTGTACAGGAACCCCCGGCACCACATGACTCTCAGTATAAGACCTGTACAGGAACCTCAGGCACCACATGACTCTCAGTATAAGACCTGTACAGGAACCCCCGGCATCACATGACTCTCAGTATAAGACCTGTACAGGAACCCCCGGCACCACATGACTCTCACTATAAGGCCTGTACAGGAACCTCAGGCACCACATGACTCTCAGTATAAGACCTGTACAGGAACCTCAGGCACCACATGACTCTCAGTATAAGGCCTGTACAGGAACCTCAGGCACCACATGACTCTCAGTATAAGGCCTGTACAGGAACCTCAGGCACCACATTACTCTCAGTATAAGACCTGTACAGGAACCCCCGTCACCACCTGACTCTCAGTATAAGACCTGTACAGGAACCCCCGGCACCACATTACTCTAAGTATACGACCTGTACAGGAACCCCCGGCACCACATTACTCTCAGTATGAGACCTGTACAGGAACCCCCGGCACCACATTACTCTCAGTATAAGAACTGTACAGGAACCCCCGGCACCACATTACTCTCAGTATAAGACCTGTACAGGAACCCCCGGCACCACATTACTCTCAGTATAAGACCTATACAGGGTCCCCCGGCACCACATTACTCTCAGTATAAGACCTGTACAGGAACCCCCGGCACCCCATTACTCTCCATTTTAAGACCTGTACAGGAACCCCCGGCACCACATTACTCTCCATTATAAGACCTGTACAGGAACCCCCGGCATCACATTACTCTCAGTAGAAGACCTGTACAGGAACCCCCAGCACCACATTACTCTCAGTATAAGACCTGTACAGGAACCCCCGGCACCACATTACTCTAAGTATAAGACCTGTACAGGAACCCCCGGCACCACATGACTCTCAGTATAAGGCCTGTACAGGAACCTCAGGCACCAAATTACTCTCAGTATAAGGCCTGTACAGGAACCTCAGGCACCACATGACTCTCAGTATAAGGCCTGTACAGGAACCTCAGGCACCACATTACTCTCAGTATAAGACCTGTACAGGAACCCCCGTCACCACATGACTCTCAGTATAAGAACTGTACAGGAACCCCCGGCACCACATTACTCTCAGTATAAGACCTGTACAGGAACCCCCGGCACCACATTACTCTCAGTATAAGACCTGTACAGGAACCCCCGGCACCACATTACTCTCAGTATAAGACCTGTACAGGAACCCCCGGCACCACATTACTCTCAGTATAACAACTGTACAGGAAACCCCGGCACCCCATTACTCTCCATTATAAGACCTGTACAGGAACCTCCGGCACCACATTACTCTCAGTATAAGACCTGTACAGGAACCCTCGGCACCACATTACTCTCAGTATGAGACCTGTACAGGAACCCCAGGCACCACATGACTCTCAGTATAAGACCTGTACAGGAACCCCCGGCACCACATTACTCTCAGTATAAGACCTGTACAGGAACCCCCGGCACCACATTACTCTCAGTATAAGACCTGTACAGGAACCCCCGGCACCACATTACTCTCAGTATAAGACCTGTACAGGAACCCCCGGCACCACATGACTCTCAGTATAAGACCTGTACAGGAACCCCCGGCACCACATTACTGTCAGTATAAGACCTGTACTGGAACCCCCGGCACCACATTACTCTCAGTCTAAGACCTGTACAGGAACCCCCGGCACCACATGACTGTCAGTATAAGACCTGTACTGGAACCCCCGGCACCACATTACTCTCAGTATAAGACCTGTACAGGAACCCCCGGCACCACATTACATTTAGTATAAGACCTGTACAGGAACCCCCGGCACCACATGACTCTCAGTATAAGACCTGTAAAGGAACCCCCGCACCACATTACTCTCAGTATAAGACCTGTACAGGAACCCCCGGCACCACATGACTCTCAGTATAAGACCTGTACAGGAACCCCCGTCACCACATTACTCTCAGTATAAGAACTGTACAGGAACCCCCGGCACCCCATTACTCTCCATTATAAGACCTGTACAGGAACCTCCGGCAGCACATTACTCTCAGTATAAGACCTGTACAGGAACCCTCGGCACCACATTACTCTCAGTATGAGACCTGTACAGGAACCCCCGGCACCACATGACTCTCAGTATAAGACCTGTACAGGAACCCCCGGCACCACATTACTCTCAGTATAAGACCTGTACAGGTACCCCCGGCACCACATGACTCTCAGTAAAAGACCTGTACAGGAACCCCCGGCACCACATGACTCTCAGTATAAGACCTGTACAGGAACCTCAGGCACCACATGACTCTCAGTATAAGGCCTGTACAGGAACCTCAGGCACCACATGACTCTCAGTATAAGGCCTGTACAGGAACCTCAGGCACCACATTACTCTCAGTATAAGACCTGTACAGGAACCCCCGTCACCACCTGACTCTCAGTATAAGACCTGTACAGGAACCCCCGGCACCACATTACTCTAAGTATACGACCTGTACAGGAACCCCCGGCACCACATTACTCTCAGTATGAGACCTGTACAGGAACCCCCGGCACCACATTACTCTCAGTATAAGAACTGTACAGGAACCCCCGGCACCACATTACTCTCAGTATAAGACCTGTACAGGAACCCCCGGCACCACATTACTCTCAGTATAAGACCTATACAGGGTCCCCCGGCACCACATTACTCTCAGTATAAGACCTGTACAGGAACCCCCGGCACCCCATTACTCTCCATTTTAAGACCTGTACAGGAACCCCCGGCACCACATTACTCTCCATTATAAGACCTGTACAGGAACCCCCGGCATCACATTACTCTCAGTAGAAGACCTGTACAGGAACCCCCAGCACCACATTACTCTCAGTATAAGACCTGTACAGGAACCCCCGGCACCACATTACTCTAAGTATAAGACCTGTACAGGAACCCCCGGCACCACATGACTCTCAGTATAAGGCCTGTACAGGAACCTCAGGCACCAAATTACTCTCAGTATAAGGCCTGTACAGGAACCTCAGGCACCACATGACTCTCAGTATAAGGCCTGTACAGGAACCTCAGGCACCACATTACTCTCAGTATAAGACCTGTACAGGAACCCCCGTCACCACATGACTCTCAGTATAAGAACTGTACAGGAACCCCCGGCACCACATTACTCTCAGTATAAGACCTGTACAGGAACCCCCGGCACCACATTACTCTCAGTATAAGACCTGTACAGGAACCCCCGGCACCACATTACTCTCAGTATAAGACCTGTACAGGAACCCCCGGCACCACATTACTCTCAGTATAACAACTGTACAGGAAACCCCGGCACCCCATTACTCTCCATTATAAGACCTGTACAGGAACCTCCGGCACCACATTACTCTCAGTATAAGACCTGTACAGGAACCCTCGGCACCACATTACTCTCAGTATGAGACCTGTACAGGAACCCCAGGCACCACATGACTCTCAGTATAAGACCTGTACAGGAACCCCCGGCACCACATTACTCTCAGTATAAGACCTGTACAGGAACCCCCGGCACCACATTACTCTCAGTATAAGACCTGTACAGGAACCCCCGGCACCACATTACTCTCAGTATAAGACCTGTACAGGAACCCCCGGCACCACATGACTCTCAGTATAAGACCTGTACAGGAACCCCCGGCACCACATTACTGTCAGTATAAGACCTGTACTGGAACCCCCGGCACCACATTACTCTCAGTCTAAGACCTGTACAGGAACCCCCGGCACCACATGACTGTCAGTATAAGACCTGTACTGGAACCCCCGGCACCACATTACTCTCAGTATAAGACCTGTACAGGAACCCCCGGCACCACATTACATTTAGTATAAGACCTGTACAGGAACCCCCGGCACCACATGACTCTCAGTATAAGACCTGTAAAGGAACCCCCGCACCACATTACTCTCAGTATAAGACCTGTACAGGAACCCCCGGCACCACATGACTCTCAGTATAAGACCTGTACAGGAACCCCCGTCACCACATTACTCTCAGTATAAGAACTGTACAGGAACCCCCGGCACCCCATTACTCTCCATTATAAGACCTGTACAGGAACCTCCGGCAGCACATTACTCTCAGTATAAGACCTGTACAGGAACCCTCGGCACCACATTACTCTCAGTATGAGACCTGTACAGGAACCCCCGGCACCACATGACTCTCAGTATAAGACCTGTACAGGAACCCCCGGCACCACATTACTCTCAGTATAAGACCTGTACAGGTACCCCCGGCACCACATGACTCTCAGTAAAAGACCTGTACAGGAACCCCCGGCACCACATGACTCTCAGTATAAGACCTGTACAGGAACCCCCGGCACCACATTACTGTCAGTATAAGACCTGTACTGGAACCCCCGGCACCACATTACTCTCAGTATAAGACCTGTACAGGAACCCCGTCACCACATGACTCTCAGTATAAGACCTGTACAGGAACCCCCGGCACCACATTACTGTCAGTATAAGACCTGTACTGGAACCCCCGGCACCACATTACTCTCAGTATAAGACCTGTACAGGAACCCCCGGCACCACATTACTCTCAGTATAAGACCTGTACAGGAACCCCCGGCACCCCATTACTCTCCATTTTAAGACCTGTACAGGAACCCCCGGCACCACATTACTCTCCATTATAAGACCTGTACAGGAACCCCCGGCATCACATTACTCTCAGTAGAAGACCTGTACAGGAACCCCCAGCACCACATTACTCTCAGTATAAGACCTGTACAGGAACCCCCGGCACCACATTACTCTAAGTATAAGACCTGTACAGGAACCCCCGGCACCACATTACTCTCAGTATAAGACCTGTACAGGAACCCCCGGCACCACATTACTCTCAGTATAAGACCTGTACAGGAACCCCCGGCACGACATTACTCTCAGTATAAGGCCTGTACAGGAACCCCGGCACTACATTACTCTCGGTATAAGACCTGTACAGGAACCCCCGGCACCACATTACTCTCAGTATAAGACCTGGACAGGAACCCCCGGCACCACATGACTCTCAGTATAAGACCTTTAAAGGAACCCCCGCACCACATGACTCTCAGTATAAGACCTATACAGGAACCCCCGTCACCACATTACTCTCAGTATAAGACCTGTACAGGAACCCCCGTCACCACATGACTCTCAGTATAGGACCTGTACAGGAAACCCCGGCACCACATTACTCTCAGTATAAGACCTGTACAGGAACCCCCGGCACCACATGACTCTAAGTATAAGACCTGTACAGGAACCCCCGGCACCACATGACTCTCAGTATGAGACCTGTACAGGAACCCCCGGCACCACATTACTCTCAGTATAAGAACTGTACAGGAACCCCCGGCATCACATGACTCTCAGTATAAGACCTGTACAGGAACCCCCGGCACCACATGACTCTCACTATAAGGCCTGTACAGGAACTTCAGGCACCACATGACTCTCAGTATAAGACCTGTACAGGAACCTCAGGCACCACATGACTCTCAGTATAAGACCTGTAAAGGAACCCCCGGCACCACATGACTCTCAGTATAAGGCCTGTACAGGAACCTCAGGCACCAAATTACTCTCAGTATAAGGCCTGTACAGGAACCTCAGGCACCACATGACTCTCAGTATAAGGCCTGTACAGGAACCTCAGGCACCACATTACTCTCAGTATAAGACCTGTACAGGAACCCCCGTCACCACATGACTCTCAGTATAAGACCTGTACAGGAACCCCCGGCATCACATGACTGTCAGTATAAGACCTGTACTGGAACCCCCAGCACCACATTACTCTCAGTATAAGACCTGTCCAGGAACCCCCGTCACCACATGACTGTCAGTATAAGACCTGTACTGGAACCCCCGGCACCACATTACTCTCAGTATAAGACCTGTACAGGAACCCCCGGCACCACATTACATTTAGTATAAGACCTGTACAGGAACCCCCGGCACCACATGACTCTCAGTATAAGACCTGTAAAGGAACCCCCGCACCACATTACTCTCAGTATAAGACCTGTACAGGAACCCCCGGCACCACATGACTCTCAGTATAAGACCTGTACAGGAACCCCCGTCACCACATTACTCTCAGTATAAGAACTGTACAGGAACCCCCGGCACCCCATTACTCTCCATTATAAGACCTGTACAGGAACCTCCGGCAGCACATTACTCTCAGTATAAGACCTGTACAGGAACCCTCGGCACCACATTACTCTCAGTATGAGACCTGTACAGGAACCCCCGGCACCACATGACTCTCAGTATAAGACCTGTACAGGAACCCCCGGCACCACATTACTCTCAGTATAAGACCTGTACAGGTACCCCCGGCACCACATGACTCTCAGTAAAAGACCTGTACAGGAACCCCCGGCACCACATGACTCTCAGTATAAGACCTGTACAGGAACCCCCGGCACCACATTACTGTCAGTATAAGACCTGTACTGGAACCCCCGGCACCACATTACTCTCAGTATAAGACCTGTACAGGAACCCCGTCACCACATGACTCTCAGTATAAGACCTGTACAGGAACCCCCGGCACCACATTACTGTCAGTATAAGACCTGTACTGGAACCCCCGGCACCACATTACTCTCAGTATAAGACCTGTACAGGAACCCCCGGCACCACATTACTCTCAGTATAAGACCTGTACAGGAACCCCCGGCACCCCATTACTCTCCATTTTAAGACCTGTACAGGAACCCCCGGCACCACATTACTCTCCATTATAAGACCTGTACAGGAACCCCCGGCATCACATTACTCTCAGTAGAAGACCTGTACAGGAACCCCCAGCACCACATTACTCTCAGTATAAGACCTGTACAGGAACCCCCGGCACCACATTACTCTCAGTATAAGACCTGTACAGGAACCCCCGGCACGACATTACTCTCAGTATAAGGCCTGTACAGGAACCCCGGCACTACATTACTCTCGGTATAAGACCTGTACAGGAACCCCCGGCACCACATTACTCTCAGTATAAGACCTGGACAGGAACCCCCGGCACCACATGACTCTCAGTATAAGACCTTTAAAGGAACCCCCGCACCACATGACTCTCAGTATAAGACCTGTACAGGAACCCCCGTCACCACATTACTCTCAGTATAAGACCTGTACAGGAACCCCCGTCACCACATGACTCTCAGTATAGGACCTGTACAGGAAACCCCGGCACCACATTACTCTCAGTATAAGACCTGTACAGGAACCCCCGGCACCACATGACTCTAAGTATAAGACCTGTACAGGAACCCCCGGCACCACATTACTCTCAGTATAAGAACTGTACAGGAACCCCCGGCACCACATGACTCTCAGTATAAGACCTGTACAGGAACCTCAGGCACCACATGACTCTCAGTATAAGACCTGTACAGGAACCCCCAGCACCACATTACTCTCAGTATAAGACCTGTACAGGAACCCCCGGCACCACATTACTCTCAGTATAAGACCTGTACAGGAACCCCCGGCACGACATTACTCTCAGTATAAGGCCTGTACAGGAACCCCGGCACCACATGACTCTCAGTATAAGACCTTTAAAGGAACCCCCGCACCACATGACTCTCAGTATAAGACCTGTACAGGAACCCCCGGCACCACATTACTCTCAGTATAAGAACTGTACAGGAACCCCCGGCACCACATGACTCTCAGTATAAGACCTGTACAGGAACCTCAGGCACCACATGACTCTCAGTATAAGACCTGTACAGGAACCCCCGGCATCACATGACTCTCAGTATAAGACCTGTACAGGAACCCCCGGCACCACATGACTCTCACTATAAGGCCTGTACAGGAACTTCAGGCACCACATGACTCTCAGTATAAGACCTGTACAGGAACCTCAGGCACCACATGACTCTCAGTATAAGACCTGTACAGGAACCCCCGGCACGACATTACTCTCAGTATAAGGCCTGTACAGGAACCCCGGCACTACATTACTCTCGGTATAAGACCTGTACAGGAACCCCCGGCACCACATTACTCTCAGTATAAGACCTGGACAGGAACCCCCGGCACCACATGACTCTCAGTATAAGACCTTTAAAGGAACCCCCGCACCACATGACTCTCAGTATAAGACCTGTACAGGAACCCCCGGCACCACATTACTCTCAGTATAAGAACTGTACAGGAACCCCCGGCACCACATGACTCTCAGTATAAGACCTGTACAGGAACCTCAGGCACCACATGACTCTCAGTATAAGACCTGTACAGGAACCCCCGGCATCACATGACTCTCAGTATAAGACCTGTACAGGAACCCCCGGCACCACATGACTCTCACTATAAGGCCTGTACAGGAACTTCAGGCACCACATGACTCTCAGTATAAGACCTGTACAGGAACCTCAGGCACCACATGACTCTCAGTATAAGACCTGTAAAGGAACCCCCGGCACCACATGACTCTCAGTATAAGGCCTGTACAGGAACCTCAGGCACCAAATTACTCTCAGTATAAGGCCTGTACAGGAACCTCAGGCACCACATGACTCTCAGTATAAGGCCTGTACAGGAACCTCAGGCACCACATTACTCTCAGTATAAGACCTGTACAGGAACCCCCGTCACCACATGACTCTCAGTATAAGACCTGTACAGGAACCCCCGGCATCACATGACTGTCAGTATAAGACCTGTACTGGAACCCCCAGCACCACATTACTCTCAGTATAAGACCTGTCCAGGAACCCCCGTCACCACCTGACTCTCAGTATAAGACCTGTACAGGAAACCCCGGCACCACATTACTCTAAGTATAAGACCTGTACAGGAACCCCCGGCACCACATTACTCTCAGTATGAGACCTGTACAGGAACCCCCGGCACCACATTACTCTCAGTATAAGAACTGTACAGGAACCCCCGGCACCACATTACTCTCAGTATAAGACCTGTACAGGAACCCCCGGCACCACATTACTCTCAGTATAAGACCTGTACAGGAACCCCCGGCACCCCATTACTCTCCATTTTAAGACCTGTACAGGAACCCCCGGCACCACATTACTCTCCATTATAAGACCTGTACAGGAACCCCCGGCATCACATTACTCTCAGTAGAAGACCTGTACAGGAACCCCAAGCACCACATTACTCTCAGTATAAGACCTGTACAGGAACCCCCGGCACCACATTACTCTAAGTATAAGACCTGTACAGGAACCCCCGGCACCACATTACTCTCAGTATAAGACCTGTACAGGAACCCCCGGCACCACATTACTCTCAGTTTAAGGCCTGTACAGGAACCCCGGCACTACATTACTCTCGGTATAAGACCTGTACCAGAACCCCCCGGCACCACATTACTCTCAGTATAAGACCTGTACAGGAACCCCCGGCACCACATGACTCTCAGTATAAGACCTGTACAGGAACCCCCGGCACCACATTACTCTCAGTATAAGAACTGTACAGGAACCCCCGGCACCTCATTACTCTCCATTATAAGACCTGTACAGGAACCTCCGGCACCACATTACTCTCAGTATAAGACCTGTACAGGAACCCTCGGCACCACATTACTCTCAGTATGAGACCTGTACAGGAACCCCCGGCACCACATGACTCTCAGTATAAGACCTGTACAGGAACCCCCGGCACCACATTACTCTCAGTATAAGACCTGTACAGGAACCCCCGGCACCACATTACTCTCAGTATAAGACCTGTACAGGAACCCCCGGCACCACATGACTCTCAGTCTAAGACCTGTACAGGAACCCCCGTCACCACGCGACTCTCAGTATAAGACCTGTACAGGAACCCCCGGCACCACATGACTGTCAGTATAAGACCTGTACTGGAACCCCCGGCACCACATTACTCTCAGTATAAGACCTGTTCAGGAACCCCCGGCACCACATTACATTTAGTATAAGACCTGTACAGGAACCCCCGGCACGACATGACTCTCAGTATAAGACCTGTAAAGGAACCCCCGCACCACATTACTCTCAGTATAAGACCTGTACAGGAACCCCCGGCACCACATGACTCTCAGTATAAGACCTGTACAGGAACCCCCGTCACCACATTACTCTCAGTAAAAGAACTGTACAGGAACCCCCGGCACCCCATTACTCTCCATTATAAGACCTGTACAGGAACCTCCGGCAGCACATTACTCTCAGTATAAGACCTGTACAGGAACCCTCGGCACCACATTACTCTCAGTATGAGACCTGTACAGGAACCCCCGGCACCACATGACTCTCAGTATAAGACCTGTACAGGAACCCCCGGCACCACATTACTCTCAGTATAAGACCTGTACAGGAACCCCCGGCACCACATGACTCTCAGTAAAAGACCTGTACAGGAACCCCTGGAACCACATGACTCTCAGTATAAGACCTGTACAGGAACCCCCGGCACCACATTACTGTCAGTATAAGACCTGTACTGGAACCCCCGGCACCACATTACTCTCAGTATAAGACCTGTACAGGAACCCCGTCACCACATGACTCTCAGTATAAGACCTGTACAGGAACCCCCGGCACCACATTACTGTCAGTATAAGACCTGTACTGGAACCCCCGGCACCACATTACTCTCAGTATAAGACCTGTACAGGAACCCCCGGCACCACATTACTCTCAGTATAAGACCTGTACAGGAACCCCCGGCACCCCATTACTCTCCATTTTAAGACCTGTACAGGAACCCCCGGCAGCACATTACTCTCCATTATAAGACCTGTACAGGAACCCCCGGCATCACATTACTCTCAGTAGAAGACCTGTACAGGAACCCCCAGCACCACATTACTCTCAGTATAAGACCTGTACAGGAACCCCCGGCACCACATTACTCTAAGTATAAGACCTGTACAGGAACCCCTGGCACCACATTACTCTCAGTATAAGACCTGTACAGGAACCCCCGGCACCACATGACTCTCAGTATAAGACCTGTAAAGGAACCCCCGGCACCACATTACTCTCAGTATAAGACCTGTACAGGAACCCCTGGCACGACATTACTCTCAGTATAAGACCTGTAAAGGAACCCCCGCACCACATGACTCTCAGTATAAGACCTGTACAGGAACCCCCGTCACCACATTACTCTCAGTATAAGTCCTGTACAGGAACCCCCGTCACCACATGACTCTCAGTATAGGACCTGTACAGGAACCCCCGGCACCACATTACTCTCAGTATAAGACCTGTACAGGAACCCCCGGCACCACATGACTCTAAGTATAAGACCTGTACAGGAACCCCCGGCACCACATGACTCTCAGTATGAGACCTGTACAGGAACCCCCGGCACCACATTACTCTCAGTATAAGAACTGTACAGGAACCCCCGGCACCACATGACTCTCAGTATAAGACCTGTACAGGAACCTCAGGCACCACATGACTCTCAGTATAAGACCTGTACAGGAACCCCCGGCATCACATGACTCTCAGTATAAGACCTGTACAGGAACCCCCGGCACCACATGACTCTCACTATAAGGCCTGTACAGGAACCTCAGGCACCACATGACTCTCAGTATAAGACCTGTACAGGAACCCCCGTCACCACATGACTCTCAGTATAGGACCTGTACAGGAACCCCCGGCACCACATTACTCTCAGTATAAGACCTGTACAGGAACCCCCGGCACCACATGACTCTAAGTATAAGACCTGTACAGGAACCCCCGGCACCACATGACTCTCAGTATAAGGCCTGTACAGGAACCTCAGGCACCAAATTACTCTCAGTATAAGGCCTGTACCGGAACCTCAGGCACCACATTACTCTCAGTATAAGGCCTGTACAGGAACCTCAGGCACCACATTACTCTCAGTATAAAACCTGTACAGGAACCCCCGTCACCACATGACTCTCAGTATAAGACCTGTACAGGAACCCCCGGCACCACATGACTGTCAGTATAAGACCTGTACTGGAACCCCCAGCACCACATTACTCTCAGTATAAGACCTGTACAGGAACCCCCGTCACCACCTGACTCTCAGTATAAGACCTGTACAGGAACCCCCGGCACCACATTACTCTAAGTATAAGACCTGTACAGGAACCCCCGGCACCACATTACTCTCAGTATGAGACCTGTACAGGAACCCCCGGCACCACATTACTCTCAGTATAAGAACTGTACAGGAACCCCCGGCACCACATTACTCTCAGTATAAGACCTGTACAGGAACCCCCGGCACCACATTACTCTCAGTATAAGACCTGTACAGGAACCCCCGGCACCACATTACTCTCAGTATAAGACCTGTACAGGAACCCCCGGCACCCCATTACTCTCCATTTTAAGACCTGTACAGGAACCCCCGGCACCACATTACTCTCCATTATAAGACCTGTACAGGAACACCCGGCATCACATTACTCTCAGTAGAAGACCTGTACAGGAACCGCCAGCACCACATTACTCTCAGTATAAGACCTGTACAGGTACCCCCGGCACCACATTACTCTCAGTATAAGACCTGTACAGGAACCCCCGGCACCACATTACTCTCAGTATAAGACCTGTACAGGAACCCCCGGCACCACATTACTCTCAGTATAAGAACTGTACAGGAACCCCCGGCACCCCATTACTCTCCATTATAAGACCTGTACAGGAACCTCCGGCACCACATTACTCTCAGTATAAGACCTGTACAGGAACCCTCAGCACCACATTACTCTCAGTATGAGACCTGTACAGGAACCCCCGGCACCACATGACTCTCAGTATAAGACCTGTACAGGAACCCCCGGCACCACATTACTCTCAGTATAAGACCTGTACAGGAACCCCCGGCACCACATTACTCTCAGTATAAGACCTGTACAGGAACCCCCGGCACCACATTACTCTCAGTATAAGACCTGTACAGGAACCCCCGGCACCACATTACTCTCAGTATAAGACCTGTACAGGAACCCCCGGCACCACATTACTCTCAGTATAAGACCTGTACAGGAACCCCCGGCACCACATGACTCTCAGTATAAGACCTGTACAGGAACCTCAGGCACCACATGACTGTCAGTATAAGACCTTTACTGGAACCCCCAGCACCACATTACTCTCAGTATAAGACCTGTACAGGAACCCCCGTCACCACCTGACTCTCAGTATAAGACCTGTACAGGAACCCCCGGCACCACATTACTCTAAGTATAAGACCTGTACAGGAACCCCCGGCACCACATTACTCTCAGTATGAGACCTGTACAGGAACCCCCGGCACCACATTACTCTCAGTATAAGAACTGTACAGGAACCCCCGGCACCACATTACTCTCAGTATAAGACCTGTACAGGAACCCCCGGCACCACATTACTCTCAGTATAAGACCTGTACAGGAACCCCCGGCACCACATTACTCTCAGTATAAGACCTGTACAGGAACCCCCGGCACCCCATTACTCTCCATTTTAAGACCTGTACAGGAACCCCCGGCACCACATTACTCTCCATTATAAGACCTGTACAGGAACCCCCGGCATCACATTACTCTCAGTAGAAGACCTGTACAGGAACCGCCAGCACCACATTACTCTCAGTATAAGACCTGTACAGGTACCCCCGGCACCACATTACTCTAAGTATAAGACCTGTACAGGAACCCCCGGCACCACATTACTCTCAGTATAAGACCTGTACAGGAACCCCCGGCACCACATTACTCTCAGTATAAGACCTGTACAGGAACCCCCGGCACCACATTACTCTCAGTATAAGAACTGTACAGGAACCCCCGGCACCCCATTACTCTCCATTATAAGACCTGTACAGGAACCTCCGGCACCACATTACTCTCAGTATAAGACCTGTACAGGAACCCTCAGCACCACATTACTCTCAGTATGAGACCTGTACAGGAACCCCCGGCACCACATGACTCTCAGTATAAGACCTGTACAGGAACCCCCGGCACCACATTACTCTCAGTATAAGACCTGTACAGGAACCCCCGGCACCACATTACTCTCAGTATAAGACCTGTACAGGAACCCCCGGCACCACATTACTCTCAGTATAAGACCTGTACAGGAACCCCCGGCACCACATGACTCTCAGTATAAGACCTGTACAGGAACCCCCGGCACCACATTACTGTCAGTATAAGACCTGTACTGGAACCCCCGGCACCACATTACTCTCAGTCTAAGACCTGTACAGGAACCCCCGTCACCACGCGACTCTCAGTATAAGACCTGTACAGGAACCCCCGGCACCACATGACTGTCAGTATAAGACCTGTACTGGAACCCCCGGCACCACATTACTCTCAGTATAAGACCTGTACAGGAACCCCCGGCACCACATTACATTTAGTATAAGACCTGTACAGGAACCCCCGGCACCACATGACTCTCAGTATAAGACCTGTAAAGGAACCCCCGCACCACATTACTCTTAGTATAAGACCTGTACAGGAACCCCCGGCACCACATGACTCTCAGTATAAGACCTGTACAGGAACCCCCGTCACCACATTACTCTCAGTATAAGAACTGTAGAGGAACCCCCGGCACCCCATTAATCTCCATTATAAGACCTGTACAGGAACCTCCGGCAGCACATTACTCTCAGTATAAGACCTGTACAGGAACCCTCGGCACCACATTACTCTCAGTATGAGACCTGTACAGGAACCCCCGGCACCACATGACTCTCAGTATAAGAGCTGTACAGGAACCCCCGGCACCACATTACTCTCAGTAAAAGACCTGTACAGGAACCCTTGGCACCACATGACTCTCAGTATAAGACCTGTACAGGAACCCCCGGCACCACATTACTGTCAGTATAAGACCTGTACAGGAACCCCCGGCACCACATTACATTTAGTATAAGACCTGTACAGGAACCCCCGGCACCACATGATTCTCAGTATAAGACCTGTAAAGGAACCCCCGCACCACATGACTCTCAGTATAAGACCTGTACAGGAACCCCCGTCACCACATTACTCTCAGTATAAGAACTGTACAGGAACCCCCGGCACCCCATTACTCTCCATTATAAGACCTGTACAGGAACCTCCGGCAGCACATTACTCTCAGTATAAGACCTGTACAGGAACCCTCGGCACCACATTACTCTCAGTATGAGACCTGTACAGGAACCCCCGGCACCACATGACTCTCAGTATAAGAGCTGTACAGGAACCCCCGGCACCACATTACTCTCAGTAAAAGACCTGTACAGGAACCCTTGGCACCACATGACTCTCAGTATAAGACCTGTACAGGAACCCCCGGCACCACATTACTGTCAGTATAAGACCTGTACTGGAACCCCCGGCACCACATTACTCTCAGTATAAGACCTGTACAGGAACCCCATTACCACATGACTCTCAGTATAAGACCTGTACAGGAACCCCCGGCACCACATTACTGTCAGTATAAGACCTGTACTGGAACCCCCGGCACCACATTACTCTCAGTATAAGACCTGTACAGGAACCCCATTACCACATGACTCTCAGTATAAGACCTGTACAGGAACCCCCGGCACCACATTACTCTCAGTATAAGACCTGTACAGGAACCCCCGGCACCCCATTACTCTCCATTTTAAGACCTGTACAGGAACCCCCGGCAGCACATTACTCTCCATTATAAGACCTGTACAGGAACCCCCGGCATCACATTACTCTCAGTAGAAGACCTGTACAGGAACCCCCGGCACCACATTACTGTCAGTATAAGACCTGTACTGGAACCCCCGGCACCACATTACTCTCAGTCTAAGACCTGTACAGGAACCCCCGTCACCACGCGACTCTCAGTATAAGACCTGTACAGGAACCCCCGGCACCCCATTACTCTCCATTATAAGACCTGTACAGGAACCCCCGGCAGCACATTACTCTCAGTATAAGACCTGTACAGGAACCCCCGGCACCACATTACTCTCAGTATGAGACCTGTACAGGAACCCCCGTCACCACGCGACTCTCAGTATAAGACCTGTACAGGAACCCCCGGCACCACATGACTGTCAGTATAAGACCTGTACTGGAACCCCCGGCACCACATTACTCTCAGTATAAGACCTGTACAGGAACCCCCGGCACCACATTACATTTAGTATAAGACCTGTACAGGAACCCCCGCACCACATTACTCTTAGTATAAGACCTGTACAGGAACCCCCGGCACCACATGACTCTCAGTATAAGACCTGTACAGGAACCCCCGTCACCACATTACTCTCAGTATAAGAACTGTACAGGAACCCCCGGCACCCCATTACTCTCCATTATAAGACCTGTACAGGAACCTCCGGCAGCACATTACTCTCAGTATAAGACCTGTACAGGAACCCTCGGCACCACATTACTCTCAGTATGAGACCTGTACTGGAACCCCCGGCACCACATTACTCTCAGTATAAGACCTGTACAGGAACCCCCGGCACCACATTACATTTAGTATAAGACCTGTAAAGGAACCCCCGCACCACATTACTCTTAGTATAAGACCTGTACAGGAACCCCCGGCACCACATGACTCTCAGTATAAGACCTGTACAGGAACCCCCGTCACCACATTACTCTCAGTATAAGAACTGTACAGGAACCCCCGGCACCCCATTACTCTCCATTATAAGACCTGTACAGGAACCCCCGCACCACATTACTCTTAGTATAAGACCTGTACAGGAACCCCCGGCACCACATGACTCTCAGTATAAGACCTGTACAGGAACCCCCGTCACCACATTACTCTCCATTATAAGACCTGTACAGGAACCTCCGGCAGCACATTACTCTCAGTATAAGACCTGTACAGGAACCCTCGGCACCACATTACTCTCAGTATGAGAACTGTACAGGAACCCCCGGCACCCCATTACTCTCCATTATAAGACCTGTACAGGAACCTCCGGCAGCACATTACTCTCAGTATAAGACCTGTACAGGAACCCTCGGCACCACATTACTCTCAGTATGAGACCTGTACAGGAACCCCCGGCACCACATGACTCTCAGTATAAGAGCTGTACAGGAACCCCCGGCACCACATTACTCTCAGTAAAAGACCTGTACAGGAACCCTTGGCACCACATGACTCTCAGTATAAGACCTGTACAGGAACCCCCGGCACCACATTACTGTCAGTATAAGACCTGTACAGGAACCCCCGGCACCACATTACATTTAGTATAAGACCTGTACAGGAACCCCCGGCACCACATGACTCTCAGTATAAGACCTGTAAAGGAACCCCCGCACCACATTACTCTTAGTATAAGACCTGTACAGGAACCCCCGGCACCACATGACTCTCAGTATAAGACCTGTACAGGAACCCCCGTCACCACATTACTCTCAGTATGAGAACTGTACAGGAACCCCCGGCACCCCATTACTCTCCATTATAAGACCTGTACAGGAACCTCCGGCAGCACATTACTCTCAGTATAAGACCTGTACAGGAACCCTCGGCACCACATTACTCTCAGTATGAGACCTGTACAGGAACCCCCGGCACCACATGACTCTCAGTATAAGAGCTGTACAGGAACCCCCGGCACCACATTACTCTCAGTAAAAGACCTGTACAGGAACCCTTGGCACCACATGACTCTCAGTATAAGACCTGTACAGGAACCCCCGGCACCACATTACTGTCAGTATAAGACCTGTACAGGAACCCCATTACCACATGACTCTCAGTATAAGACCTGTACAGGAACCCCCGGCACCACATTACTGTCAGTATAAGACCTGTACTGGAACCCCCGGCACCACATTACTCTCAGTCTAAGACCTGTACAGGAACCCCCGTCACCACGCGACTCTCAGTATAAGACCTGTACAGGAACCCCCGGCACCACATGACTGTCAGTATAAGACCTGTACTGGAACCCCCGGCACCACATTACTCTCAGTATAAGACCTGTACAGGAACCCCCGGCACCACATTACATTTAGTATAAGACCTGTACAGGAACCCCCGGCACCACATGACTCTCAGTATAAGACCTGTAAAGGAACCCCCGCACCACATTACTCTTAGTATAAGACCTGTACAGGAACCCCCGGCACCACATGACTCTCAGTATAAGACCTGTACAGGAACCCCCGTCACCACATTACTCTCAGTATAAGAGCTGTACAGGAACCCCCGGCACCACATTACTCTCAGTATAAGACCTGTACAGGAACCCCCGGCACCACATGACTCTCAGTAAAAGACCTGTACAGGAACCCTTGGCACCACATGACTCTCAGTATAAGACCTGTACAGGAACCCCCGGCACCACATTACTCTCAGTATAAGACCTGTACAGGAACCCCATTACCACATGACTCTCAGTATAAGACCTGTACAGGAACCCCCGGCACCACATTACTGTCAATATAAGACCTGTACTGGAACCCCCGGCACCACATTACTCTCAGTATAAGACCTGTACAGGAACCCCCGGCACCCCATTACTCTCCATTTTAAGACCTGTACAGGAACCCCCGGCAGCACATTACTCTCCATTATAAGACCTGTACAGGAACCCCCGGCATCACATTACTCTCAGTAGAAGACCTGTACAGGAACCCCCGGCACCACATTACTCTAAGTATAAGACCTGTACAGGAACCCCCGGCACCACATTACTCTAAGTATAAGACCTGTACAGGAACCCCCGGCACCACATTACTCTCAGTATAAGACCTGTACAGGAACCCCCGGCACCACATGACTCTCAGTATAAGACCTGTAAAGGAACCCCCGGCACCACATTACTCTCAGTATAAGACCTGTACAGGAACCCCCGGCACGACATTACTCTCAGTATAAGACCTGTTCAGGAACCCCCGGCACCACATTACATTTAGTATAAGACCTGTACAGGAACCCCCGGCACCACATGACTCTCAGTATAAGACCTGTAAAGGAACCCCCGCACCACATTACTCTCAGTATAAGACCTGTACAGGAACCCCCGGCACCACATGACTCTCAGTATAAGACCTGTACAGGAACCCCCGTCACCACATTACTCTCAGTATAAGAACTGTACAGGAACCCCCGGCACCCCATTACTCTCCATTATAAGACCTGTACAGGAACCTCCGGCAGCACATTACTCTCAGTATAAGACCTGTACAGGAACCCTCGGCACCACATTACTCTCAGTATGAGACCTGTACAGGAACCCCCGGCACCACATGACTCTCAGTATAAGACCTGTACAGGAACCCCCGGCACCACATTACTCTCAGTATAAGACCTGTACAGGAACCCCCGGCACCACATGACTCTCAGTAAAAGACCTGTACAGGAACCCCCGGAACCACATGACTCTCAGTATAAGACCTGTACAGGAACCCCCGGCACCACATTACTGTCACTATAAGACCTGTACTGGAACCCCCGGCACCACATTACTCTCAGTATAAGACCTGTACAGGAACCCCGTCACCACATGACTCTCAGTATAAGACCTGTACAGGAACCCCCGGCACCACATTACTGTCAGTATAAGACCTGTACTGGAACCCCCGGCACCACATTACTCTCAGTATAAGACCTGTACAGGAAACCCCGGCACCACATTACTCTCAGTATAAGACCTGTACAGGAACCCCCGGCACCCCATTACTCTCCATTTTAAGACCTGTACAGGAACCCCCGGCAGCACATTACTCTCCATTATAAGACCTGTACAGGAACCCCCGGCATCACATTACTCTCAGTAGAAGACCTGTACAGGAACCCCCAGCACCACATTACTCTCAGTATAAGACCTGTACAGGAACCCCCGGCACCACATTACTCTAAGTATAAGACCTGTACAGGAACCCCCGGCACCACATTACTCTCAGTATAAGACCTGTACAGGAACCCCCGGCACCACATGACTCTCAGTATAAGACCTGTAAAGGAACCCCCGGCACCACATTACTCTCAGTATAAGACCTGTACAGGAACCCCTGGCACGACATTACTCTCAGTATAAGGCCTGTACAGGAACCCCGGCACTACATTACTCTCGGTATAAGACCTGTACAGGAACCCCCGGCACCACATTACTCTCAGTATAAGACCTGTAAAGGAACCCCCGCACCAGATGACTCTCAGTATAAGACCTGTACAGGAACCCCCGTCACCACATTACTCTCAGTATAAGACCTGTACAGGAACCCCCGTCACCACATGACTCTCAGTATAGGACCTGTACAGGAACCCCCGGCACCACATTACTCTCAGTATAAGACCTGTACAGGAACCCCCGGCACCACATGACTCTTAGTATAAGACCTGTACAGGAACCCCCGGCACCACATGACTCTCAGTATGAGACCTGTACAGGAACCCCCGGCACCACATTACTCTCAGTATAAGAACTGTACAGGAACCCCCGGCACCACATGACTCTCAGTATAAGACCTGTACAGGAACCTCAGGCACCACATGACTCTCAGTATAAGACCTGTACAGGAACCCCCGGCATCACATGACTCTCAGTATAAGACCTGTACAGGAACCCCCGGCACCACATGACTCTCACTATAAGGCCTGTACAGGAACCTCAGGCACCACATGACTCTCAGTATAAGACCTGTACAGGAACCCCCGTCACCACATGACTCTCAGTATAGGACCTGTAAAGGAATTCCCGGCACCACATTACTCTCAGTATAAGACCTGTACAGGAACCCCCGTCACCACATGACTCTCAGTATAAGACCTGTACAGGAACCCCCGTCACCACATGACTCTCAGTATAAGACCTGTACAGGAACCCCCGGCACCACATTACTCTAAGTATAAGACCTGTACAGGAACCCCCGGCACCACATTACTCTCAGTATAAGACCTGTACATGAACCCCCGGCACCACATGACTCTCAGTATAAGACCCGTACAGGAACCCCCGGCACCCCATTACTCTCCATTTTAAGACCTGTACAGGAACCCCCGGCACCACATTACTCTCCATTATAAGACCTGTACAGGAACCCCCGGCATCACATTACTCTCAGTATAAGACCTGTACAGGAACCCCCGGCACCACATTACTGTCAGTATAAGACCTGTACAGGAACATAAGGCACCACATTACTCTCAGTATAAGACCTGTACAGGAACCCCCGGCATCACATTACTCTCAGTATAAGACCTGTACAGGAACCCCCGGCACCACATTACTCTCAGTATAAGACCTGTACAGGAACCCCCGGCACCACATTACATTTAGTATAAGACTTGTACAGGAACCCCTGGCACCACATTACTCTCAGTATAAGACCTGTAAAGGAAACCCCGGCACCACATTACTCTCAGTATAAGACCTGTACAGGAACCCCCGTCACCACATGACTCTCAGTATAAGACCTGTACAGGAACCCCCGGCACCACATTACTCTAAGTATAAGACCTGTACAGGAACCCCCGGCACCACATTACTCTCAGTGTAAGACCTGTACAGGAACCCCGGCACTACATTACTCTCGGTATAAGACCTGTACAGGAACCCCCGGCACCACATTACTCTCAGTATAAGACCTGTACAGGAACCCCCGGCACCACATGACTCAAAGTATAAGACCTGTAAAGGAACCCCCGCACCAGATGACTCTCAGTATAAGACCTGTACAGGAACCCCCGTCACCACATTACTCTCAGTATAAGACCTGTACAGGAACCCCCGTCACCACATGACTCTCAGTATAGGACCTGTACAGGAACCCCCGGCACCACATTACTCTCAGTATAAGACCTGTACAGGAACCCCCGGCACCACATGACTCTTAGTATAAGACCTGTACAGGAACCCCCGGCACCACATGACTCTCAGTATGAGACCTGTACAGGAACCCCCGGCACCACATTACTCTCAGTATAAGAACTGTACAGGAACCCCCGGCACCACATGACTCTCAGTATAAGACCTGTACAGGAACCTCAGGCACCACATGACTCTCAGTATAAGACCTGTACAGGAACCCCCGGCATCACATGACTCTCAGTATAAGACCTGTACAGGAACCCCCGGCACCACATGACTCTCACTATAAGGCCTGTACAGGAACCTCAGGCACCACATGACTCTCAGTATAAGACCTGTACAGGAACCCCCGTCACCACATGACTCTCAGTATAGGACCTGTAAAGGAATTCCCGGCACCACATTACTCTCAGTATAAGACCTGTACAGGAACCCCCGTCACCACATGACTCTCAGTATAAGACCTGTACAGGAACCCCCGTCACCACATGACTCTCAGTATAAGACCTGTACAGGAACCCCCGGCACCACATTACTCTCAGTATAAGACCTGTACATGAACCCCCGGCACCACATGACTCTCAGTATAAGACCCGTACAGGAACCCCCGGCACCCCATTACTCTCCATTTTAAGACCTGTACAGGAACCCCCGGCACCACATTACTCTCCATTATAAGACCTGTACAGGAACCCCCGGCATCACATTACTCTCAGTATAAGACCTGTACAGGAACCCCCGGCACCACATTACTGTCAGTATAAGACCTGTACAGGAACATAAGGCACCACATTACTCTCAGTATAAGACCTGTACAGGAACCCCCGGCATCACATTACTCTCAGTATAAGACCTGTACAGGAACCCCCGGCACCACATTACTCTCAGTATAAGACCTGTACAGGAACCCCCGGCACCACATTACATTTAGTATAAGACTTGTACAGGAACCCCTGGCACCACATTACTCTCAGTATAAGACCTGTAAAGGAAACCCCGGCACCACATTACTCTCAGTATAAGACCTGTACAGGAACCCCCGTCACCACATGACTCTCAGTATAAGACCTGTACAGGAACCCCCGGCACCACATTACTCTAAGTATAAGACCTGTACAGGAACCCCCGGCACCACATTACTCTCAGTGTAAGACCTGTACAGGAACCCCCGGCACCACATTACTCTCAGTATGAGACCTGTACAGGAACCTCCGGCACCACATTACTCTCAGTATAAGACCTGTACAGGAACCCCCGGCACCACATGACTCTCAGTATAAGGCCTGTACAGGAACCTCAGGCACCACATGACTCTCAGTATAAGACCTGTACAGGAACCTCAGGCACCACATTACTCTCAGTATAAGACCTGTAAAGGAACCCCCGGCACAATATGACTCTCAGTATAAGGCCTGTACAGGAACCTCAGGCACCACATTACTCTCAGTATAAGGCCTGTACAGGAACCTCAGGCACCACATGACTCTCAGTATAAGGCCTGTACAGGAACCTCAGGCACCACATTACTCTCAGTATAAGACCTGTACAGGAACCCCCGTCACCACATGACTCTCAGTATAAGACCTGTACAGGAACCCCAGGCACCACATGACTGTCAGTATAAGACCTGTACTGGAACCCCCAGCACCACATTACTCTCAGTATAAGACCTGTACAGGAACCCCCGTCACCACCTGACTCTCAGTATAAGACCTGTACAGGAAACCCCAGCACCACATTACTCTCAGTATAAGACCTGTACAGGAACCCCCGGCACCACATGACTCTCAGTATAAGACCTGTACAGGAACCCCCGGCACCACATTACTCTATGTATAAGACCTGTACAGGAACCCCCGGCACGACATTACTCTCAGTATAAGGCCTGTACAGGAACCCCGGCAATACATTACTCTCGGTATAAGACCTGTACAGGAACCCCCGGCACTACATTACTCTCAGTATAAGACCTGTACAGGAACCCCCGGCACCACATGACTCTCAGTATAAGACCTGTAGAGGAACCCCCGGCACCACATTACTCTCAGTATAAGAACTGTACAGGAACCCCCGGCACCCCATTACTCTCCATTATAAGACCTGTACAGGAACCTCCGGCACCACATTACTCTCAGTATAAGACCTGTACAGGAACCCCCGGCACCACATGACTCTCAGTAAAAGACCTGTACAGGAACCACATGACTCTCAGGATAAGACCTGTACAGGAACCCCCGGCACCACATTACTGTCAGTATAAGACCTGTACAGGAACCCCGTCACCACATGACTCTCAGTATAAGACCTGTACAGGAACCCCCGGCACCACATTACTGTCAGTATAAGACCTGTACTGGAACCCACGGCACCACATTACTCTCAGTATAAGACCTGTACAGGAACCCCCGGCACCACATTACATTTAGTATAAGACCTGTACAGGAACCCCTGGCACCACATTATATTCAGTATAAGACCTGTACAGGAACCCCCGGCACCACATGACTCTCAGTATAAGACCTGTAAAGGAACCCCCGGCACCACATGACTCCCAGTATAAGACCTGTACAGGAACCCCCGGCACCACATTACTGTCAGTATAAGACCTGTACAGGAACATCAGGCACCACATTACTCTCAGTATAAGACCTGTACAGGAACCCCTGGCACCACATTACTCTCAGTATGAGACCTGTACAGTAACCCCCCGCACCATATTACTCTCAGTATAAGACCTGTACAGGAACCCCCGTCACCACATGACTCTCAGTATAAGACCTGTACAGGAACCCCCGGCACCACATTACTCTAAGTATAAGACCTGTACAGGAACCCCCGGCACCACATTACTCTCAGTATAAGACCTGTACAGGAACCCCCGGCACCACATGACTCTCAGTATAAGACCCGTACAGGAACCCCCGGCACCCCATTACTCTCCATTTTAAGACCTGTACAGGAACCCCCGGCACCACATTACTCTCCATTATAAGACCTGTACAGGAACCCCCGGCATCACATTACTCTCAGTATAAGACCTGTACAGGAACCCCCGGCACCACATTACTCTCAGTATAAGACCTGTACAGGAACATCAGGCACCACATTACTCTCAGTATAAGACCTGTACAGGGACCCCCGGCATCACATTACTCTCAGTATAAGACCTGTACAGGAACCCCCGGCACCACATTACTCTCAGTATAAGACCTGTACAGGAACCCTCGGCACCACATTACTCTCAGTATGAGACCTGTACTGGAACCCCCGGCACCACATTACTCTCAGTATAAGACCTGTACAGGAACCCCCGGCACCACATTACATTTAGTATAAGACCTGTAAAGGAACCCCCGCACCACATTACTCTTAGTATAAGACCTGTACAGGAACCCCCGGCACCACATGACTCTCAGTATAAGACCTGTACAGGAACCCCCGTCACCACATTACTCTCAGTATAAGAACTGTACAGGAACCCCCGGCACCCCATTACTCTCCATTATAAGACCTGTACAGGAACCCCCGCACCACATTACTCTTAGTATAAGACCTGTACAGGAACCCCCGGCACCACATGACTCTCAGTATAAGACCTGTACAGGAACCCCCGTCACCACATTACTCTCCATTATAAGACCTGTACAGGAACCTCCGGCAGCACATTACTCTCAGTATAAGACCTGTACAGGAACCCTCGGCACCACATTACTCTCAGTATGAGAACTGTACAGGAACCCCCGGCACCCCATTACTCTCCATTATAAGACCTGTACAGGAACCTCCGGCAGCACATTACTCTCAGTATAAGACCTGTACAGGAACCCTCGGCACCACATTACTCTCAGTATGAGACCTGTACAGGAACCCCCGGCACCACATGACTCTCAGTATAAGAGCTGTACAGGAACCCCCGGCACCACATTACTCTCAGTAAAAGACCTGTACAGGAACCCTTGGCACCACATGACTCTCAGTATAAGACCTGTACAGGAACCCCCGGCACCACATTACTGTCAGTATAAGACCTGTACAGGAACCCCCGGCACCACATTACATTTAGTATAAGACCTGTACAGGAACCCCCGGCACCACATGACTCTCAGTATAAGACCTGTAAAGGAACCCCCGCACCACATTACTCTTAGTATAAGACCTGTACAGGAACCCCCGGCACCACATGACTCTCAGTATAAGACCTGTACAGGAACCCCCGTCACCACATTACTCTCAGTATGAGAACTGTACAGGAACCCCCGGCACCCCATTACTCTCCATTATAAGACCTGTACAGGAACCTCCGGCAGCACATTACTCTCAGTATAAGACCTGTACAGGAACCCTCGGCACCACATTACTCTCAGTATGAGACCTGTACAGGAACCCCCGGCACCACATGACTCTCAGTATAAGAGCTGTACAGGAACCCCCGGCACCACATTACTCTCAGTAAAAGACCTGTACAGGAACCCTTGGCACCACATGACTCTCAGTATAAGACCTGTACAGGAACCCCCGGCACCACATTACTGTCAGTATAAGACCTGTACAGGAACCCCATTACCACATGACTCTCAGTATAAGACCTGTACAGGAACCCCCGGCACCACATTACTGTCAGTATAAGACCTGTACTGGAACCCCCGGCACCACATTACTCTCAGTATAAGACCTGTACAGGAACCCCCGGCACCCCATTACTCTCCATTTTAAGACCTGTACAGGAACCCCCGGCAGCACATTACTCTCCATTATAAGACCTGTACAGGAACCCCCGGCATCACATTACTCTCAGTAGAAGACCTGTACAGGAACCCCCGGCACCACATTACTGTCAGTATAAGACCTGTACTGGAACCCCCGGCACCACATTACTCTCAGTCTAAGACCTGTACAGGAACCCCCGTCACCACGCGACTCTCAGTATAAGACCTGTACAGGAACCCCCGGCACCACATGACTGTCAGTATAAGACCTGTACTGGAACCCCCGGCACCACATTACTCTCAGTATAAGACCTGTACAGGAACCCCCGGCACCACATTACATTTAGTATAAGACCTGTACAGGAACCCCCGGCACCACATGACTCTCAGTATAAGACCTGTAAAGGAACCCCCGCACCACATTACTCTTAGTATAAGACCTGTACAGGAACCCCCGGCACCACATGACTCTCAGTATAAGACCTGTACAGGAACCCCCGTCACCACATTACTCTCAGTATAAGAGCTGTACAGGAACCCCCGGCACCACATTACTCTCAGTATAAGACCTGTACAGGAACCCCCGGCACCACATGACTCTCAGTAAAAGACCTGTACAGGAACCCTTGGCACCACATGACTCTCAGTATAAGACCTGTACAGGAACCCCCGGCACCACATTACTCTCAGTATAAGACCTGTACAGGAACCCCATTACCACATGACTCTCAGTATAAGACCTGTACAGGAACCCCCGGCACCACATTACTGTCAATATAAGACCTGTACTGGAACCCCCGGCACCACATTACTCTCAGTATAAGACCTGTACAGGAACCCCCGGCACCCCATTACTCTCCATTTTAAGACCTGTACAGGAACCCCCGGCAGCACATTACTCTCCATTATAAGACCTGTACAGGAACCCCCGGCATCACATTACTCTCAGTAGAAGACCTGTACAGGAACCCCCGGCACCACATTACTCTAAGTATAGGACCTGTACAGGAACCCCCGGCACCACATTACTCTAAGTATAAGACCTGTACAGGAACCCCCGGCACCACATTACTCTCAGTATAAGACCTGTACAGGAACCCCCGGCACCACATGACTCTCAGTATAAGACCTGTAAAGGAACCCCCGGCACCACATTACTCTCAGTATAAGACCTGTACAGGAACCCCCGGCACGACATTACTCTCAGTATAAGACCTGTTCAGGAACCCCCGGCACCACATTACATTTAGTATAAGACCTGTACAGGAACCCCCGGCACCACATGACTCTCAGTATAAGACCTGTAAAGGAACCCCCGCACCACATTACTCTCAGTATAAGACCTGTACAGGAACCCCCGGCACCACATGACTCTCAGTATAAGACCTGTACAGGAACCCCCGTCACCACATTACTCTCAGTATAAGAACTGTACAGGAACCCCCGGCACCCCATTACTCTCCATTATAAGACCTGTACAGGAAACTCCGGCAGCACATTACTCTCAGTATAAGACCTGTACAGGAACCCTCGGCACCACATTACTCTCAGTATGAGACCTGTACAGGAACCCCCGGCACCACATGACTCTCAGTATAAGACCTGTACAGGAACCCCCGGCACCACATTACTCTCAGTATAAGACCTGTACAGGAACCCCCGGCACCACATGACTCTCAGTAAAAGAGCTGTACAGGAACCCCCGGAACCACATGACTCTCAGTATAAGACCTGTACAGGAACCCCCGGCACCACATTACTGTCAGTATAAGACCTGTACTGGAACCCCCGGCACCACATTACTCTCAGTATAAGACCTGTACAGGAACCCCGTCACCACATGACTCTCAGTATAAGACCTGTACAGGAACCCCCGGCACCACATTACTGTCAGTATAAGACCTGTACTGGAACCCCCGGCACCACATTACTCTCAGTATAAGACCTGTACAGGAAACCCCGGCACCACATTACTCTCAGTATAAGACCTGTACAGGAACCCCCGGCACCCCATTACTCTCCATTTTAAGACCTGTACAGGAACCCCCGGCAGCACATTACTCTCCATTATAAGACCTGTACAGGAACCCCCGGCATCACATTACTCTCAGTAGAAGACCTGTACAGGAACCCCCAGCACCACATTACTCTCAGTATAAGACCTGTACAGGAACCCCCGGCACCACATTACTCTAAGTATAAGACCTGTACAGGAACCCCCGGCACCACATTACTCTCAGTATAAGACCTGTACAGGAACCCCCGGCACCACATGACTCTCAGTATAAGACCTGTAAAGGAACCCCCGGCACCACATTACTCTCAGTATAAGACCTGTACAGGAACCCCTGGCACGACATTACTCTCAGTATAAGGCCTGTACAGGAACCCCGGCACTACATTACTCTCGGTATAAGACCTGTACAGGAACCCCCGGCACCACATTACTCTCAGTATAAGACCTGTACAGGAACCCCCGGCACCACATGACTCAAAGTATAAGACCTGTAAAGGAACCCCCGCACCAGATGACTCTCAGTATAAGACCTGTACAGGAACCCCCGTCACCACATTACTCTCAGTATAAGACCTGTACAGGAACCCCCGTCACCACATGACTCTCAGTATAGGACCTGTACAGGAACCCCCGGCACCACATTACTCTCAGTATAAGACCTGTACAGGAACCCCCGGCACCACATGACTCTTAGTATAAGACCTGTACAGGAACCCCCGGCACCACATGACTCTCAGTATGAGACCTGTACAGGAACCCCCGGCACCACATTACTCTCAGTATAAGAACTGTACAGGAACCCCCGGCACCACATGACTCTCAGTATAAGACCTGTACAGGAACCTCAGGCACCACATGACTCTCAGTATAAGACCTGTACAGGAACCCCCGGCATCACATGACTCTCAGTATAAGACCTGTACAGGAACCCCCGGCACCACATGACTCTCACTATAAGGCCTGTACAGGAACCTCAGGCACCACATGACTCTCAGTATAAGACCTGTACAGGAACCCCCGTCACCACATGACTCTCAGTATAGGACCTGTAAAGGAATTCCCGGCACCACATTACTCTCAGTATAAGACCTGTACAGGAACCCCCGTCACCACATGACTCTCAGTATAAGACCTGTACAGGAACCCCCGTCACCACATGACTCTCAGTATAAGACCTGTACAGGAACCCCCGGCACCACATTACTCTAAGTATGAGACCTGTACAGGAACCCCCGGCACCACATTACTCTCAGTATAAGACCTGTACATGAACCCCCGGCACCACATGACTCTCAGTATAAGACCCGTACAGGAACCCCCGGCACCCCATTACTCTCCATTTTAAGACCTGTACAGGAACCCCCGGCACCACATTACTCTCCATTATAAGACCTGTACAGGAACCCCCGGCATCACATTACTCTCAGTATAAGACCTGTACAGGAACCCCCGGCACCACATTACTGTCAGTATAAGACCTGTACAGGAACATAAGGCACCACATTACTCTCAGTATAAGACCTGTACAGGAACCCCCGGCATCACATTACTCTCAGTATAAGACCTGTACAGGAACCCCCGGCACCACATTACTCTCAGTATAAGACCTGTACAGGAACCCCCGGCACCACATTACATTTAGTATAAGACTTGTACAGGAACCCCTGGCACCACATTACTCTCAGTATAAGACCTGTAAAGGAAACCCCGGCACCACATTACTCTCAGTATAAGACCTGTACAGGAACCCCCGTCACCACATGACTCTCAGTATAAGACCTGTACAGGAACCCCCGGCACCACATTACTCTAAGTATAAGACCTGTACAGGAACCCCCGGCACCACATTACTCTCAGTGTAAGACCTGTACAGGAACCCCGGCACTACATTACTCTCGGTATAAGACCTGTACAGGAACCCCCGGCACCACATTACTCTCAGTATAAGACCTGTACAGGAACCCCCGGCACCACATGACTCAAAGTATAAGACCTGTAAAGGAACCCCCGCACCAGATGACTCTCAGTATAAGACCTGTACAGGAACCCCCGTCACCACATTACTCTCAGTATAAGACCTGTACAGGAACCCCCGTCACCACATGACTCTCAGTATAGGACCTGTACAGGAACCCCCGGCACCACATTACTCTCAGTATAAGACCTGTACAGGAACCCCCGGCACCACATGACTCTTAGTATAAGACCTGTACAGGAACCCCCGGCACCACATGACTCTCAGTATGAGACCTGTACAGGAACCCCCGGCACCACATTACTCTCAGTATAAGAACTGTACAGGAACCCCCGGCACCACATGACTCTCAGTATAAGACCTGTACAGGAACCTCAGGCACCACATGACTCTCAGTATAAGACCTGTACAGGAACCCCCGGCATCACATGACTCTCAGTATAAGACCTGTACAGGAACCCCCGGCACCACATGACTCTCACTATAAGGCCTGTACAGGAACCTCAGGCACCACATGACTCTCAGTATAAGACCTGTACAGGAACCCCCGTCACCACATGACTCTCAGTATAGGACCTGTAAAGGAATTCCCGGCACCACATTACTCTCAGTATAAGACCTGTACAGGAACCCCCGTCACCACATGACTCTCAGTATAAGACCTGTACAGGAACCCCCGTCACCACATGACTCTCAGTATAAGACCTGTACAGGAACCCCCGGCACCACATTACTCTAAGTATAAGACCTGTACAGGAACCCCCGGCACCACATTACTCTCAGTATAAGACCTGTACATGAACCCCCGGCACCACATGACTCTCAGTATAAGACCCGTACAGGAACCCCCGGCACCCCATTACTCTCCATTTTAAGACCTGTACAGGAACCCCCGGCACCACATTACTCTCCATTATAAGACCTGTACAGGAACCCCCGGCATCACATTACTCTCAGTATAAGACCTGTACAGGAACCCCCGGCACCACATTACTGTCAGTATAAGACCTGTACAGGAACATAAGGCACCACATTACTCTCAGTATAAGACCTGTACAGGAACCCCCGGCATCACATTACTCTCAGTATAAGACCTGTACAGGAACCCCCGGCACCACATTACTCTCAGTATAAGACCTGTACAGGAACCCCCGGCACCACATTACATTTAGTATAAGACTTGTACAGGAACCCCTGGCACCACATTACTCTCAGTATAAGACCTGTAAAGGAAACCCCGGCACCACATTACTCTCAGTATAAGACCTGTACAGGAACCCCCGTCACCACATGACTCTCAGTATAAGACCTGTACAGGAACCCCCGGCACCACATTACTCTAAGTATAAGACCTGTACAGGAACCCCCGGCACCACATTACTCTCAGTGTAAGACCTGTACAGGAACCCCCGGCACCACATTACTCTCAGTATGAGACCTGTACAGGAACCCCCGGCACCACATTACTCTCAGTATAAGAACTGTACAGGAACCTCCGGCACCACATTACTCTCAGTATAAGACCTGTACAGGAACCCCCGGCACCACATGACTCTCAGTATAAGGCCTGTACAGGAACCTCAGGCACCACATGACTCTCAGTATAAGACCTGTACAGGAACCTCAGGCACCACATTACTCTCAGTATAAGACCTGTAAAGGAACCCCCGGCACAATATGACTCTCAGTATAAGGCCTGTACAGGAACCTCAGGCACCACATTACTCTCAGTATAAGGCCTGTACAGGAACCTCAGGCACCACATGACTCTCAGTATAAGGCCTGTACAGGAACCTCAGGCACCACATTACTCTCAGTATAAGACCTGTACAGGAACCCCCGTCACCACATGACTCTCAGTATAAGACCTGTACAGGAACCCCAGGCACCACATGACTGTCAGTATAAGACCTGTACTGGAACCCCCAGCACCACATTACTCTCAGTATAAGACCTGTACAGGAACCCCCGTCACCACCTGACTCTCAGTATAAGACCTGTACAGGAAACCCCAGCACCACATTACTCTCAGTATAAGACCTGTACAGGAACCCCCGGCACCACATGACTCTCAGTATAAGACCTGTACAGGAACCCCCGGCACCACATTACTCTATGTATAAGACCTGTACAGGAACCCCCGGCACGACATTACTCTCAGTATAAGGCCTGTACAGGAACCCCGGCAATACATTACTCTCGGTATAAGACCTGTACAGGAACCCCCGGCACTACATTACTCTCAGTATAAGACCTGTACAGGAACCCCCGGCACCACATGACTCTCAGTATAAGACCTGTAGAGGAACCCCCGGCACCACATTACTCTCAGTATAAGAACTGTACAGGAACCCCCGGCACCCCATTACTCTCCATTATAAGACCTGTACAGGAACCTCCGGCACCACATTACTCTCAGTATAAGACCTGTACAGGAACCCTTGGCACCACATTACTCTCAGTATGAGACCTGTACAGGAACCCCCGGCACCACATGACTCTCAGTAAAAGACCTGTACAGGAACCACATGACTCTCAGGATAAGACCTGTACAGGAACCCCCGGCACCACATTACTGTCAGTATAAGACCTGTACAGGAACCCCGTCACCACATGACTCTCAGTATAAGACCTGTACAGGAACCCCCGGCACCACATTACTGTCAGTATAAGACCTGTACTGGAACCCACGGCACCACATTACTCTCAGTATAAGACCTGTACAGGAACCCCCGGCACCACATTACATTTAGTATAAGACCTGTACAGGAACCCCTGGCACCACATTATATTCAGTATAAGACCTGTACAGGAACCCCCGGCACCACATGACTCTCAGTATAAGACCTGTAAAGGAACCCCCGGCACCACATGACTCCCAGTATAAGACCTGTACAGGAACCCCCGGCACCACATTACTGTCAGTATAAGACCTGTACAGGAACATCAGGCACCACATTACTCTCAGTATAAGACCTGTACAGGAACCCCTGGCACCACATTACTCTCAGTATGAGACCTGTACAGTAACCCCCCGCACCATATTACTCTCAGTATAAGACCTGTACAGGAACCCCCGTCACCACATGACTCTCAGTATAAGACCTGTACAGGAACCCCCGGCACCACATTACTCTAAGTATAAGACCTGTACAGGAACCCCCGGCACCACATTACTCTCAGTATAAGACCTGTACAGGAACCCCCGGCACCACATGACTCTCAGTATAAGACCCGTACAGGAACCCCCGGCACCCCATTACTCTCCATTTTAAGACCTGTACAGGAACCCCCGGCACCACATTACTCTCCATTATAAGACCTGTACAGGAACCCCCGGCATCACATTACTCTCAGTATAAGACCTGTACAGGAACCCCCGGCACCACATTACTCTCAGTATAAGACCTGTACAGGAACATCAGGCACCACATTACTCTCAGTATAAGACCTGTACAGGGACCCCCGGCATCACATTACTCTCAGTATAAGACCTGTACAGGAACCCCCGGCACCACATTACTCTCAGTATAAGACCTGTACAGGAACCCCCGGCACCACATTACATTTAGTATAAGACTTGTACAGGAACCCCTGGCACCACATTACTCTCAGTATAAGACCTGTAAAGGAAACCCCGACACCACATTACTCTCAGTATAAGACCTGTACAGGAACCCCCGTCACCACATGACTCTCAGTATAAGACCTGTACAGGAACCCCCGGCACCACATTACTCCAAGTATAAGGCCTGTACAGGAACCCCCGGCACCACATTACTCTCAGTATAAGACCTGTACAGGAACCCCCGGCACCACATTACTCTAGGTATGAGACCTGTACAGGAACCCCCGGCACCACATTACTCTCAGTATAAGAACTGTACAGGAACCTCCGGCACCACATTACTCTCAGTATAAGACCTGTACAGGAACCCCCGGCACCATATGACTCTCAGTATAAGGCCTGTACAGGAACCTCAGGCACCACATGACTCTCAGTATAAGACCTGTACAGGAACCTTAGGCACCACATTACTCTCAGTATAAGACCTGTAAAGGAACCCCCGGCACAATATGACTCTCAGTATAAGGCCTGTACAGGAACCTCAGGCACCACATTACTCTCAGTATAAGGCCTGTACAGGAACCTCAGGCACCACATGACTCTCAGTATAAGGCCTGTACAGGAACCTCAGGCACCACATTACTCTCAGTATAAGACCTGTACAGGAACCCCCGGCACCACATGATTGTCAGTATAAGACCTGTATTGGAACCCCCAGCACCACATTACTCTCAGTATAAGACCTGTACAGGAACCCCCGTCACCACCTGACTCTCAGTATAAGACCTGTACAGGAACCCCCGGCACCACATTACTCTCAGTATAAGGCCTGTACAGGAACCCCGGCACTACATTACTCTCGGTATAAGACCTTTACAGGAACCCCCGGCACCACATTATTCTCAGTATAAGACCTGTACAGGAACCCCCGGCACCACATTACTGTCAGTATAAGACCTGTACTGGAACCCCCGGCACCACATGACTCTCAGTATAAGACCTGTACAGGAACCCCCGGCACCACATTACTCTCAGTATAAGACCTGTACAGGAACCCCCGGCACCACATGACTCTCAGTATAAGACCTGTACAGGAACCCCCGGCACCACATTACTGTCAGTATAAGACCTGTACTGGAACCCCCGGCACCACATTACTCTCAGTATAAGACCTGTACAGGAACCCCCGTCACCACGTGACTCTCAGTATAAGACCTGTACAGGAACCCCCGGCACCACATGACTGTCAGTATAAGACCTGTACTGGAACCCCCGGCACCACATTACTCTCAGTATAAGACCTGTACAGGAACCCCCGGCACCACATTACATTTAGTATAAGACCTGTACAGGAACCCCCGGCACCACATGACTCTCAGTATAAGACCTGTAAAGGAACCCCCGCACCACATTACTCTCAGTAGAAGACCTGTACAGGAACCCCCGTCACCACATGGCTCTCAGTATAAGACCTGTACAGGAACCCCCGGCACCACATTACTCTCAGTATAAGACCTGTACAGGAACCCCCGGCACCACATGACTCTCAGTATAAGACCTGTACAGGAACCCCCGGCACCACATTACTGTCAGTATAAGACCTGTACTGGAACCCCCGGCACCACATTACTCTCAGTATAAGACCTGTACAGGAACCCCGTCACCACATGACTCTCAGTAAAAGACCTGTACAGGAACCCCCGGCACCACATTACATTTAGTATAAGACCTGTACAGGAACCCCTGGCACCACATTATATTCAGTATAAGACCTGTAAAGGAACCCCCGCACCACATTACTCTCAGTATAAGACCTGTACAGGAACCCCCGTCACCACCTGACTCTCAGTATAAGACCTGTACAGGAACCCCCGGCACCACATTACTCTCAGTATAAGACCTGTACAGGAACCCCCGGCACCACATTACTCCAAGTATAAGACCTGTACAGGAACCCCCTGCACCACATTACTCTCAGTATAAGACCTGTTCAGGAACCCCCGGCACCACATTACTCTCAGTATAAGACCTGTACAGGAACCCCCGGCACCACATTACTGTCAGTATAAGACCTGTACAGGAACCCCCGTCACCACATGACTCTCAGTATAAGACCTGTACAGGAACCCCCGGCACCACATTACTCTCAGTATAAGACCTGTACAGGAACCCCCGGCACCACATTACATTTAGTATAAGACCTGTACAGGAACCCCTGGCACCACATTATATTCAGTATAAGACCTGTACAGGAATCCCCGGCACCACATGACTCTCAGTAAAAGACCTGTACAGGAACCACATGACTCTCAGGATAAGACCTGTACAGGAACCCCCGGCACCACATTACTGTCAGTATAAGACCTGTACAGGAACCCCGTCACCACATGACTCTCAGTATACGACCTGTACAGGAACCCCCGGCACCACATTACTGTCAGTATAAGACCTGTACTGGAACCCACGGCACCACATTACTCTCAGTATAAGACCTGTACAGGAACCCCCGGCACCACATTACATTTAGTATAAGACCTGTACAGGAACCCCTGGCACCACATTATATTCAGTATAAGACCTGTACAGGAACCCCCGGCACCACATGACTCTCAGTATAAGACCTGTAAAGGAACCCCCGGCACCACATGACTCCCAGTATAAGACCTGTACAGGAACCCCCGGCACCACATTACTGTCAGTATAAGACCTGTACAGGAACATCAGGCACCACATTACTCTCAGTATAAGACCTGTACAGGAACCCCCGGCACCACATTACATTTAGTATAAGACCTGTACAGGAACCCCTGGCACCACATTACTCTCAGTATGAGACCTGTACAGTAACCCCCCGCACCATATTACTCTCAGTATAAGACCTGTACAGGAACCCCCGTCACCACATGACTCTCAGTATAAGACCTGTACAGGAACCCCCGGCACCACATTACTCTAAGTATAAGACCTGTACAGGAACCCCCGGCACCACATTACTCTCAGTATAAGACCTGTACAGGAACCCCCGGCACCACATGACTCTCAGTATAAGACCCGTACAGGAACCCCCGGCACCCCATTACTCTCCATTTTAAGACCTGTACAGGAACCCCCGGCACCACATTACTCTCCATTATAAGACCTGTACAGGAACCCCCGGCATCACATTACTCTCAGTATAAGACCTGTACAGGAACCCCCGGCACCACATTACTCTCAGTATAAGACCTGTACAGGAACATCAGGCACCACATTACTCTCAGTATAAGACCTGTACAGGAACCCCCGGCATCACATTACTCTCAGTATAAGACCTGTACAGGAACCCCTGGCACCACATTACTCTCAGTATAAGACCTGTAAAGGAAACCCCGACACCACATTACTCTCAGTATAAGACCTGTACAGGAACCCCCGTCACCACATGACTCTCAGTATAAGACCTGTACAGGAACCCCCGGCACCACATTACTCCAAGTATAAGGCCTGTACAGGAACCCCCGGCACCACATTACTCTCAGTATAAGACCTGTACAGGAACCCCCGGCACCACATTACTCTAGGTATGAGACCTGTACAGGAACCCCCGGCACCACATTACTCTCAGTATAAGAACTGTACAGGAACCCCCGGCACCATATGACTCTCAGTATAAGGCCTGTACAGGAACCTCAGGCACCACATGACTCTCAGTATAAGACCTGTACAGGAACCTTAGGCACCACATTACTCTCAGTATAAGACCTGTAAAGGAACCCCCGGCACAATATGACTCTCAGTATAAGGCCTGTACAGGAACCTCAGGCACCACATTACTCTCAGTATAAGGCCTGTACAGGAACCTCAGGCACCACATGACTCTCAGTATAAGGCCTGTACAGGAACCTCAGGCACCACATTACTCTCAGTATAAGACCTGTACAGGAACCCCCGGCACCACATGATTGTCAGTATAAGACCTGTATTGGAACCCCCAGCACCACATTACTCTCAGTATAAGACCTGTACAGGAACCCCCGTCACCACCTGACTCTCAGTATAAGACCTGTACAGGAACCCCCGGCACCACATTACTCTCAGTATAAGGCCTGTACAGGAACCCCGGCACTACATTACTCTCGGTATAAGACCTTTACAGGAACCCCCGGCACCACATTATTCTCAGTATAAGACCTGTACAGGAACCCCCGGCACCACATTACTGTCAGTATAAGACCTGTACTGGAACCCCCGGCACCACATGACTCTCAGTATAAGACCTGTACAGGAACCCCCGGCACCACATTACTCTCAGTATAAGACCTGTACAGGAACCCCCGGCACCACATGACTCTCAGTATAAGACCTGTACAGGAACCCCCGGCACCACATTACTGTCAGTATAAGACCTGTACTGGAACCCCCGGCACCACATTACTCTCAGTATAAGACCTGTACAGGAACCCCCGTCACCACGTGACTCTCAGTATAAGACCTGTACAGGAACCCCCGGCACCACATGACTGTCAGTATAAGACCTGTACTGGAACCCCCGGCACCACATTACTCTCAGTATAAGACCTGTACAGGAACCCCCGGCACCACATTACATTTAGTATAAGACCTGTACAGGAACCCCCGGCACCACATGAATCTCAGTATAAGACCTGTAAAGGAACCCCCCGCACCACATTACTCTCAGTAGAAGACCTGTACAGGAACCCCCGTCACCACATGACTCTCAGTATAAGACCTGTACAGGAACCCCCGGCACCACATTACTCTCAGTATAAGACCTGTACAGGAACCCCCGGCACCACATGACTCTCAGTATAAGACCTGTACAGGAACCCCCGGCACCACATTACTGTCAGTATAAGACCTGTACTGGAACCCCCGGCACCACATTACTCTCAGTATAAGACCTGTACAGGAACCCCGTCACCACATGACTCTCAGTAAAAGACCTGTACAGGAACCCCCGGCACCACATTACATTTAGTATAAGACCTGTACAGGAACCCCTGGCACCACATTATATTCAGTATAAGACCTGTAAAGGAACCCCCGCACCACATTACTCTCAGTATAAGACCTGTACAGGAACCCCCGTCACCACCTGACTCTCAGTATAAGACCTGTACAGGAACCCCCGGCACCACATTACTCTCAGTATAAGACCTGTACAGGAACCCCCGGCACCACATTACTCCAAGTATAAGACCTGTACAGGAACCCCCGGCACCACATTACTCTCAGTATAAGACCTGTTCAGGAACCCCCGGCACCACATTACTCTCAGTATAAGACCTGTACAGAAACCCCCGGCACCACATTACTCTAAGTAAAAGACCTGTACAGGAACCCCCAGCACCACATTACTCTCAGTATAAGACCTGTACAGGAACCCCCGTCACCACATGACTCTCAGTATAAGACCTGTACAGGAACCCCCGGCACCACATTACTCTCAGTATAAGACCTGTACAGGAACCCCCGGCACCACATTACATTTAGTATAAGACCTGTACAGGAACCCCTGGCACCACATTATATTCAGTATAAGACCTGTACAGGAACCCCCGGCACCACATGACTCTCAGTATAAGACCTGTAAAGGAACCCCCGCACCACATTACTCTCAGTATAAGACCTGTACAGGAACCCCCGGCACCACATTACTGTCAGTATAAGACCTGTACAGGAACCCCCGGCACCACATTACTCTCAGTATAAGACCTGTACAGGAACCCCCGGCACCCCATTACTCTCCATTTTAAGACCTGTACAGGAACCCCCGGCACCACATTACTCTCCATTATAAGACCTGTACAGGAACCCCCGGCATCACATTACTCTCAGTATAAGACCTGTACAGGAACCCCCAGCACCACATTACTCTCAGTATAAGACCTGTACAGGAACCCCCGGCACCACATTACTCTCAGTATAAGACCTGTACAGGAGCCCCCGGCACCACATTACTCTCAGTATGAGACCTGTACAGGAACCCCCGGCACCACATTACTGTCAGTATAAGACCTGTACAGGAACCCCGGCACTACATTACTCTCGGTATAAGACCTGTACAGGAACCTCAGGCACCACATGACTCTCAGTATAAGACCTGTACAGGAACCTCAGGCACCACATTACTCTCAGTATAAGACCTGTAAAGGAACCCCCGGCACAATATGACTCTCAGTATAAGGCCTGTACAGGAACCTCAGGCACCACATTACTCTCAGTATAAGGCCTGTACAGGAACCTCAGGCACCACATGACTCTCAGTATAAGGCCTGTACAGGAACCTCAGGCACCACATTACTCTCAGTTTAAGACCTGTACAGGAACCCCCGTCACCACATGACTCTCAGTATAAGACCTGTACAGGAACCCCCGGCACCACATTACTCTCAGTATAAGACCTGTACAGGAACCCCCGGCACCCCATTACTCTCCATTTTAAGACCTGTACAGGAACCCCCGGCACCACATTACTCTCCATTATAAGACCTGTACAGGAACCCCCGGCATCACATTACTCTCAGTATAAGACCTGTACAGGAACCCCCGGCACCACATTACTCTCAGTATAAGACCTGTACAGGAACCCCCGGCACGACATTACTCTCAGTAGAAGGCCTGTACAGGAACCCCGGCACTACATTACTCTCGGTATAAGACCTGTACAGGAACCTCAGGCACCACATAACTGTCAGTATAAGACCTGTACAGGAACCTCAGGCACCACATTACTCTCAGTATAAGACCTGTAAAGGAACCCCCGGCACAATATGACTCTCAGTATAAGGCCTGTACAGGAACCTCAGGCACCACATTACTCTCAGTATAAGGCCTGTACAGGAACCTCAGGCACCACATGACTCTCAGTATAAGGCCTGTACAGGAACCTCAGGCACCACATTACTCTCAGTATAAGACCTGTACAGGAACCCCCGTCACCACATGACTCTCAGTATAAGACCTGTACAGGAACCCCCGGCACCACATGACTGTCAGTATAAGACCTGTACTGGAACCCCCAGCACCACATTACTCTCAGTATAAGACCTGTACAGGAACCCCCGTCACCACCTGACTCTCAGTATAAGACCTGTACAGGAAACCCCAGCACCACATTACTCTCAGTATAAGACATGTACAGGAACCCCCGGCACCACATGACTCTCAGTATAAGACCTGTACAGGAACCCCCGGCACCACATTACTCTCAGTATAAGACCTGTACAGGAACCCCCGGCACTACATTACTCTCAGTATAAGACCTGTACAGGAACCCCCGGCACCACATGACTCTCAGTATAAGACCTGTAGAGGAACCCCCGGCACCACATTACTCTCAGTATAAGAACTGTACAGGAACCCCCGGCACCCCATTACTCTCCATTATAAGACCTGTACAGGAACCTCCGGCACCACATTACTCTCAGTATAAGACCTGTACAGGAACCCTTGGCACCACATTACTCTCAGTATGAGACCTGTACAGGAACCCCCGGCACCACATGACTCTCAGTAAAAGACCTGTACAGGAACCACATGACTCTCAGGATAAGACCTGTACAGGAACCCCCGGCACCACATTACTGTCAGTATAAGACCTGTACAGGAACCCCCGGCACCACATGACTCTCAGTATAAGACCCGTACAGGAACCCCCGGCACCACATGACTCTAAGTATAAGACCTGTACAGGAACCTCGGGCACCACATTACTCTCAGTATAAGGCCTGTACAGCAACCTCAGGCACCACTTGACTCTCAGTATAATACCTGTACAGGAACCCCCGGCACCACATTACTGTCAGTATAAGACCTGTACAGGAACATCAGGCACCACATTACTCTCAGTATAAGACCTGTACAGGAACCCCCGGCACCACATTACATTTAGTATAAGACCTGTACAGGAACCCCCGGCACCACATTACTCTCAGTATAAGACCTTTACAGGAACCCCCGGCACCACATTACTCTAAGTATAAGACCTGTACAGGAACCCCCGGCACCACATTACTCTCAGTATGAAACCTGTACAGGAACATCAGGCACCACATTACTCTCAGTATAAGACCTGTAAAGGAACCCCCGGCACCACATGACTCTCAGTATAAGGCCTGTACAGGAACCTCGGGCACCACATTACTCTCAGTATAAGGCCTGTACAGCAACCTCAGGCACCACTTGACTCTCAGTATAAGACCTGTACAGGAACCCCCGGCACTACATTACTCTAAGTATAAGAACTGTACAGGAACCCCCGGCACCACATTACTCTCAGTATGAGACCTGTACAGGAACCCCCGGCACCACATTACTCTTAGTATAAGAACTGTACAGGAACCCCCGGCACCACATTACTCTCAGTATAAGACCTGTACAGGAACCCCCGGCACCACATTACTCTCAGTATAAGACCTGTACAGGAACCCCCGGCACCACATTACTCTCAGTATAAGGCCTGTACAGGAACCTCCGGCACCACATTACTCTCAGTATAAGAACTGTACAGGAACCCCCGGCACCCCATTACTCTCCATTATAAGACCTGTACAGGAACCTCCGGCACCACATTACTCTCAGTATAAGACCTGTACAGGAACCCTCGGCACCACATTACTCTCAGTATGAGACCTGTACAGGAACCCCCGGCACCACATGACTCTCAGTATAAGACCTGTACAGGAACCCACGGCACCACATTACTCTCAGTATAAGACCTGTACAGGAACCCCCGGCACCACATTACTGTCAGTATAAGACCTGTACTGGAACCCCCGGCACCACATTACTCTCAGTATAAGACCTGTACAGGAACCCCCGTCACCACGTGACTCTCAGTATAAGACCTGTACAGGAACCCCCGGCACCACATGACTGTCAGTATAAGACCTGTACTGGAACCCCCGGCACCACATTACTCTCAGTATAAGACCTGTACAGGAACCCCCGGCACCACATTACATTTAGTATAAGACCTGTACAGGAACCCCCGGCACCACATGACTCTCAGTATAAGACCTGTAAAGGAACCCCCGCACCACATTACTCTCAGTAGAAGACCTGTACAGGAACCCCCGTCACCACATGACTCTCAGTATAAGACCTGTACAGGAACCCCGTCACCACATGACTCTCAGTATAAGACCTGTACAGGAACCCCCGGCACCACATTACATTTAGTATAAGACCTGTACAGGAACCCCTGGCACCACATTATATTCAGTATAAGACCTGTACAGGAACCCCCGGCACCACATGACTCTCAGTATAAGACCTGTAAAGGAACCCCCGGCACCACATTACTCTCAGTATAAGACCTGTACAGGAACCCCCGGCACCCCATTACTCTCCATTTTAAGACCTGTACAGGAACCCCCGGCACCACATTACTCTCCATTATAAGACCTGTACAGGAACCCCCGGCATCACATTACTCTCAGTATAAGACCTGTACAGGAACCCCCGGCACCACATTACTCTCAGTATAAGACCTGTACAGGAACCCCCGGCACGACATTACTCTCAGTAGAAGGCCTGTACAGGAACCCCGGCACTACATTACTCTCGGTATAAGACCTGTACAGGAACCCCCGGCACTACATTACTCTCAGTATAAGACCTGTACAGGAACCCCCGGCACCACATGACTCTAAGTATAAGACCTGTACAGGAACCCCCGGCATCACATTACTCTCAGTATAAAACCTGTACAGGAACCCCCGGCACCACATTACATGTAGTATAAGACCTGTACAGGAACCCCTGGCACCACATTACTCTCAGTATGAGACCTGTACAGGAACCCCCCGCACCATATTACTCTCAGTATAAGACCTGTAAAGGAAACCCCGGCACCACATTACTCTCAGTATAAGACCTTTACAGGAACCCCCGGCACCACATTACTCTAAGTATAAGACCTGTACAGGAACCCCCGGCACCACATGACTCTCAGTATAAGACCCGTACAGGAACCCCCGGCACCACATGACTCTAAGTATAAGACCTGTACAGGAACCCCCGGCATCACATTACTCTCAGTATAAGACCTGTACAGGAACCCCCGGCACCACATTACATTTAGTATAAGACCTGTAGAGGAACCCCCGGCACCACATTACTCTCAGTATAAGAACTGTACAGGAACCCCCGGCACCCCATTACTCTCCATTATAAGACCTGTACAGGAACCTCCGGCACCACATTACTCTCAGTATAAGACCTGTACAGGAACCCTTGGCACCACATTACATTTAGTATAAGACCTGTACAGGAACCCCCGGCACCACATTACTCTCAGTATAAGACCTTTACAGGAACCCCCGGCACCACATTACTCTAAGTATAAGACCTGTACAGGAACCCCCGGCACCACATTACTCTCAGTATGAAACCTGTACAGGAACATCAGGCACCACATTACTCTCAGTATAAGACCTGTAAAGGAACCCCCGGCACCACATGACTCTCAGTATAAGGCCTGTACAGGAACCTCGGGCACCACATTACTCTCAGTATAAGGCCTGTACAGCAACCTCAGGCACCACTTGACTCTCAGTATAAGACCTGTACAGGAACCCCCGGCACTACATTACTCTAAGTATAAGAACTGTACAGGAACCCCCGGCACCACATTACTCTCAGTATGAGACCTGTACAGGAACCCCCGGCACCACATTACTCTTAGTATAAGAACTGTACAGGAACCCCCGGCACCACATTACTCTCAGTATAAGACCTGTACAGGAACCCCCGGCACCACATTACTCTCAGTATAAGACCTGTACAGGAACCCCCGGCACCACATTACTCTCAGTATAAGGCCTGTACAGGAACCTCCGGCACCACATTACTCTCAGTATAAGAACTGTACAGGAACCCCCGGCACCCCATTACTCTCCATTATAAGACCTGTACAGGAACCTCCGGCACCACATTACTCTCAGTATAAGACCTGTACAGGAACCCTCGGCACCACATTACTCTCAGTATGAGACCTGTACAGGAACCCCCGGCACCACATGACTCTCAGTATAAGACCTGTACAGGAACCCACGGCACCACATTACTCTCAGTATAAGACCTGTACAGGAACCCCCGGCACCACATTACTGTCAGTATAAGACCTGTACTGGAACCCCCGGCACCACATTACTCTCAGTATAAGACCTGTACAGGAACCCCCGTCACCACGTGACTCTCAGTATAAGACCTGTACAGGAACCCCCGGCACCACATGACTGTCAGTATAAGACCTGTACTGGAACCCCCGGCACCACATTACTCTCAGTATAAGACCTGTACAGGAACCCCCGGCACCACATTACATTTAGTATAAGACCTGTACAGGAACCCCCGGCACCACATGACTCTCAGTATAAGACCTGTAAAGGAACCCCCGCACCACATTACTCTCAGTAGAAGACCTGTACAGGAACCCCCGTCACCACATGACTCTCAGTATAAGACCTGTACAGGAACCCCGTCACCACATGACTCTCAGTATAAGACCTGTACAGGAACCCCCGGCACCACATTACATTTAGTATAAGACCTGTACAGGAACCCCTGGCACCACATTATATTCAGTATAAGACCTGTACAGGAACCCCCGGCACCACATGACTCTCAGTATAAGACCTGTAAAGGAACCCCCGGCACCACATTACTCTCAGTATAAGACCTGTACAGGAACCCCCGGCACCCCATTACTCTCCATTTTAAGACCTGTACAGGAACCCCCGGCACCACATTACTCTCCATTATGAGACCTGTACAGGAACCCCCGGCATCACATTACTCTCAGTATAAGACCTGTACAGGAACCCCCGGCACCACATTACTCTCAGTATAAGACCTGTACAGGAACCCCCGGCACGACATTACTCTCAGTAGAAGGCCTGTACAGGAACCCCGGCACTACATTACTCTCGGTATAAGACCTGTACAGGAACCCCCGGCACTACATTACTCTCAGTATAAGACCTGTACAGGAACCCCCGGCACCACATGACTCTAAGTATAAGACCTGTACAGGAACCCCCGGCATCACATTACTCTCAGTATAAAACCTGTACAGGAACCCCCGGCACCACATTACATGTAGTATAAGACCTGTACAGGAACCCCTGGCACCACATTACTCTCAGTATGAGACCTGTACAGGAACCCCCCGCACCATATTACTCTCAGTATAAGACCTGTAAAGGAAACCCCGGCACCACATTACTCTCAGTATAAGACCTTTACAGGAACCCCCGGCACCACATTACTCTAAGTATAAGACCTGTACAGGAACCCCCGGCACCACATGACTCTCAGTATAAGACCCGTACAGGAACCCCCGGCACCACATGACTCTAAGTATAAGACCTGTACAGGAACCCCCGGCATCACATTACTCTCAGTATAAGACCTGTACAGGAACCCCCGGCACCACATTACATTTAGTATAAGACCTGTACAGGAACCCCTGGCACCACATTACTCTCAGTATGAGACCTGTACAGGAACCCCCGGCACCACATTACTCTCAGTATAAGAACTGTACAGGAACCTCAGGCATCACATTACTCTAAGTATAAGACCTGTACAGGAACCCCCGGCACCACATTACTCTCAGTAAAAGACCTGTACAGGAACCCCCGGCACCACATGACTCTCAGTATAAGACCCGTACAGGAACCCCCGGCACCCCATTACTCTCCATTTTAAGACCTGTACAGGAACCCCCGGCATCACATTACTCTCAGTATAAGACCTGTACAGGAACATCAGGCACCACATTACTCTCAGGATAAGACCTGTACAGGAACCCCCGGCACCACATTACATTTAGTATAAGACCTGTACAGGAACCCCTGGCACCACATTATATTTAGTATAAGACCTGTACAGGAACCCCTGGCACCACATTACTCTCAGTATAAGACCTGTAAAGGAAACCCTGGCACCAAATTACTCTCAGTATAAGACCTGTACAGGAACCCCCGTCACCACATGACTCTCAGTATAAGACCTGTACAGGAACCCCCGGCACCACATTACTCAAAGTATAAGACCTGTACAGGAACCCCCGTCACCACATTACTCTCAGTATAAGACCTGTACAGGAACCCCCGTCACCACATTACTCTCAGTATAAGACCTGTACAGGAACCCCCGTCACCACATGACTCTCAGTATAGGACCTGTACAGGAACCCCCGGCACCACATTACTCTCAGTATAAGACCTGTACAGGAACCCCCGGCACCACATGACTCTAAGTATAAGACCTGTACAGGAACCCCCGGCACCACATGACTCTCAGTATGAGACCTGTACAGGAACCCCCGGCACCACATTACTCTCAGTATAAGAACTGTACAGGAACCCCCGGCACCACATGACTCTCAGTATAAGACCTGTACAGGAACCTCAGGCACCACATGACTCTCAGTATAAGACCTGTACAGGAACCCCCGGCACCACATTACTCTAAGTATACGACCTGTACAGGAACCCCCGGCACCACATTACTCTCAGTATGAGACCTGTACAGGAACCCCCGGCACCACATTACTCTCAGTATAAGAACTGTACAGGAACCCCCGGCACCACATTACTCTCAGTATAAGACCTGTACAGGAACCCCCGGCACCACATTACTCTCAGTATAAGACCTATACAGGGTCCCCCGGCACCACATTACTCTCAGTATAAGACCTGTACAGGAACCCCCGGCACCCCATTACTCTCCATTTTAAGACCTGTACAGGAACCCCCGGCACCACATTACTCTCCATTATAAGACCTGTACAGGAACCCCCGGCATCACATTACTCTCAGTAGAAGACCTGTACAGGAACCCCCAGCACCACATTACTCTCAGTATAAGACCTGTACAGGAACCCCCGGCACCACATTACTCTAAGTATAAGACCTGTACAGGAACCCCCGGCACCACATGACTCTCAGTATAAGGCCTGTACAGGAACCTCAGGGACCAAATTACTCTCAGTATAAGGCCTGTACAGGAACCTCAGGCACCACATGACTCTCAGTATAAGGCCTGTACAGGAACCTCAGGCACCACATTACTCTCAGTATAAGACCTGTACAGGAACCCCCGGCACCACATTACTCTCAGTATAAGACCTGTCCAGGAACCCCCGGCACCACATTACTCTCAGTATAAGACCTGTACAGGAACCCCCGGCACCACATTACTCTCAGTATAAGACCTGTACAGGAACCCCCGGCACCACATTACTCTCAGTATAAGACCTGTACAGGAACCCCCGGCACCACATTACTCTCAGTATAAGAACTGTACAGGAAACCCCGGCACCCCATTACTCTCCATTATAAGACCTGTACAGGAACCTCCGGCACCACATTACTCTCAGTATAAGACCTGTACAGGAACCCTCGGCACCACATTACTCTCAGTATGAGACCTGTAAAGGAACCCCCGGCACCACATGACTCTCAGTATAAGACCTGTACAGGAACCCCCGGCACCACATTACTCTCAGTATAAGACCTGTACAGGAACCCCCGGCACCACATTACTCTCAGTATAAGACCTGTACAGGAACCCCCGGCACCACATTACTCTCAGTATAAGACCTGTACAGGAACCCCCGGCACCACATTACTGTCAGTATAAGACCTGTACTGGAACCCCCGGCACCACATTACTCTCAGTCTAAGACCTGTACAGGAACCCCCGTCACCACGTGACTCTCAGTATAAGACCTGTACAGGAACCCCCGGCACCACATGACTGTCAGTATAAGACCTGTACTGGAACCCCCGGCACCACATTACTCTCAGTATAAGACCTGTACAGGAACCCCCGGCACCACATTACATTTAGTATAAGACCTGTACAGGAACCCCCGGCACCACATGACTCTCAGTATAAGACCTGTAAAGGAACCCCCGCACCACATTACTCTCAGTATAAGACCTGTACAGGAACCCCCGGCACCACATGACTCTCAGTATAAGAACTGTACAGGAACCCCCGGCACCCCATTACTCTCCATTATAAGACCTGTACAGGAACCTCCGGCAGCACATTACTCTCAGTATAAGACCTGTACAGGAACCCTCGGCACCACATTACTCTCAGTATGAGACCTGTACAGGAACCCCCGGCACCACATGACTCTCAGTATAAGACCAGTACAGGAACCCCCGGCACCACATTACTCTCAGTATAAGACCTGTACAGGTACCCCCGGCACCACATGACTCTCAGTAAAAGACCTGTACAGGAACTCCCGGCACCACATGACTCTCAGTATAAGACCTGTACAGGAACCCCCGGCACCACATTACTGTCAGTATAAGACCTGTACTGGAACCCCCGGCACCACATTACTCTCAGTATAAGACCTGTACAGGAACCCCGTCACCACATGACTCTCAGTATAAGACCTGTACAGGAACCCCCGGCACCACATTACTGTCAGTATAAGACCTGTACTGGAACCCCCGGCACCACATGACTCTCAGTATAAGACCCGTACAGGAACCCCCGGCACCCCATTACTCTCCATTTTAAGACCTGTACAGGAACCCCCGGCATCACATTACTCTCAGTATAAGACCTGTACAGGAACATCAGGCACCACATTACTCTCAGGATAAGACCTGTACAGGAACCCCCGGCACCACATTACATTTAGTATAAGACCTGTACAGGAACCCCTGGCACCACATTACTCTCAGTATAAGACCTGTAAAGGAAACCCTGGCACCAAATTACTCTCAGTATAAGACCTGTACAGGAACCCCCGTCACCACATGACTCTCAGTATAAGACCTGTACAGGAACCCCCGGCACCACATTACTCAAAGTATAAGACCTGTACAGGAACCCCCGTCACCACATTACTCTCAGTATAAGACCTGTACAGGAACCCCCGTCACCACATTACTCTCAGTATAAGACCTGTACAGGAACCCCCGTCACCACATGACTCTCAGTATAGGACCTGTACAGGAACCCCCGGCACCACATTACTCTCAGTATAAGACCTGTACAGGAACCCCCGGCACCACATGACTCTAAGTATAAGACCTGTACAGGAACCCCCGGCACCACATGACTCTCAGTATGAGACCTGTACAGGAACCCCCGGCACCACATTACTCTCAGTATAAGAACTGTACAGGAACCCCCGGCACCACATGACTCTCAGTATAAGACCTGTACAGGAACCTCAGGCACCACATGACTCTCAGTATAAGACCTGTACAGGAACCCCCGGCACCACATTACTCTAAGTATACGACCTGTACAGGAACCCCCGGCACCACATTACTCTCAGTATGAGACCTGTACAGGAACCCCCGGCACCACATTACTCTCAGTATAAGAACTGTACAGGAACCCCCGGCACCACATTACTCTCAGTATAAGACCTGTACAGGAACCCCCGGCACCACATTACTCTCAGTATAAGACCTATACAGGGTCCCCCGGCACCACATTACTCTCAGTATAAGGCCTGTACAGGAACCTCAGGCACCACATTACTCTCAGTATAAGACCTGTACAGGAACCCCCGTCACCACATGACTCTCAGTATAAGACCTGTACAGGAACCCCCGGCATCACATGACTGTCAGTATAAGACCTGTACTGGAACCCCCAGCACCACATTACTCTCAGTATAAGACCTGTCCAGGAACCCCCGGCACCACATTACTCTCAGTATAAGACCTGTACAGGAACCCCCGGAACCACATTACTCTCAGTATAAGACCTGTACAGGAACCCCCGGCACCACATTACTCTCAGTATAAGACCTGTACAGGAACCCCCGGCACCACATTACTCTCAGTATAAGAACTGTACAGGAAACCCCGGCACCCCATTACTCTCCATTATAAGACCTGTACAGGAACCTCCGGCACCACATTACTCTCAGTATAAGACCTGTACAGGAACCCCCGTCACCACATGACTCTCAGTATAAGACCTGTACAGGAACCCCCGGCACCACATGACTCTCAGTATAAGACCTGTACAGGAACCCCCGGCACCACATTACTCTCAGTATAAGACCTGTACAGGAACCCCCGGCACCACATTACTCTCAGTATAAGACCTGTACAGGAACCCCCGGCACCACATTACTCTCAGTATAAGACCTGTACAGGAACCCCCCGGCACCACATGACTCTCAGTATAAGACCTGTACAGGAACCCCCGGCACCACATTACTGTCAGTATAAGACCTGTACTGGAACCCCCGGCACCACATTACTCTCAGTCTAAGACCTGTACAGGAACCCCCGTCACCACGTGACTCTCAGTATAAGACCTGTACAGGAACCCCCGGCACCACATTACTGTCAGTATAAGACCTGTACTGGAACCCCCGGCACCACATTACTCTCAGTCTAAGACCTGTACAGGAACCCCCGTCACCACGTGACTCTCAGTATAAGACCTGTACTGGAACCCCCGGCACCACATTACTCTCAGTATAAGACCTGTACAGGAACCCCCGGCACCACATTACATTTAGTATAAGACCTGTACAGGAACCCCCGGCACCACATGACTCTCAGTATAAGACCTGTAAAGGAACCCCCGCACCACATTACTCTCAGTATAAGACCTGTACAGGAACCCCCGGCACCACATGACTCTCAGTATAAGACCTGTACAGGAACCCCCGTCACCACATTACTCTCAGTATAAGAACTGTACAGGAACCCCCGGCACCCCATTACTCTCCATTATAAGACCTGTACAGGAACCTCCGGCAGCACATTACTCTCAGTATAAGACCTGTACAGGAACCCTCGGCACCACATTACTCTCAGTATGAGACCTGTACAGGAACCCCCGGCACCACATGACTCTCAGTATAAGACCTGTACAGGAACCCCCGGCACCACATTACTCTCAGTATAAGACCTGTACAGGTACCCCCGGCACCACATGACTCTCAGTAAAAGACCTGTACAGGAACCCCCGGCACCACATGACTCTCAGTATAAGACCTGTACAGGAACCCCCGGCACCACATTACTGTCAGTATAAGACCTGTACTGGAACCCCCGGCACCACATTACTCTCAGTATAAGACCTGTACAGGAACCCCGTCACCACATGACTCTCAGTATAAGACCTGTACAGGAACCCCCGGCACCACATTACTGTCAGTATAAGACCTGTACTGGAACCCCCGGCACCACATTACTCTCAGTATAAGACCTGTACAGGAACCCCCGGCACCCCATTACTCTCCATTTTAAGACCTGTACAGGAACCCCCGGCACCACATTACTCTCCATTATAAGACCTGTACAGGAACCCCCGGCATCACATTACTCTCAGTAGAAGACCTGTACAGGAACCCCCAGCACCACATTACTCTCAGTATAAGACCTGTACAGGAACCCCCGGCACCACATTACTCTAAGTATAAGACCTGTACAGGAACCCCCGGCACCACATTACTCTCAGTATAAGACCTGTACAGGAACCCCCGGCACGACATTACTCTCAGTATAAGGCCTGTACAGGAACCCCGGCACTACATTACTCTCGGTATAAGACCTGTACAGGAACCCCCGGCACCACATTACTCTCAGTATAAGACCTGGACAGGAACCCCCGGCACCACATGACTCTCAGTATAAGACCTTTAAAGGAACCCCCGCACCACATGACTCTCAGTATAAGACCTGTACAGGAACCCCCGTCACCACATGACTCTCAGTATAGGACCTGTACAGGAAACCCCGGCACCACATTACTCTCAGTATAAGACCTGTACAGGAACCCCCGGCACCACATGACTCTCAGTATGAGACCTGTACAGGAACCCCCGGCACCACATTACTCTCAGTATAAGAACTGTACAGGAACCCCCGGCACCACATGACTCTCAGTATAAGACCTGTACAGGAACCTCAGGCACCACATGACTCTCAGTATAAGACCTGTACAGGAACCCCCGGCATCACATGACTCTCAGTATAAGACCTGTACAGGAACCCCCGGCACCACATGACTCTCACTATAAGGCCTGTACAGGAACTTCAGGCACCACATGACTCTCAGTATAAGACCTGTACAGGAACCTCAGGCACCACATGACTCTCAGTATAAGACCTGTAAAGGAACCCCCGGCACCACATGACTCTCAGTATAAGGCCTGTACAGGAACCTCAGGCACCAAATTACTCTCAGTATAAGGCCTGTACAGGAACCTCAGAAACCACATGACTCTCAGTATAAGGCCTGTGCAGGAACCCCCGGCATCACATGACTGTCAGTATAAGACCTGTACTGGAACCCCCAGCACCACATGACTCTCAGTATAAGACCTGTACAGGAACCCCCGTCACCACCTGACTCTCAGTATAAGACCTGTACAGGAACCCCCGGCACCACATTACTCTAAGTATAAGACCTGTACAGGAACCCCCGGCACCACATTACTCTCAGTATGAGACCTGTACAGGAACCCCCGGCACCACATTACTCTCAGTATAAGAACTGTACAGGAACCCCCGGCACCACATTACTCTCAGTATAAGACCTGTACAGGAACCCCCGGCACCACATTACTCTCAGTATAAGACCTGTACAGGAACCCCCGGCACCACATTACTCTCAGTATAAGACCTGTAAAGGAACCCCCGGCACCACATTACTCTAAGTATAAGACCTGTACAGGAACCCCCGGCACCACATTACTCTCAGTATAAGAACTGTACAGGAACCCCCGGCACCACATTACTCTCAGTATAAGACCTGTACAGGAACCCCCGGCACCACATTACTCTCAGTATAAGACCTGTACAGGAACCCCCGGCACCACATTACTCTCAGTATAAGACCTGTACAGGAACCCCCGGCACCCCATTACTCTCCATTTTAAGACCTGTACAGGAACCCCCGGCACCACATTACTCTCCATTATAAGACCTGTACAGGAACCCCCGGCATCACATTACTCTCAGTAGAAGACCTGTACAGGAACCCCAAGCACCACATTACTCTAAGTATAAGACCTGTACAGGAACCCCCGGCACCACATTACTCTCAGTATAAGACCTGTACAGGAACCCCCGGCACCACATTACTCTCAGTATAAGACCTGTACAGGAACCCCCGGCACGACATTACTCTCAGTTTAAGGCCTGTACAGGAACCCCGGCACTACATTACTCTCGGTATAAGACCTGTACCAGAACCCCCCGGCACCACATTACTCTCAGTATAAGACCTGTACAGGAACCCCCGGCACCACATGACTCTCAGTATAAGACCTGTACAGGAACCCCCGGCACCACATTACTCTCAGTATAAGAACTGTACAGGAACCCCCGTCACCCCATTACTCTCCATTATAAGACCTGTACAGGAACCTCCGGCACCACATTACTCTCAGTATAAGACCTGTACAGGAACCCTCGGCACCACATTACTCTCAGTATGAGACCTGTACAGGAACCCCCGGCACCACATGACTCTCAGTATAAGACCTGTACAGGAACCCCCGGCACCACATTACTCTCAGTATAAGACCTGTACAGGAACCCCCGGCACCACATGACTCTCAGTATAAGACCTGTACAGGAACCCCCGGCACCACATTACTGTCAGTATAAGACCTGTACTGGAACCCCCGGCACCACAATACTCTCAGTCTAAGACCTGTACAGGAACCCCCGTCACCACGCGACTCTCAGTATAAGACCTGTACAGGAACCCCCGGCACCACATGACTGTCAGTATAAGACCTGTACTGGAACCCCCGGCACCACATTACTCTCAGTATAAGACCTGTTCAGGAACCCCCGGCACCACATTACATTTAGTATAAGACCTGTACAGGAACCCCCGGCACCACATGACTCTCAGTATAAGACCTGTAAAGGAACCCCCGCACCACATTACTCTCAGTATAAGACCTGTACAGGAACCCCCGGCACCACATGACTCTCAGTATAAGACCTGTACAGGAACCCCCGTCACCACATTACTCTCAGTATAAGAACTGTACAGGAACCCCCGGCACCCCATTACTCTCCATTATAAGACCTGTACAGGAACCTCCGGCAGCACATTACTCTCAGTATAAGACCTGTACAGGAACCCTCGGCACCACATTACTCTCAGTATGAGACCTGTACAGGAACCCCCGGCACCACATGACTCTCAGTATAAGACCTGTACAGGAACCCCCGGCACCACATTACTCTCAGTATAAGACCTGTACAGGAACCCCCGGCACCACATGACTCTCAGTAAAAGACCTGTACAGGAACCCCCGGAACCACATGACTCTCAGTATAAGACCTGTACAGGAACCCCCGGCACCACATTACTGTCAGTATAAGACCTGTACTGGAACCCCCGGCACCACATTACTCTCAGTATAAGACCTGTACAGGAACCCCGTCACCACATGACTCTCAGTATAAGACCTGTACAGGAACCCCCGGCACCACATTACTGTCAGTATAAGACCTGTACTGGAACCCCCGGCACCACATTACTCTCAGTATAAGACCTGTACAGGAACCCCCGGCACCACATTACTCTCAGTATAAGACCTGTACAGGAACCCCCGGCACCCCATTACTCTCCATTTTAAGACCTGTACAGGAACCCCCGGCAGCACATTACTCTCCATTATAAGACCTGTACAGGAACCCCGGCATCACATTACTCTCAGTAGAAGACCTGTACAGGAACCCCCAGCACCACATTACTCTCAGTATAAGAACTGTACAGGAACCCCCGGCACCACATTACTCTCAGTATAAGACCTGTACAGGAACCCCCGGCACCACATGACTCTCAGTAAAAGACCTGTAAAGGAACCCCCGGCACCACATTACTCTCAGTATAAGACCTGTACAGGAACCCCTGGCACGACATTACTCTCAGTATAAGGCCTGTACAGGAACCCCCGGCACCACATTACTCTCAGTATAAGAACTGTACAGGAACCCCCGGCACCACATGACTCTCAGTATAAGACCTGTACAGGAACCTCAGGCACCACATGACTCTCAGTATAAGACCTGTACAGGAACCCCCGGCATCACATTACTCTCAGTATGAGACCTGTACAGGAACCCCCGGCACCACATTACTCTCAGTATAAGAACTGTACAGGAACCCCCGGCACCACATTACTCTCAGTATAAGACCTGTACAGGAACCCCCGGCACCACATTACTCTCAGTATAAGACCTGTACAGGAACCCCCGGCATCACATTACTCTCAGTATGAGACCTGTACAGGAACCCCCGGCACCACATTACTCTCAGTATAAGAACTGTACAGGAACCCCCGGCACCACATTACTCTCAGTATAAGACCTGTACAGGAACCCCCGGCACCACATTACTCTCAGTATAAGACCTGTACAGGAACCCCCGGCACCACATTACTCTCAGTATAAGACCTGTACAGGAACCCCCGGCACCCCATTACTCTCCATTTTAAGACCTGTACAGGAACCCCCGGCACCACATTACTCTCCATTATAAGACCTGTACAGGAACCCCCGGCATCACATTACTCTCAGTAGAAGACCTGTACAGGAACCCCAAGCACCACATTACTCTCAGTATAAGACCTGTACAGGAACCCCCGGCACCACATTACTCTAAGTATAAGACCTGTACAGGAACCCCCGGCACCACATTACTCTCAGTATAAGACCTGTACAGGAACCCCCGGCACCACATTACTCTCAGTATAAGACCTGTACAGGAACCCCCGGCACCACATGACTCTCAGTATAAGACCTGTACAGGAACCCCCGGCACCACATTACTCTCAGTATAAGAACTGTACAGGAACCCCCGGCACCCCATTACTCTCCATTATAAGACCTGTACAGGAACCTCCGGCACCACATTACTCTCAGTATAAGACCTGTACAGGAACCCTCGGCACCACATTACTCTCAGTATGAGACCTGTACAGGAACCCCCGGCACCACATGACTCTCAGTATAAGACCTGTACAGGAACCCCCGGCACCACATTACTCTCAGTATAAGACCTGTACAGGAACCCCCGGCACCACATGACTCTCAGTATAAGACCTGTACAGGAACCCCCGGCACCACATTACTGTCAGTATAAGACCTGTACTGGAACCCCCGGCAACACAATACTCTCAGTCTAAGACCTGTACAGGAACCCCCGTCACCACGCGACTCTCAGTATAAGACCTGTACAGGAACCCCCGGCACCACATGACTGTCAGTATAAGACCTGTACTGGAACCCCCGGCACCACATTACTCTCAATATAAGACCTGTTCAGGAACCCCCGGCACCACATTACATTTAGTATAAGACCTGTACAGGAACCCCCGGCACCACATGACTCTCAGTATAAGACCTGTAAAGGAACCCCCGCACCACATTACTCTCAGTATAAGACCTGTACAGGAACCCCCGGCACCACATGACTCTCAGTATAAGACCTGTACAGGAACCCCCGTCACCACATTACTCTCAGTATAAGAACTGTACAGGAACCCCCGGCACCCCATTACTCTCCATTATAAGACCTGTACAGGAACCTCCGGCAGCACATTACTCTCAGTATAAGACCTGTACAGGAACCCTCGGCACCACATTACTCTCAGTATGAGACCTGTACAGGAACCCCCGGCACCACATGACTCTCAGTATAAGACCTGTACAGGAACCCCCGGCACCACATTACTCTCAGTATAAGACCTGTACAGGAACCCCCGGCACCACATGACTCTCAGTAAAAGACCTGCACAGGAACCCCCGGAACCACATGACTCTCAGTATAAGACCTGTACAGGAACCCCCGGCACCACATTACTGTCAGTATAAGACCTGTACTGGAACCCCCGGCACCACATTACTCTCAGTATAAGACCTGTACAGGAACCCCGTCACCACATGACTCTCAGTATAAGACCTGTACAGGAACCCCCGGCACCACATTACTGTCAGTATAAGACCTGTACTGGAACCCCCGGCACCACATTACTCTCAGTATAAGACCTGTACAGGAACCCCCGGCACCACATTACTCTCAGTATAAGACCTGTACAGGAACCCCCGGCACCCCATTACTCTCCATTTTAAGACCTGTACAGGAACCCCCGGCAGCACATTACTCTCCATTATAAGACCTGTACAGGAACCCCCGGCATCACATTACTCTCAGTAGAAGACCTCTACAGGAACCCCCAGCACCACATTACTCTCAGTATAAGACCTGTACAGGAACCCCCGGCACCACATTACTCTAAGTATAAGACCTGTACAGGAACCCCCGGCACCACATTACTCTCAGTATAAGACCTGTACAGGAACCCCCGGCACCACATGACTCTCAGTATAAGACCTGTAAAGGAACCCCCGGCACCACATTACTCTCAGTATAAGACCTGTACAGGAACCCCTGGCACGACATTACTCTCAGTATAAGGCCTGTACAGGAACCCCCGGCACCACATTACTCTCAGTATAAGAACTGTACAGGAACCCCCTGCACCACATGACTCTCAGTATAAGACCTGTACAGGAACCCCCGGCATCACATGACTCTCAGTATAAGACCTGTACAGGAACCCCCGGCACCACATGACTCTCACTATAAGGCCTGTACAGGAACTTCAGGCACCACATGACTCTCAGTATAAGACCTGTACAGGAACCTCAGGCACCACATGACTCTCAGTATAAGACCTGTAAAGGAACCCCCGGCACCACATGACTCTCAGTATAAGGCCTGTACAGGAACCTCAGGCACCAAATTACTCTCAGTATAAGGCCTGTACAGGAACCTCAGGCACCACATGACTCTCAGTATAAGGCCTGTACAGGAACCTCAGGCACCACATTACTCTCAGTATAAGACCTGTACAGGAACCCCCGGCATCACATGACTGTCAGTATAAGACCTGTACTGGAACCCCCAGCACCACATTACTCTCAGTATAAGACCTGTACAGGAACCCCCGTCACCACCTGACTCTCAGTATAAGACCTGTACAGGAACCCCCGGCACCACATTACTCTAAGTATAAGACCTGTACAGGAACCCTGGGCACCACATTACTCTCAGTATGAGACCTGTACAGGAACCCCCGGCACCACATTACTCTCAGTATAAGAACTGTACAGGAACCCCCGGCACCACATTACTCTCAGTATAAGACCTGTACAGGAACCCCCGGCACCACATTACTCTCAGTATAAGACCTGTACAGGAACCCCCGGCACCACATTACTCTCAGTATAAGACCTGTACAGGAACCCCCGGCACCCCATTACTCTCCATTTTAAGACCTGTACAGGAACCCCCGGCACCACATTACTCTCCATTATAAGACCTGTACAGAAACCCCCGGCATCACATTACTCTCAGTATAAGACCTGTACAGGAACCCCCGGCACCACATTACTCTAAGTATAAGACCTGTACAGGAACCCCCGGCACCACATTACTTTCAGTATAAGACCTGTACAGGAACCCCCGGCACCACATTACTCTCAGTATAAGACCTGTACAGGAACCCCCGGCACGACATTACTCTCAGTTTAAGGCCTGTACAGGAACCCCGGCACTACATTACTCTCGGTATAAGACCTGTACCAGAACCCCCCGGCACCACATTACTCTCAGTATAAGACCTGTACAGGAACCCCCGGCACCACATGACTCTCAGTATAAGACCTGTACAGGAACCCCCGGCACCACATTACTCTCAGTATAAGAACTGTACAGGAACCCCCGGCACCCCATTACTCTCCATTATAAGACCTGTACAGGAACCTCCGGCACCACATTACTCTCAGTATAAGACCTGTACAGGAACCCTCGGCACCACATTACTCTCAGTATGAGACCTGTACAGGAACCCCCGGCACCACATGACTCTCAGTATAAGACCTGTACAGGAACCCCCGGCACCACATTACTCTCAGTATAAGACCTGTACAGGAACCCCCGGCACCACATTACTCTCAGTATAAGACCTGTACAGGAACCCCCGGCACCACATGACTCTCAGTATAAGACCTGTACAGGAACCCCCGGCACCACATTACTGTCAGTATAAGACCTGTACTGGAACCCCCGGCACCACAATACTCTCAGTCTAAGACCTGTACAGGAACCCCCGTCACCACGCGACTCTCAGTATAAGACCTGTACAGGAACCCCCGGAACCACATGACTGTCAGTATAAGACCTGTACTGGAACCCCCGGCACCACATTACTCTCAGTATAAGACCTGTTCAGGAACCCCCGGCACCACATTACATTTAGTATAAGACCTGTACAGGAACCCCCGGCACCACATGACTCTCAGTATAAGACCTGTAAAGGAACCCCCGCACCACATTACTCTCAGTATAAGACCTGTACAGGAACCCCCGGCACCACATGACTCTCAGTATAAGACCTGTACAGGAACCCCCGTCACCACATTACTCTCAGTATAAGAACTGTACAGGAACCCCCGGCACCCCATTACTCTCCATTATAAGACCTGTACAGGAACCTCCGGCAGCACATTACTCTCAGTATAAGACCTGTACAGGAACCCTCGGCACCACATTACTCTCAGTATGAGACCTGTACAGGAACCCCCGGCACCACATGACTCTCAGTATAAGACCTGTACAGGAACCCCCGGCACCACATTACTCTCAGTATAAGACCTGTACAGGAACCCCCGGCACCACATGACTCTCAGTAAAAGACCTGTACAGGAACCCCCGGAACCACATGACTCTCAGTATAAGACCTGTACAGGAACCCCCGGCACCACATAACTGTCAGTATAAGACCTGTACTGGAACCCCCGTCACCACATGACTCTCAGTATAAGACCTGTACAGGAACCCCCGGCACCACATTACTGTCAGTATAAGACCAGTACTGGAACCCCCGGCACCACATTACTCTCAGTATAAGACCTGTACAGGAACCCCCGGCACCACATTACTCTCAGTATAAGACCTGTACAGGAACCCCCGGCACCCCATTACTCTCCATTTTAAGACCTGTACAGGAACCCCCGGCAGCACATTACTCTCCATTATAAGACCTGTACAGGAACCCCCGGCATCACATTACTCTCAGTAGAAGACCTGTACAGGAACCCCCAGCACCACATTACTCTCAGTATAAGACCTGTACAGGAACCCCCGGCACCACATTACTCTAAGTATAAGACCTGTACAGGAACCCCCGGCACCACATTACTCTCAGTATAAGACCTGTACAGGAACCCCCGGCACCACATGACTCTCAGTATAAGACCTGTAAAGGAACCCCCGGCACCACATTACTCTCAGTATAAGACCTGTACAGGAACCCCTGGCACGACATTACTCTCAGTATAAGGCCTGTACAGGAACCCCGGCACTACATTACTCTCGGTATAAGACCTGTACAGGAACCCCCGGCACCACATTACTCTCAGTATAAGACCTGCACAGGAACCCCCGGCACCACATGACTCTCAGTATAAGACCTGTAAAGGAACCCCCGACCCACATGACTCTCAGTATAAGACCTGTACAGGAACCCCCGTCACCACATTACTCTCAGTATAAGACCTGTACAGGAACCCCCGTCACCACATGACTCTCAGTATAGGACCTGTACAGGAACCCCCGGCACCACATGACTCTAAGTATAAGACCTGTACAGGAACCCCCGGCACCACATGACTCTCAGTATGAGACCTGTACAGGAACCCCCGGCACCACATTACTCTCAGTATAAGAACTGTACAGGAACCCCCGGCACCACATGACTCTCAGTATAAGACCTGTACAGGAACCTCAGGCACCACATGACTCTCAGTATAAGACCTGTACAGGAACCCCCGGCATCACATGACTCTCAGTATAAGACCTGTACAGGAACCCCCGGCACCACATTACTCTCAGTATAAGAACTGTACAGGAACCCCCGTCACCACATTACTCTCAGTATAAGACCTGTACAGGAACCCCCGTCACCACATGGCTCTCAGTATAGGACCTGTACAGGAACCCCCGGCACCACATTACTCTCAGTATAAGACCTGTACAGGAACCCCCGGCACCACATGACTCTAAGTATAAGACCTGTACAGGAACCCCCGGCACCACATGACTCTCAGTATGAGACCTGTACAGGAACCCCCGGCACCACATTACTCTCAGTATAAGAACTGTACAGGAACCCCCGGCACCACATGACTCTCAGTATAAGACCTGTACAGGAACCTCAGGCACCACATGACTCTCAGTATAAGACCTGTACAGGAACCCCCGGCATCACATGACTCTCAGTATAAGACCTGTACAGGAACCCCCGGCACCACATGACTCTCACTATAAGGCCTGTACAGGAACCTCAGGCACCACATGACTCTCAGTATAAGACCTGTACAGGAACCTCAGGCACCACATGACTCTCAGTATAAGACCTGTAAAGGAACCCCCGGCACCACATGACTCTCAGTATAAGGCCTGTACAGGAACCTCAGGCACCAAATTACTCTCAGTATAAGGCCTGTACAGGAACCTCAGGCACCACATGACTCTCAGTATAAGGCCTGTACAGGAACCTCAGGCACCACATTACTCTCAGTATAAAACCTGTACAGGAACCCCCGTCACCACATGACTCTCAGTATAAGACCTGTACAGGAACCCCCGGCACCACATATCTGTCAGTATAAGACCTGTACTGGAACCCCCAGCACCACATTACTCTCAGTATAAGACCTGTACAGGAACCCCCGTCACCACCTGACTCTCAGTATAAGACCTGTACAGGAACCCCCGGCACCACATTACTCTAAGTATAAGACCTGTACAGGAACCCCCGGCACCACATTACTCTCAGTATGAGACCTGTACAGGAACCCCCGGCACCACATTACTCTCAGTATAAGAACTGTACAGGAACCCCCGGCACCACATTACTCTCAGTATAAGACCTGTACAGGAACCCCCGGCACCACATTACTCTCAGTATAAGACCTGTACAGGAACCCCCGGCACCCCATTACTCTCCATTTTAAGACCTGTACAGGAACCCCCGGCACCACATTACTCTCCATTATAAGACCTGTACAGGAACCCCCGGCATCACATTACTCTCAGTAGAAGACCTGTACAGGAACCGCCAGCACCACATTACTCTCAGTATAAGACCTGTACAGGAACCCCCGGCATCACATTACTCTCAGTATAAGACCTGTACAGGAACCCCGGCACCACATTACTCTCAGTATAAGACCTGTACAGGAACCCCCGGCACCACATTACTCTCAGTATAAGAACTGTACAGGAACCCCCGGCACCACATGACTCTCAGTATAAGACCTGTACAGGAACCTCAGGCACCACATGACTCTCAGTATAAGACCTGTACAGGAACCCCCGGCATCACATGACTCTCAGTATAAGACCTGTACAGGAACCCCCGGCACCACATGACTCTCACTATAAGGCCTGTACAGGAACCTCAGGCACCACATGACTCTCAGTATAAGACCTATACAGGAACCCCCGTCACCACATGACTCTCAGTATAGGACCTGTACAGGAACCCCCGGCACCACATTACTCTCAGTATAAGACCTGTACAGGAACCCCCGGCACCACATGACTCTAAGTATAAGACCTGTACAGGAACCCCCGGCACCACATGACTCTCAGTATGAGACCTGTACAGGAACCCCCGGCACCACATTACTCTCAGTATAAGAACTGTACAGGAACCCCCGGCACCACATGACTCTCACTATAAGACCTGTACAGGAACCTCAGGCACCACATGACTCTCAGTATAAGACCTGTAAAGGAACCCCCGCACCACATGACTCTCAGTATAAGACCTGTACAGGAACCCCCGTCACCACATTACTCTCAGTATAAGACCTGTACAGGAACCCCCGTCACCACATGACTCTCAGTATAGGACCTGTACAGGAACCCCCGGCACCACATTACTCTCAGTATAAGACCTGTACAGGAACCCCCGGCACCACATGACTCTAAGTATAAGACCTGTACAGGAACCCCCGGCACCACATGACTCTCAGTATGAGACCTGTACAGGAACCCCCGGCACCACATTACTCTCAGTATAAGAACTGTACAGGAACCCCCGGCACCACATGACTCTCAGTATAAGACCTGTACAGGAACCTCAGGCACCACATGACTCTCAGTATAAGACCTGTACAGGAACCCCCGGCATCACATGACTCTCAGTATAAGACCTGTACAGGAACCCCCGGCACCACATGACTCTCACTATAAGGCCTGTACAGGAACCTCAGGCACCACATGACTCTCAGTATAAGACCTGTACAGGAACCTCAGGCACCACATGACTCTCAGTATAAGGCCTGTACAGGAACCTCAGGCACCAAATTACTCTCAGTATAAGGCCTGTACAGGAACCTCAGGCACCACATGACTCTCAGTATAAGGCCTGTACAGGAACCTCAGGCACCACATTACTCTCAGTATAAAACCTGTACAGGAACCCCCGTCACCACATGACTCTCAGTATAAGACCTGTACAGGAACCCCCGGCACCACATGACTGTCAGTATAAGACCTGTACTGGAACCCCCAGCACCACATTACTCTCAGTATAAGACCTGTACAGGAACCCCCGTCACCACCTGACTCTCAGTATAAGACCTGTACAGGAACCCCCGGCACCACATTACTCTAAGTATAAGACCTGTACAGGAACCCCCGGCACCACATTACTCTCAGTATGAGACCTGTACAGGAACCCCCGGCACCACATTACTCTCAGTATAAGAACTGTACAGGAACCCCCGGCACCACATTACTCTCAGTATAAGACCTGTACAGGAACCCCCGGCACCACATTACTCTCAGTATAAGACCTGTACAGGAACCCCCGGCACCACATTACTCTCAGTATAAGACCTGTACAGGAACCCCCGGCACCCCATTACTCTCCATTTTAAGACCTGTACAGGAACCCCCGGCACCACATTACTCTCCATTATAAGACCTGTACAGGAACCCCCGGCATCACATTACTCTCAGTAGAAGACCTGTACAGGAACCGCCAGCACCACATTACTCTCAGTATAAGACCTGTACAGGTACCCCCGGCACCAAATTACTCTAAGTATAAGACCTGTACAGGAACCCCCGGCACCACATTACTCTCAGTATAAGACCTGTACAGGAACCCCCGGCACCACATTACTCTCAGTATAAGACCTGTACAGGAACCCCCGGCACCACATTACTCTCAGTATAAGAACTGTACAGGAACCCCCGGCACCCCATTACTCTCCATTATAAGACCTGTACAGGAACCTCCGGCACCACATTACTCTCAGTATAAGACCTGTACAGGAACCCTCAGCACCACATTACTCTCAGTATGAGACCTGTACAGGAACCCCCGGCACCACATGACTCTCAGTATAAGACCTGTACAGGAACCCCCGGCACCACATTACTCTCAGTATAAGACCTGTACAGGAACCCCCGGCACCACATTACTCTCAGTATAAGACCTGTACAGGAACCCCCGGCACCACATTACTCTCAGTATAAGACCTGTACAGGAACCCCCGGCACCACATGACTCTCAGTATAAGACCTGTACAGGAACCCCCGGCACCACATTAATGTCAGTATAAGACCTGTACTGGAACCCCCGGCACCACATTACTCTCAGTCTAAGACCTGTACAGGAACCCCCGTCACCACGCGACTCTCAGTATAAGACCTGTACAGGAACCCCCGGCACCACATGACTGTCAGTATAAGACCTGTACTGGAACCCCCGGCACCACATTACTCTCAGTATAAGACCTGTACAGGAACCCCCGGCACCACATTACATTTAGTATAAGACCTGTACAGGAACCCCCGGCACCACATGACTCTCAGTATAAGACCTGTAAAGGAACCCCCGCACCACATTACTCTTAGTATAAGACCTGTACAGGAACCCCCGGCACCACATGACTCTCAGTATAAGACCTGTACAGGAACCCCCGTCACCACATTACTCTCAGTATAAGACCTGTACAGGAACCCCCGGCACCACATTACTCTCAGTATAAGACCTGTACAGGAACCCCCGGCACCACATGACTCTCAGTAAAAGACCTGTACAGGAACCCCCGGCACCACATTACTGTCAGTATAAGACCTGTACTGGAACCCCCGGCACCACATTACTCTCAGTATAAGACCTGTACAGGAACCCCATTACCACATGACTCTCAGTATAAGACCTGTACAGGAACCCCCGGCACCACATTACTGTCAGTATAAGACCTGTACTGGAACCCCCGGCACCACATTACTCTCAGTATAATACCTGTACAGGAACCCCCGGCACCCCATTACTCTCCATTTTAAGACCTGTACAGGAACCCCCGGCAGCACATTACTCTCCATTATAAGACCTGTACAGGAACCCCCGGCATCACATTACTCTCAGTAGAAGACCTGTACAGGAACCCCCAGCACCACATTACTCTCAGTATAAGACCTGTACAGGAACCCCCGGCACCACATTACTCTAAGTATAAGACCTGTACAGGAACCCCCGGCACCACATTACTCTCAGTATAAGACCTGTACAGGAACCCCCGGCACCACATGACTCTCAGTATAAGACCTGTAAAGGAACCCCCGGCACCACATTACTCTCAGTATAAGACCTGTACAGGAACCCCCGGCACCACATTACTCTCAGTATGAGACCTGTACAGGAACCCCCGGCACCACATTACTCTCAGTATAAGAACTGTACAGGAACCCCCGGCACCACATTACTCTCAGTATAAGACCTGTACAGGAACCCCCGGCACCACATTACTCTCAGTATAAGACCTGTACAGGAACCCCCGGCACCACATTACTCTCAGTATAAGACCTGTACAGGAACCCCCGGCACCCCATTACTCTCCATTTTAAGACCTGTACAGGAACCCCCGGCACCACATTACTCTCCATTATAAGACCTGTACAGGAACCCCCGGCATCACATTACTCTCAGTAGAAGACCTGTACAGGAACCGCCAGCACCACATTACTCTCAGTATAAGACCTGTACAGGTACCCCCGGCACCAAATTACTCTAAGTATAAGACCTGTACAGGAACCCCCGGCACCACATTACTCTCAGTATAAGACCTGTACAGGAACCCCCGGCACCACATTACTCTCAGTATAAGACCTGTACAGGAACCCCCGGCACCACATTACTCTCAGTATAAGAACTGTACAGGAACCCCCGGCACCCCATTACTCTCCATTATAAGACCTGTACAGGAACCTCCGGCACCACATTACTCTCAGTATAAGACCTGTACAGGAACCCTCAGCACCACATTACTCTCAGTATGAGACCTGTACAGGAACCCCCGGCACCACATGACTCTCAGTATAAGACCTGTACAGGAACCCCCGGCACCACATTACTCTCAGTATAAGACCTGTACAGGAACCCCCGGCACCACATTACTCTCAGTATAAGACCTGTACAGGAACCCCCGGCACCACATTACTCTCAGTATAAGACCTGTACAGGAACCCCCGGCACCACATGACTCTCAGTATAAGACCTGTACAGGAACCCCCGGCACCACATTACTGTCAGTATAAGACCTGTACTGGAACCCCCGGCACCACATTACTCTAGGTCTAAGACCTGTACAGGAACCCCCGTCACCACGCGACTCTCAGTATAAGACCTGTACAGGAACCCCCGGCACCACATGACTGTCAGTATAAGACCTGTACTGGAACCCCCGGCACCACATTACTCTCAGTATAAGACCTGTACAGGAACCCCCGGCACCACATTACATTTAGTATAAGACCTGTACAGGAACCCCCGGCACCACATGACTCTCAGTATAAGACCTGTAAAGGAACCCCCGCACCACATTACTCTTAGTATAAGACCTGTACAGGAACCCCCGGCACCACATGACTCTCAGTATAAGACCTGTACAGGAACCCCCGTCACCACATTACTCTCAGTATAAGAACTGTACAGGAACCCCCGGCACCCCATTACTCTCCATTATAAGACCTGTACAGGAACCTCCGGCAGCACATTACTCTCAGTATAAGACCTGTACAGGAACCCTCGGCACCACATTACTCTCAGTATGAGACCTGTACAGGAACCCCCGGCACCACATGACTCTCAGTATAAGACCTGTACAGGAACCCCCGGCACCACATTACTCTCAGTATAAGACCTGTACAGGAACCCCCGGCACCACATGACTCTCAGTAAAAGACCTGTACAGGAACCCCCGGCACCACATTACTGTCAGTATAAGACCTGTACTGGAACCCCCGGCACCACATTACTCTCAGTATAAGACCTGTACAGGAACCCCATTACCACATGACTCTCAGTATAAGACCTGTACAGGAACCCCCGGCACCACATTACTCTCAGTATAATACCTGTACAGGAACCCCCGGCACCCCATTACTCTCCATTTTAAGACCTGTACAGGAACCCCCGGCAGCACATTACTCTCCATTATAAGACCTGTACAGGAACCCCCGGCATCACATTACTCTCAGTAGAAGACCTGTACAGGAACCCCCAGCACCACATTACTCTCAGTATAAGACCTGTACAGGAACCCCCGGCACCACATTACTCTAAGTATAAGACCTGTACAGGAACCCCCGGCACCACATTACTCTCAGTATAAGACCTGTACAGGAACCCCCGGCACCACATGACTCTCAGTATAAGACCTGTAAAGGAACCCCCGGCACCACATTACTCTCAGTATAAGACCTGTACAGGAACCCCCGGCACCACATTACTCTCAGTATAAGACCTGTTCAGGAACCCCCGGCACCACATTACATTTAGTATAAGACCTGTACAGGAACCCCCGGCACCACATGACTCTCAGTATAAGACCTGTAAAGGAACCCCCGCACCACATTACTCTCAGTATAAGACCTGTACAGGAACCCCCGGCACCACATGACTCTCAGTATAAGACCTGTACAGGAACCCCCGTCACCACATTACTCTCAGTATAAGAACTGTACAGGAACCCCCGGCACCCCATTACTCTCCATTATAAGACCTGTACAGGAACCTCCGGCAGCACATTACTCTCAGTATAAGACCTGTACAGGAACCCTCGGCACCACATTACTCTCAGTATGAGACCTGTACAGGAACCCCCGGCACCACATGACTCTCAGTATAAGACCTGTACAGGAACCCCCGGCACCACATTACTCTCAGTATAAGACCTGTACAGGAACCCCCGGCACCACATGACTCTCAGTAAAAGACCTGTACAGGAACCCCCGGAACCACATGACTCTCAGTATAAGACCTGTACAGGAACCCCCGGCACCACATTACTGTCAGTATAAGACCTGTACTGGAACCCCCGGCACCACATTACTCTCAGTATAAGACCTGTACAGGAACCCCGTCACCACATGACTCTCAGTATAAGACCTGTACAGGAACCCCCGGCACCACATTACTGTCAGTATAAGACCTGTACTGGAACCCCCGGCACCACATTACTCTCAGTATAAGACCTGTACAGGAACCCCCGGCACCACATTACTCTCAGTATAAGACCTGTACAGGAACCCCCGGCACCCCATTACTCTCCATTTTAAGACCTGTACAGGAACCCCCGGCAGCACATTACTCTCCATTATAAGACCTGTACAGGAACCCCCGGCATCACATTACTCTCAGTAGAAGACCTGTACAGGAACCCCCAGCACCACATTACTCTCAGTATAAGACCTGTACAGGAACCCCCGGCACCACATTACTCTAAGTATAAGACCTGTACAGGAACCCCCGGCACCACATTACTCTCAGTATAAGACCTGTACAGGAACCCCCGGCACCACATGACTCTCAGTATAAGACCTGTAAAGGAACCCCCGGCACCACATTACTCTCAGTATAAGACCTGTACAGGAACCCCTGGCACCACATGACTCTCAGTATAAGACCTGTACAGGAACCCCCGGCACCACATTACTGTCAGTATAAGACCTGTACTGGAACCCCCGGCACCACATTACTCTCAGTCTAAGACCTGTACAGGAACCCCCGTCACCACGCGACTCTCAGTATAAGACCTGTACAGGAACCCCCAGCACCACATTACATTTAGTATAAGACCTGTACAGGAACCCCCGGCACCACATGACTCTCAGTATAAGACCTGTAAAGGAACCCCCGCACCACATTACTCTTAGTATAAGACCTGTACAGGAACCCCCGGCACCACATGACTCTCAGTATAAGACCTGTACAGGAACCCCCGTCACCACATTACTCTCAGTATAAGAACTGTACAGGAACCCCCGGCACCCCATTACTCTCCATTATAAGACCTGTACAGGAACCTCCGGCAGCACATTACTCTCAGTATAAGACCTGTACAGGAACCCTCGGCACCACATTACTCTCAGTATGAGACCTGTACAGGAACCCCCGGCACCACATGACTCTCAGTATAAGACCTGTACAGGAACCCCCGGCACCACATTACTCTCAGTATAAGACCTGTACAGGAACCCCCGGCACCACATGACTCTCAGTAAAAGACCTGTACAGGAACCCCCGGCACCACATGACTCTCAGTATAAGACCTGTACAGGAACCCCCGGCACCACATTACTGTCAGTATAAGACCTGTACTGGAACCCCCGGCACCACATTACTCTCAGTATAAGACCTGTACAGGAACCCCATTACCACATGACTCTCAGTATAAGACCTGTACAGGAACCCCCGGCACCACATTACTGTCAGTATAAGACCTGTACTGGAACCCCCGGCACCACATGACTCTCAGTATAAGACCTGTACAGGAACCCCCGTCACCACATTACTCTCAGTATAAGAACTGTACAGGAACCCCCGGCACCCCATTACTCTCCATTATAAGACCTGTACAGGAACCTCCGGCAGCACATTACTCTCAGTATAAGACCTGTACAGGAACCCTCGGCACCACATTACTCTCAGTATGAGACCTGTACAGGAACCCCCGGCACCACATGACTCTCAGTATAAGACCTGTACAGGAACCCCCGGCACCACATTACTCTCAGTATAAGACCTGTACAGGAACCCCCGGCACCACATGACTCTCAGTAAAAGACCTGTACAGGAACCCCCGGCACCACATTACTGTCAGTATAAGACCTGTACTGGAACCCCCGGCACCACATTACTCTCAGTATAAGACCTGTACAGGAACCCCATTACCACATGACTCTCAGTATAAGACCTGTACAGGAACCCCCGGCACCACATTACTCTCAGTATAATACCTGTACAGGAACCCCCGGCACCCCATTACTCTCCATTTTAAGACCTGTACAGGAACCCCCGGCAGCACATTACTCTCCATTATAAGACCTGTACAGGAACCCCCGGCATCACATTACTCTCAGTAGAAGACCTGTACAGGAACCCCCAGCACCACATTACTCTCAGTATAAGACCTGTACAGGAACCCCCGGCACCACATTACTCTCAGTATAAGACCTGTACAGGAACCCCCGGCACCACATGACTCTCAGTATAAGACCTGTAAAGGAACCCCCGGCACCACATTACTCTCAGTATAAGACCTGTACAGGAACCCCCGGCACCACATTACTCTCAGTATAAGACCTGTTCAGGAACCCCCGGCACCACATTACATTTAGTATAAGACCTGTACAGGAACCCCCGGCACCACATGACTCTCAGTATAAGACCTGTAAAGGAACCCCCGCACCACATTACTCTCAGTATAAGACCTGTACAGGAACCCCCAGCACCACATGACTCTCAGTATAAGACCTGTACAGGAACCCCCGTCACCACATTACTCTCAGTATAAGAACTGTACAGGAACCCCCGGCACCCCATTACTCTCCATTATAAGACCTGTACAGGAACCTCCGGCAGCACATTACTCTCAGTATAAGACCTGTACAGGAACCCTCGGCACCACATTACTCTCAGTATGAGACCTGTACAGGAACCCCCGGCACCACATGACTCTCAGTATAAGACCTGTACAGGAACCCCCGGCACCACATTACTCTCAGTATAAGACCTGTACAGGAACCCCCGGCACCACATGACTCTCAGTAAAAGACCTGTACAGGAACCCCCGGAACCACATGACTCTCAGTATAAGACCTGTACAGGAACCCCCGGCACCACATTACTGTCAGTATAAGACCTGTACTGGAACCCCCGGCACCACATTACTCTCAGTATAAGACCTGTACAGGAACCCCGTCACCACATGACTCTCATTATAAGACCTGTACAGGAACCCCCGGCACCACATTACTGTCAGTATAAGACCTGTACTGGAACCCCCGGCACCACATTACTCTCAGTATAAGACCTGTACAGGAACCCCCGGCACCACATTACTCTCAGTATAAGACCTGTACAGGAACCCCCGGCACCCCATTACTCTCCATTTTAAGACCTGTACAGGAACCCCCGGCAGCACATTACTCTCCATTATAAGACCTGTACAGGAACCCCCGGCATCACATTACTCTCAGTAGAAGACCTGTACAGGAACCCCCAGCACCACATTACTCTCAGTATAAGACCTGTACAGGAACCCCCGGCACCACATTACTCTAAGTATAAGACCTGTACAGGAACCCCCGGCACCACATTACTCTCAGTATAAGACCTGTACAGGAACCCCCGGCACCACATGACTCTCAGTATAAGACCTGTAAAGGAACCCCCGCACCACATGACTCTCAGTATAAGACCTGTACAGGAACCCCCGGCACCACATTACTCTCAGTATAAGACCTGTACAGGAACCCCCGGCACCACATGACTCTAAGTATAAGACCTGTACAGGAACCCCCGGCACCACATGACTCTCAGTATGAGACCTGTACAGGAACCCCCGGCACCACATTACTCTCAGTATAAGAACTGTACAGGAACCCCCGGCACCACATGACTCTCAGTATAAGACCTGTGCAGGAACATCAGGCACCACATGACTCTCAGTATAAGACCTGTACAGGAACCCCCGGCATCACATGACTCTCAGTATAAGACCTGTACAGGAACCCCCGGCACCACATGACTCTCACTATAAGGCCTGTACAGGAACCTCAGGCACCACATGACTCTCAGTATAAGACCTGTACAGGAACCCCCGTCACCACATGACTCTCAGTATAGGACCTGTACAGGAACCCCCGGCACCACATTACTCTCAGTATAAGACCTGTACAGGAACCCCCGGCACCACATGACTCTAAGTATAAGACCTGTACAGGAACCCCCGGCACCACATGACTCTCAGTATGAGACCTGTACAGGAACCCCCGGCACCACATTACTCTCAGTATAAGAACTGTACAGGAACCCCCGGCACCACATGACTCTCAGTATAAGACCTGTACAGGAACCTCAGGCACCACATGACTCTCAGTATAAGACCTGTAAAGGAACCCCCGCACCACATGACTCTCAGTATAAGACCTGTACAGGAACCCCCGTCACCACATTACTCTCAGTATGAGACCTGTACAGGAACCCCCGTCACCACATGACTCTCAGTATAGGACCTGTACAGGAACCCCCGGCACCACATTACTCTCAGTATAAGACCTGTACAGGAACCCCCGGCACCACATGACTCTAAGTATAAGACCTGTACAGGAACCCCCGGCACCACATGACTCTCAGTATGAGACCTGTACAGGAACCCCCGGCACCACATTACTCTCAGTATAAGAACTGTACAGGAACCCCCGGCACCACATGACTCTCAGTATAAGACCTGTACAGGAACCTCAGGCACCACATGACTCTCAGTATAAGACCTGTACAGGAACCCCCGGCATCACATGACTCTCAGTATAAGACCTGTACAGGAACCCCCGGCACCACATGACTCTCACTATAAGGCCTGTACAGGAACCTCAGGCACCACATGACTCTCAGTATAAGACCTGTACAGGAACCCCCGGCACCACATTACTGTCAGTATAAGACCTGTACTGGAACCCCCGGCACCATATTACTCTCAGTATAAGACCTGTACAGGAACCCCCGTCACCACGTGACTCTCAGTATAAGACCTGTACAGGAACACCCGGCACCACATTACTGTCAGTATAAGACCTGTACTGGAACCCCCGGCACCACATTACTCTCAGTATAAGACCTGTACAGGAACCCCCGGCACCCCATTACTCTCCATTTTAAGACCTGTACAGGAACCCCCGGCAGCACATTACTCTCCATTATAAGACCTGTACAGGAACCCCCGGCATCACATTACTCTCAGTAGAAGACCTGTACAGGAACCCCCAGCACCACATTACTCTCAGTATAAGACCTGTACAGGAACCCCCGGCACCACATTACTCTAAGTATAAGACCTGTACAGGAACCCCCGGCACCACATTACTCTCAGTATAAGACCTGTACAGGAACCCCGGGCACCACATGACTCTCAGTATAAGACCTGTAAAGGAACCCCCGGCACCACATTACTCTCAGTATAAGACCTGTACAGGAACCCCCGGCACGACATTACTCTCAGTATAAGGCCTGTACAGGAACCCCGGCACTACATTACTCTCGGTATAAGACCTGTACAGGAACCCCCGGCACCACATTACTCTCAGTATAAGACCTGTACAGGAACCCCCGGCACCACATGACTCTCAGTATAGGACCTGTAAAGGAACCCCCGCACCACATGACTCTCAGTATAAGACCTGTACAGGAACCCCCGTCACCACATTACTCTCAGTATAAGACCTGTACAGGAACCCCCGTCACCACATGACTCTCAGTATAGGACCTGTACAGGAACCCCCGGCACCACATTACTCTCAGTATAAGACCTGTACAGGAACCCCCGGCACCACATGACTCTAAGTATAAGAACTGTACAGGAACCCCCGGCACCACATTACTCTCAGTATAAGACCTGTACAGGAACCCCCGGCACCACATGACTCTCAGTATAAGACCTGTACAGGAACCTCAGGCACCACATGACTCTCAGTATAAGACCTGTACAGGAACCCCCGGCATCACATGACTCTCAGTATAAGACCTGTACAGGAACCTCAGGCACCACATGACTCTCAGTATAAGACCTGTACAGGAACCTCAGGCACCACATGACTCTCAGTATAAGACCTGTAAAGGAACCCCCGGCACCACATGACTCTCAGTATAAGGCCTGTACAGGAACCTCAGGCACCAAATTACTCTCAGTATAAGGCCTGTACAGGAACCTCAGGCACCACATGACTCTCAGTATAAGGCCTGTACAGGAACCTCAGGCACCACATTACTCTCAGTATAAGACCTGTACAGGAACCCCCGTCACCACATGACTCTCAGTATAAGACCTGTACAGGAACCCCCGGCACCACATGACTGTCAGTATAAGACCTGTACTGGAACCCCCAGCACCACATTACTCTCAGTATAAGACCTGTACAGGAACCCCCGTCACCACCTGACTCTCAGTATAAGACCTGTACAGGAACCCCCGGCACCACATTACTCTAAGTATAAGACCTGTACAGGAACCCCCGGCACCACATTACTCTCAGTATGAGACCTGTACAGGAACCCCCGGCACCACATTACTCTCAGTATAAGAACTGTACAGGAACCCCCGGCACCACATTACTCTCAGTATAAGACCTGTACAGGAACCCCCGGCACCACATTACTCTCAGTATAAGACCTGTACAGGAACCCCCGGCACCACATTACTCTCAGTATAAGACCTGTACAGGAACCCCCGGCACCACATTACTCTCCATTATAAGACCTGTACAGGAACCCCCGGCATCACATTACTCTCAGTAGAAGACCTGTACAGGAACCCCCAGCACCACATTACTCTCAGTATAAGACCTGTACAGGAACCCCCGGCACCACATTACTCTAAGTATAAGACCTGTACAGGAACCCCCGGCACCACATTACTCTCAGTATAAGACCTGTACAGGAACCCCCGGCACCACATTACTCTCAGTATAAGACCTGTACAGGAACACCCGGCACGACATTACTCTTAGTTTAAGGCCTGTACAGGAACCCCCCGGCACCACATTACTCTCAGTATAAGACCTGTACTGGAACACCCGGCACGACATTACTCTCAGTTTAAGGCCTGTACAGGAACCCCCCGGCACCACATTACTCTCAGTATAAGACCTGTACAGGAACCCCCGGCACTACATTACTCTCGGTATAAGACCTGTACCGGAACCCCCCGGCACCACATTACTCTCAGTACAAGACCTGTACAGGAACCCCCGGCACCACATGACTCTCAGTATAAGACCTGTACAGGAACCCCCGGCACCACATTACTCTCAGTATAAGAACTGTACAGGAACCCCCGGCACCCCATTACTCTCCATTATAAGACCTGTACAGGAACCTCCGGCACCACATTACTCTAGTATAAGACCTGTACAGGAACCCTCGGCACCACATTACTCTCAGTATGAGACCTGTACATGAACCCCCGGCACCACATGACTCTCAGTATAAGACCTGTACAGGAACCCCCGGCACCACATTACTCTCAGTATAAGACCTGTACAGGAACCCCCGGCACCACATTACTCTCAGTATAAGACCTGTACAGGAACCCCCGGCACCACATTACTCTCAGTCTATGACCTGTACAGGAACCCCCGTCACCACGTGACTCTCAGTATAAGACCTGTACAGGAACCCCCGGCACCACATGACTGTCAGTATAAGACCTGTACTGGAACCCCCGGCACCACATTACTCTCAGTATAAGACCTGTACAGGAACCCCCGGCACCACATTACATTTAGTATAAGACCTGTACAGGAACCCCCGGCACCACATGACTGTCAGTATAAGACCTGTACTGGAACCCCCGGCACCACATTACTCTCAGTATAAGATCTGTACAGGAACCCCCGGCACCACATGACTCTCAGTATAAGACCTGTACAGGAACCCCCGTCACCACATTACTCTCAGTATAAGAACTGTACAGGAACCCCCGGCACCCCATTACTCTCCATTATAAGACCTGTACAGGAACCTCCGGCAGCACATTACTCTCAGTATAAGACCTGTACAGGAACCCTCGGCACCACATTACTCTCAGTATGAGACCTGTACAGGAACCCCCGGCACCACATGACTCTCAGTATAAGACCTGTACAGGAACCCCGGCACCACATTACTCTCAGTATAAGACCTGTACAGGAACCCCCGGCACCACATTACTCTCAGTATAAGACCTGTACAGGAACCCCGTCACCACATGACTCTCAGTATAAGACCTGTACAGGAACCCCCGGCACCACATTACTGTCAGTATAAGACCTGTACTGGAACCCCCGGCACCACATTACTCTCAGTATAAGACCTGTACAGGAACCCCCGGCACCACATTACTCTCAGTATAAGACCTGTGCAGGAACCCCCGGCACCCCATTACTCTCCATTTTAAGACCTGTACAGGAACCCCCGGCACCACATTACTCTCCATTATAAGACCTGTACAGGAACCCCCGGCATCACATTACTCTCAGTAGAAGACCTGTACAGGAACCCCCAGCACCACATTACTCTCAGTATAAGACCTGTACAGGAACCCCCGGCACCACATTACTCTAAGTATAAGACCTGTACAGGAACCCCCGGCACCACATTACTCTCAGTATAAGACCTGTACAGGAAACCCCGGCACGACATTACTCTCAGTATAAGGCCTGTACAGGAACCCCGGCACTACATTACTCTCGGTATAAGACCTGTACAGGAACCCCCGGCACCACATTACTCTCAGTATAAGACCTGTACAGGAACCCCCGGCACCACATGACTCTCAGTATAAGACCTGTAAAGGAACCCCCACACCACATGACTCTCAGTATAAGACCTGTACAGGAACCCCCGTCACCAAATTACTCTCAGTATAAGACCTGTACAGGAACCCCCGTCACCACATTACTCTCAGTATAAGACCTGTACAGGAACCCCCGGCACCACATTACTCTCAGTATAAGACCTGTACAGGAACCCCCGGCACCACATTACTCTAAGTATAAGACCTGTACAGGAACCCCCGGCACCACATTACTCTCAGTATGAGACCTGTACAGGAACCCCCGGCACCACATTACTCTCAGTATAAGAACTGTACAGGAACCCCCGGCACCACATTACTCTCAGTATAAGACCTGTACAGGAACCCCCGGCACCACATTACTCTCAGTATAAGACCTGTACAGGAACCCCCGGCACCACATTACTCTCAGTATAAGACCTGTACAGGAACCCCCGGCACCCCATTACTCTCCATTTTAAGACCTGTACAGGAACCCCCGGCACTACATTACTCTCAGTATAAGACCTGTACAGGAACCCCCGGCACCACATGACTCTCAGTATAAGACCTGTACAGGAACCCCCGGCACCACATTACATTTAGTATAAGACCTGTAAAGGAACCCCCGCACCACATGACTCTCAGTATAAGACCTGTACAGGAACCCCCGGCACCACATTACATTTAGTATAAGACCTGTAAAGGAACCCCCGCACCAGATTACTCTCAGTATAAGACCTGTACAGGAACCCCCGTCACCACATTACTCTCAGTATAAGACCTTTACAGGAACCCCAGTCACCACCTGACTCTCAGTATAAGACCTGTACAGGAACCCCCGGCACCACATTACTCAAAGTATAAGACCTGTACAGGAACCCCCGGCACCACATTACTCTCAGTATAAGACCTGTACAGGAACCCCCGGCACCACATGACTCTCAGTATAAGACCTGTACAGGAACCCCCGGCACCACATTACTGTCAGTATAAGACCTGTACAGGAACATCAGGCACCACATTACTCTCAGTATAAGACCTGTAAAGGAAACCCCGGCACCACATTACTCTCAGTATGAGACCTGTACAGGAACCCCCCGCACCACATTACTCTCAGTATAAGACCTGTACAGGAACCCCCGTCACCACATGACTCTCAGTATAAGACCCGTACAGGAACCCCCGGCACCCCATTACTCTCCATTTTAAGACCTGTACAGGAACTCCCGGCACCACATTCCTCTCCATTATAAGACCTGTACAGGAACCCCCGGCATCACATTACTCTCAGTATAAGACCTGTACAGGAACCCCCGGCACCACATTACTCTCAGTATAAGACCTGTACAGGAACCCCCGGCACCACATTACATTTAGTATAAGACCTGTACAGGAACCCCTGGCACCACATTACTCTCAGTATAAGACCTGTAAAGGAAACCCCGGCACCACATTACTCTCAGTAAAAGACCTGTACAGGAACCCCCGTCACCACTTGACTCTCAGTATAAGACCTGTACAGGAACCCCCGGCACCACATTACTCTAAGTATAAGACCTGTACAGGAACCCCCGGCACCACATTACTCTCAATATGAGACCATTGAGATTCAGATTCTGGCTCACACAGCAACGCTCTGATTTGACCTAAAATAAAGTAAATTTTCAGACAAAGTAAACCACAACCTCCTTTTTCTTTTGATAGTTGTAGAGTTTTGATTTAATTTGGACCCAAACATTGGACCAATATTCTGAAGGAAATACAAAGCATTAAGTATGGATGTTTCTGGTTTGGTCAAATATCAAATATAATAAAACATCATCAAAATAGCAGTGGGTTATGGGTTTTACTGTAGGGGGGACCTGTCTCACTCCTCTTTCCAGAGTCAGTGGGCCATAGCCAGTCTTGATTATTTGGCGGAGGGGGTACAGGCCTATGCAGAACAGCAGTTGGGACAGGGCTTCTCCCTGGTATATGCCACATTTGATGAACCTGCAAGTGGTTTACCATTGGTCAAGGGTTGTTTTCAACAGCCGCATCGAGTTCGCTATGAAGGCTCTTGGAGTCTGATTGATGTTACATATGCCCAAGCATTCAGTGATCCGTGTGCCATTGAGTCATATGCTTTCTCGTGGTTGACCGACTGTTCGGTCAACCACGAGTTGGTCTTTTGCTCCTCTGGTGTCTTTTCCGATGCCCTTCTTTGCTTTGGTCATGTATAGATCGATGTGCCCACTTATCTTAGCCGCAATGATGCCTGACAGGAACTTCCATGTTGTGGAGAGACTTATTGGCCGATAGTTGGACGGGACTGTGCCCTTGGAGTGATCCGGATCAGGATCGTACGCCCTTCGGTCAGCCATTCAGGGTGAGTCCCATCCCTTAGCAGCAGGTTCATTTGGGCTGCTAGGTGCTCATGGAGTGTTGTGAGTTTCTTTAGCCAGTATGTATCATGTCAGGGCCCGGTGCTGTCCAGTTTTTCATACCTGAGACTTTCTTGGATGTCTGCCATTGTGATGGTAACTAGGTTCTGTGCATCGCTGTTATGTGTTGCCTCTTTTTCCCATATACTTTTCAAATACCTTGGTGGGTCTGCCCTGCTGTTAATACCCTGCTATTGAGCGTACACTTTCACGGGTTGAGTTGCGAACACCCAGTTTATTTGTCTGGCTTCATTATCTCTAGTGAAGAAGAAGAACAAAATTAGCAGGTAATGAGATGGTATTCAAAGGAAAGGGGTTAACTCATATTATGAAAAAAGTCCCATTTTGTCCATTGTTTGTTGAATTTCTGAGTCTGTTGAGTCTGGCGGTTGTTTTTTCCATGGTGCGTGGATCAGTTATGATGCCCATCCAGTCCTTAACCTTCAGGGCTGTTTTTGTCATCCACTTTTATGTGATTGCCTTCTTCCAGGCAGCCCAAAGTATGTTCATTAGATATCCATCCACTATGTCCATGGCAGGAGTTTTGAGACCTAAATACATTGTTTCAAAATTGAGTGGAATAGTGGTGTCAAAAAATAGTCTTCATTGCCTTGTTAATTTGTGTCCAGTATTTCTGCACTACAGGACAGTCCCAAAACACATGGTACTGATCTGTCTCCCGGCAACCACAGTCTCTCCAGCATCCGGCCCCTCCCTGTGAATAATGTGCACTCTGACACGGTGTTATGAATAAACGGGTCACATTTTTCCAACAAAATTCCCTCCAAACATGGACTCTGTGCTCCTCCACTGTGATGTACATATCTCTTCCCACTGCTCATCCGTCACAACAAAATGACCTTCCCATTTACTTTAAATATATTTAATGGATTGGTTGTCCATGTCATTGATACATCCAGATACTTTAGATATGATTCCCCTTGAAAGTTCTGATGTATATGCTTTGATAAAGATTTCAGTATTGTAATTGTTGTTGCTTTGTTTTATTTCTTGATTATAATAACTCCTTATTTGTAATTACCTATAGAAGTTCTGTTTTTGCAATTCAAAGGATTATTTCAACATATCGAAGCTGTTCTTTGGATTTTCTTTTACAGTCTGGTAATAATAATCTTATGCCTTTTGTAATCCAAACCTTCAATCTCAGGTCGGTGCGGTTTGGATTTAAACCAGGTTAAGATAGTAATATCTTTGTTCTGTTCATATGTTTTAATTAGATTCTTCCATCTCATAAGCACTGCTATTACCCATGGGTTCTCAACTTCCAAGTTATTCAGCCATTTGTCTGATATTATCTTCTCATTTGTTAATAAATCCTGTCTGATCTTTGTGGATTCAGTTTGGGAGGATTTGTTCCATTCTTTTGGACATAATTGAGGTGTATAAACGATAGTCAACATTCAGAATAGAAATAGGTGTCACGAACGGAGCCAATTACGGAGCTGGAAAAATGCGATGAATAAACAGTCTTTAATGGCACAGAACAGAAAAGTACAAAGTCTCTTTGTTAAGAGTGAACGACAAACAAAAGATCCTTCCAGCGGTGGCAGCGCCAGCAACCGCGGTGTCAGGGGCAGACGAGAGGCATTGTCAGGTCCGTCCCAGGTTCGGTACACAGGCAGAACAGCATTGTCAGAGGATGGACGAAAGGGTAATCAGAACGGCCCAAGGTCAAAGACAGCAGAACAGGATCACGAGGATAAGGCACAGGCTCGCTAGCTGGGGTCGACCAGGTAACGCAGCCACTCTCACCCAGAACAGAGGAAACCAAACACCTAATATACCACACCCAGTGATTGACAAGCAGATACAGCTGTGAACCCACTCACAGGTGAGGAGAGCCTGTGATGAGCTGAGAGACAAGAGGGCAGTAACTAGAGAGACAAGGGGGTGGTAACCGGAGAGGAAAACAAGAAGGGAGGGGGAAATGAAGAGGAGCAGAGACAGAAAACCTGTGAGTAAAACAAGACAAAACGATCACCAGACAGACGGTGACCATGACAATAGGTCTATATGAGGCACAGTCAAGTCGGTCCTTCCCCTCTTTAAGTGTCAAGGATATAATGGCTTCTTTCCAACTTGGAGGGATCTGAGTTTTTTAAGAGCCCAGTTAAAATTTGACAAAAGCAGGGGAGTGAGTGTCTTTAGAGCTTCAAACCACTCTGATGTGAACCCCTGGACATTTATTGTAACTTTTATTGTGAAAGTTTTCTTCACGAAAAACTATGATGAGTATTTTTTCACAGGGACTATCCCACCAAACTCATAATTAGATGAGAACCTGTCACATGCACTTTAAGTACATTTTTAATGTGATACTTTTACTTGAGTATTTATTGCTCCTGTATTTGTACTTTTTACTTAAAGGCGGTATGGACGATTTTTCGGTGATTTGAGAACGCAGGCGGAAGTGCGCATGCGCACTCCCCCGTGCGGACCGATACAACACACACAGTTTGTTTATTAGCGCAACGGAGCGCATCACATCGCTCGTCTCCCGCAGATTTCTGTCCACTTCTGCGTCAGCTCGAACTGTCTTTCTCCGTCCTCATTTTGCCCCGTACACTGAGGGAACTATATTATGATAGATCCATGCGCTTAGGCACGCGGAAACGTGGGGACGAGCCTGACGCGGCTGCAGGTGAGCGATAGGTGCGTTTTATGATTGATACGTGGCAGGACAAATGATTTATCCACGCCACGAGGAAATATGATTAAAAAAAATCGTCCATTCCACCTTTAAGTAACACAATTCTGTATTTCTTCCACCACTGCACTCTACCGAAAAACAGGTAATTGATATTTCCCTGTTCAGATGTTGTTCATAAGTGTTATTATCTTGATCAGGAGCGACAGATGCGGAGAATTCCCTCCTGAAGACCATGTTCAGTGGGTATAACCAGAAGGTGCGGCCTGCGCTGGTGCCTGAGGACAGGGTGGTGGTGCGCATCGGCATGGTGCTGTCCTCTTTTGTCGGGCTGGTGAGACTAAAGCGTTCTAACACACAAGCAATCACACAGTCTTGACTTATGACGTATAGGGCCGTATTTTGACCCCGGTCTTAGTGTTTACTTGGGCGCTGTGGTGCTCATTTTGCGTCGGCACAACTGATGACAGTGCAGGGGGTGGAATTCTAAACAAGAAGTGTGATCCAAGATGGCGCCGCTGTGTGTGGCCAGTCGTCTGCTCCTGCTCTATGTTTCACTGCTACTGTTAGTGTCGTTGTTTTTTGTAAAGAATGTGTCCACAATACTTATGTATGAACGCCAGACCCTTCTGAATGTACGCAACTCTGTGATAAAACCTGCGATCACTGGCTGTAGTGGACAATCAAAGACGCTCCCACCATTCTTGGCATCTGTATCCCATTACCTGTGGTGTGAGTTTTTAGTTGAGATGGTTTTGAACAACTACTGGTTTGTGGGGACATAAATGCACATGTCTGTTGCCCATCTGATCAGCTGGCTATTGACTTCAAAAGTCTTTTGGCTTCTTTTGATCTAATTCAGTCAGTTCAATCACCAACACACAATGCAGGACACACTTTAGACTTGATTATTTCACATGGACTCACTGTGTCACATGTTGAAATATCAGCTACACCCATCTACGACACACACACATACACACACACATATGTGACTCGCCACGGCAATTGTCGGACCATGTCGGCCTCGGTGAAACTGAGAAAAACAGGATTTTACTTTTTTTCCCCCAAATTTGTGATTTTCATTTTTTTTCAGAATGTGCTAGTTGAAGTTATGAATAAGCCCCTGTGTGCTTCAGATAACACTATTGGTTTTCTTAAACGTATACTTTAAGCTGTTAAAAATGTGGAGTTTTGGGGTCTTTTTCCTGCTCTCCTGGGGGGCGTCACCTTTTTCTAGCCAACGTATTGTTTACATTTTCCACCAATCAGCTGTGATCCGCATGGCAGCTGCTGCTCCGTGTTTTCCTCTCATTACTCCAGACCGTCTGCAGAGCACAGTCTTCAGAGCTTACATTTCCTGGACTACATTGCAACGGAACTGTTTACTCAGGTACACTTTTACTTTACTACTAAATTATTGCTTTAACGCTGTGTTTTAAGGCGGTCTCGTGATCACTTTAGAATCTTACTTGTCTGCTCCGGTGGAGCTAATGCTAAGCTAACATGTTGCTTCAGTGCACTCTGCAATACGGGCTTAATGTGATTACTTGCTGTTATCACCATGTTATCGGGTTATTTTTCGGCGTGGGTTGGCCCGTGGGTTGTGTGGGTCGTGCTTTGTGTCTATTTTATGGTGCTAAACCGGCTGTTAGCCCCACAGTCCGGAGCTAATCGCAGCTATTCGGATGTAAGCTAAACTTTGCTATGTTATCGGGTTATTTTTCGGCGAGGGAGGAGAAAAAAACTACAACTCCCGATACCACTTCTGGTCACGTGGCTTACGTACGTTGCACGTCACGCACGCACTGCGTCACTCGAACCAATCACGCGCTTGCCTGGCCATTATCAGCTTCCTGTGTGTCTCTCTGTGCACGGTGTTGGGAGAGACAACAGGACGGCTGAACCAGGTAAGCTTTGCGACTAAAACACCCGCTTTTAATCACTTTAATGTGCGCCGGTTTTAAACTCGAGTGTATGTTTATGTTTTGGTGTGCTGTTCTGCAAGTGTTTTGCTTTTACGAGCAGTGTTATCTCAAGTGAGCTAGCTAGCATCGCTAGCCGAGGGCAGATGTCCCAATATCTCCGCGTTTTGCATCTTAAATACACCGTTAACGTCACAATGTGAACTGTTATCTGTGAAGCGTGTTATTCCCATATTACTGTTAACCCTAATCCTTTTATCCCCCTTTTCAGAATTGGCAAAGACCCTGACTGACATGACCTGTCTCTACGTGAAGTCTGCTAAGGAGCGTGGTAAGTGTAAAACATTATTTTGGTGATTTTCATGTTTTAATGATTAGAGTATAATTAACCATAAGCAACATCTGTTTTTCAGGTGAGCCTGCAGTTTGTACATCAAGCTTCAGATCACTGTGGAAACAGCTTCTCCCACACATCAGAAGCTGCAGGCCATGCACAGATCATCAGATTATCAAGCGAGCATACATGAAGACCAGAGTTGACACTTTGGAAGACATCGTTGAGGTTAGTTTATATTATTTGACTACTGTAATGTGTAAACATTAGCCTGGCAAAACTTCAGTGCTGCTCTCTGCTTAAGATATGTTTCTTCTGTTCTCATTTTTTTACATTGTCGCCCTTGTCATCAGGGAGTGGAAAACAGCTCTCCTGAGTCTCACCTCAATATCCCACTTCTTCAGACGGCTTCCAAAGATCAAGAGTTATCAGCACTTCAGGTATTTATATTGAAACTCTCACATTGTGTTAAAAAAAAAAAAATAGTTAATGAGTGTTTTATGTGAAATAGTTAGCCATTTCTTAAATGTCCTGTTATTTGTTTACAGCTTTGATGCCAAGAGCCGAGAGTCACAGCACAGAAGAGTGCACAGACGAAGAGGATGAGGATGTGATCTCTGATGTAATTGGACTCTGGTGGTGTACATATCATATCTATTATCTCATATCTCATATATTCAAAGCCATGGACCCGTTGCAGTTCGTATACCTGGCCCTGGCATCTGTTTATAAGAGTTCTTCTATTAAGAGTGTTTTTTAAACTTCCTATAAGTTACTGTCCTTTCCCCCTGTATCTACTGCGTTGTAACATTAAAGGCTATTTTATCTTATCTTATCTTTTGTTGTTTGTGTTGCACTGAATCACCTGTGAATTATGTTTATCGACAAATGCAATGAACCCTATTCTCATTCTGATTCTTTGATTCTATTCAGGGCCTTTTGTAATCCAAGTATTTCCATTTTAATACAGTAACTTCTAATTCTGATTCAAGTCCAGTTACCATCAATAACAACACTCCTCTTGAGTCTTGAGTGACAGCTGTAGGGGGAGGTGGTGTCAGTGTGACAGGGGGGAGGGCTTATCTCAATGAGATGCAAATGAGCCCCGCCCCCCTGTGACTCTGGGCTCACTCAGGTGAGAAACTTTGGAAGCCGTTTTACCAGTGAATGGGTTTGAGAGTTGTTTACATTCAAATGACCACAATTTACTCAAATATGATCAGATCTACATGAGTGAGACATCATTGGAAAGCTTTGAATTCACACTTTCAGAATCTGTGAATAACTCAAAATGTCTCCGGGTCGACATGTAACTGGATTGGCCACGTTCAGTCACATATACACAAATAAACACATACACACACACACATACACACACACAATAAATATATATATAAATATATATATATATATATATATATATATATATATATATATATATATACACATACACACACCAAAATATAAAACTTAAAACAATGTATGTATTTATTCATTAACAACTTCATTATTTTATTGATTAAAATATATTAAAAGTCAGCAATTAAACATTAGTTGGTCAATTCCTTATTCATAGTTTGGAAATTAAAAACATTAAACATGATTAAAAAGTCCATCGATCTTCTGTTTTCTCCGGGGCCGGGTCGCGGGGGCAGCAGTCTGAGCAGGGACTCCCAGCCTCCCCTCTCCCCAGACACTTCCTCCAGCTCCTCCGGGGGGATCCCGAGGCGTTCCCAGGCCAGCCGAGAGACATACTATTTCTGCATAACATTTTTAACGGAAACAAAGTGCCTTATTTTTGCATTTGTTAAAAGGTTTTGGAATAAAGCTTGAAGTTTGAGACTTTTTTTTGAGTTATTGATACTGACACAGCAGCCACTGTGAGGGTCATTGTACACCTCCAGCCACTGTGAGGGTCATTGTACACCTCCAGCCACTGTGAGGGTCATTGTACACCTCCAGCCACTGTGAGAGTCATTGTGCTGAAAGGATTCTGGTAAGATAAACAGACATCTCTTGACATCTGTTTCTTGCAGTTGTTTTAATCTCATAATGATCGGATATTGGGATTAAATTAAATATTCACCAGTGTAGCTCCGCCCACGGCTGCTGTGTGACCAGTGTAGCTCCGCCCACGGCTGCTGTGTGACCAGTGAAGCTCCGCCCACGGCTGCTGTGTGACCAGTGTAGCTCCGCCCACGGCTGCTGTGTGACCAGTGTAGCTCCGCCCACGGCTGCTGTGTGACCAGTGAAGCTCCGCCCACGGCTGCTGTGTGACCAGTGAAGCTCCGCCCACGGCTGCTGTGTGACCAGTGAAGCTCCGCCCACGGCTGCTGTGTGACCAGTGTAGCTCCGCCCACGGCTGCTGTGTGACCAGTGAAGCTCCGCCCACGGCTGCTGTGTGACCAGTGTAGCTCCGCCCACGGCTGCTGTGTGACCAGTGTAGCTCCGCCCACGGCTGCTGTGTGACCAGTGAAGCTCCGCCCACGGCTGCTGTGTGACCAGTGTAGCTCCGCCCACGGCTGCTGTGTGACCAGTGAAGCTCCGCCCACGGCTGCTGTGTGACCAGTGTAGCTCCGCCCACGGCTGCTGTGACCAGTGTAGCTCCGCCCACGGCTGCTGTGTGACCAGTGAAGCTCCGCCCACGGCTGCTGTGTGACCAGTGAAGCTCCGCCCACGGCTGCTGTGTGACCAGTGAAGCTCCGCCCACGGCTGCTGTGTGACCAGTGTAGCTCCGCCCACGGCTGGTGTGTGACCAGTGAAGCTCCGCCCACGGCTGCTGTGTGACCAGTGTAGCTCCGCCCACGGCTGCTGTGACCAGTGAAGCTCCGCCCACGGCTGCTGTGTGACCAGTGTAGCTCCGCCCACGGCTGCTGTGTGACCAGTGTAGCTCCGCCCACGGCTGCTGTGTGACCAGTATGAATATTTGGTAGTATTTTGGATTAAAACGATGACATCATTTGCGTCCCCTGCCTCTGTTAACACTGTTTTCACCCAAAAGGGGCGGGATGTTCTGGTGGTACAGGAAGTGACATATGAGACATCGATATGAGGGGGGACATATATATATATATATATATATATATATATACACTGTATGTATATACTGTGTATATATATGTATACAGTATATATATACTGTATGTATATACAGTATATATATACAGTATATATCTTTAAGGGCCCAGGTGGCAGTGGGTGGATCTCGGCCCCTGTAGGGCTATAATTGCCTAAGTTCAACTTGATGCTTAAACTGTTTGTCTTACACTACTAACATATGTCCCCCCCCCCCCCCCCCCCCCCAGCGTGAGTCAAGGTGACCTTCTGTCTCCCCCTCTGTTCCCTGAGGACGGGCCAGAGCCCGAGGGTCCGAACACTGCGCTCTTCAACACTGGCCCACTTGAAAGGACTGATGTATTATTAGCATGAACCTGGAGGTGGACGCACACATCTGACCGAGACACATTTTTCACAATTGCACATTTGAATTCAAATGGATTTTGAGAATAGAGTGTCTTCGTGGAACATGGGGCCGGGGACACGTGAGACACGTCAGACACATGCGGCGGTCCAGCTGTCCCATTCACATTCCTCCTGTCTTTAAAATAGAACCCTCTGATCAGGAAACGCCCCGCCCTCTGTACTTGTGATGGGAATAGCTACAGTTAATTCAATCTTAAGATACAAATGAACTCAAACACTTTGTTTAGTCTGAACTCCATGTCATTTTTATTCTTCCTAATTTCTGATTTCATTTTTGCAGAATATGAAAAATGAAGAGATGAGCACAGTAGTGGTTATGAATTTGGTAAGTTTATAACACAAACCATTTTTACATTTGTCTTAAAATTGTAATTGTTGAAAATTTGACTCAAACTTGTTTTTTTTTTTCTTACTGTGCATATTATTAATAACCATAATCAGATCAGCAGGAGTGTGAAACTGTAGATTTAGCGTGTTTTGCATCGGTAGAAATGACACTTCTAAGTGCGCAGCCTTAAGTCACGGCAAAATGTGCAGGAGAAAATGTGGTAAACGGGTTTAAAATGTTTATTTGCGAAAGAAGGGATTTGGGACGGCGCGCAGGGGCGGAGCCGCTTCGTCACAGACTAATGCAGGACTTTGACGAAAAATTGCTTCACGCGCTCTTATCTTTTGACTTAATACAGCTGTTTGTATTTCATTTAACGCTATTTTGCGTTGTCAGCTGTACTTTATAAAAAAAATATATGTAATTATTTATTGAATTTATATTGTAGAAATCAATCATCTAAGTGCGGCGGATCCGTAAACCAAGTAATAAAATAACTGTGGCCTAATTGCAAAACAAAAAGTGAGCTGGCTCATCTCTCCACAGATCTGACATGTAACTTTGCATCCCCTTATGTCTCAATGGAAATAGATTTACTGATATACTGTGGAACATTCCAGGCACGTTACGTCTCCATAACGCAGGTGGTGAACCCATCAAAACATGAAGCCAATCCCCATATTGCAGAATACAAGTAAACATGTCTCGTACACGGTGCTGCTGTCCTCACGGTAACATGTCACTTCAGAACTCTACACTTACAGTCAGGTCGCCTTTAGGCCAGATGTCAGTTTGACACGCTAATCATCATCTGAAATCAAACCCCAAAAGGTTTGCACACTCAACAATGACTTTTAATGAGGCTTTGACTTTCATATCAAGCCCTCTTGATTATTTATAACATGCATTTTTTGAGGGCTAATGCTAATACAGGGAACTGGCTTTGTCTCTTAAATGTTAGCGGACGAGTCGAGTTGCTAAATGGTCGAGCGTGAACATCAAATGCCATGACGACCTTAAATGTCTGCTGACGTCTGCACTTCTGAACATGTTGTATGTTGGTCCGACACAGGCGTGGACGGACCACCGGCTGCAGTGGAAGCCCAAAGAGCATGAAGGCATTACAGTGCTGAGAATCCCCGCTGCTAAAGTCTGGCTGCCCGACATCGTCCTCATCAACAAGTCAGTACAAACCTGTGGCATAACTTCATTAGAAACGGAAAGAGCTCATGCCTTTGTATAAAGAAACATACATAAATATGGTGTGTGATATAAGGACTTTTGGATTTAGAAAGAGCATGAGCCACCTAAAGACAGAAGGTGTTGTAAATGTGTCCTCTGCATTTGACCCATCCTTCAATGCCACTAGGGCATCTCGTCAGGGGCAGAGCTCCAGATCTTTGAGCCAGTCTTAGTCAGAACCAGAGCTGGAGGATTTGAGCGACTCTGCAGGTTTTAGGTTGACAAATGGACAAGACATACTGTATGTTTACATACTGAGGGCTAAATATTAAATGTCTTTCATTGTCATTGATTTTGCCCTTGTGGCGATCGGATTAACTTTAGGTCTATTCAAAGTCACATATGGGAAGAGATTTTATGGATACAATAAACAGCTTTTTATGATCGACATTGTTGTGGAATTTCTGTAAATAAGGCATAAATAGAACAAAGTTGTCTTTCTCAAAAGGTAGATCTTTATTTGCTCTTGCACTGCAAAGTTCACTGTCCCTGACAAAGTAGTCTCTCCCTCCTTAATCTGACAAACGAGGAAATGCTCGTCCTTATAAAGGCGGAGATAACAATGCCACGGGTACGTCAAGACAGTTAAACGTGAGTAGAGAGAATGCACAAAGCATCTGGAGCATCCCAGAAGTCTCAGATACAAAGCTGTGACCACAAGGATCTCGCCAGACAGGGTCAAAGACAGGTGCATGATGGTCACAAGTTGTTGCACTTTTTCAACAGAGAAATCCCTGTCCATTGTCCAGAACAGCATCAGCTGACCCAGGCACAGGAGACTCTTCTCACCCTGGACACGGACTATTTGAGCCTCAGGCAGGAGGCCACTCCCCTCAGGCAGGAGGCCACTCCCCTCAGGCAGGAGGCCACTCCCCTCAGGCAGGAGGCCACTCCCCTCAGGCAGGAGACCACTCCCCTCAGACAGGAGGCCACACCCCTCAGGCAGGAGGCCACTCCCCTCAGGCAGGAGGCCACTCCCCTCAGGCAGGAGGCCACTCCCCTCAGGCAGGAGGCCACTCCCCTCAGGCAGGAGGCCACTCCCCTCAGACAGGAGGCTACGGTCCATCAGGACCAGAACCACCTCCTTAAGAACAGTTTCTTTCCCTCTGCTGTTGGACTCATGAACACTTCTTAAACAATGTCACTTTCTGCACTACATCTGTACATTCAACTGTACATTTGTCTACATAATAAGCCTATTTTATTAAAGGGAGTGTCTGCAGAGCCGCGGCGCGCGGCCCAAACTGCATGTTATTTTTGTGCCGGCCGCGCCGCGGCTCCTGAAACTGCACCGCTATTTGACCGCGTTTTAGCGCCGATTTAGACCGCGCCGGGTTAAGGTTAGGGTTAGGGTTAAGGTTAAGGTTAAGGTTAAGGTTAGGGTTACGGTTAAAGTTAGGGTTAGGGTTAGGGTTAGGGTTAGGGTTAGGGTTAAGGTTAAGGTTAAGGTTAGGGTTAGGGTTAAAGTTAGGGTTAGGGTTAGGGTTAAGGTTAAGGTTAAGGTTAAGGTTAAGGTTAGGGTTAAGGTTAGGGTTAAGGTTAAGGTTAAGGTTAAGGTTAAAGTTAGGGTTAGGGTTAAGGTTAAGGTTAGGGTTAGCCATGAGGCTATAACGGGTTATAAGGGAAATGCCGCGGCCCCTGAACTGCCATTTAACCGCGCCGGCTCTCCAGCCACGGCCTTTATTTTTTATCCTATTGCAGATTTAAATTCTATTTCTTTTTGACTTGAAGAGGTTGTTTTATCATTCTTCATTATTTTATGTTGCACGAATCACCAAAGTAAGTTCCAATGTTTGTGAATTCTGTGCATTGACAAATGACAATACACTTATTCTGATTCTGACTTAAAAAAGCTCTTGTGAGAAATGTTGTCAACCTAATTTTAGTATTAAGATAAGATAAGATAAGATAAGATAATCCTTTAATGTCACACAAGGGGAAATGTGGTTGTTCCACTGCAGTAGAAACAGGAGGAAAGGACAGATTATAGGAAGTAGTATAGTAATAATACTCTTAATAGAACTCTTATGAACAAGACAAAAAACTCTTATGAACAAAACTCCTCTCATATCTTAATAGGAAATGAAGGGGGGGAAATAAAATAAAATAAAATAGATACAAATAAAAAAATAAAGATAACAATCATACAATAATAATAAAATAATGATAATAGAATAAGATAAAAAATAAAGTAAAAATAGCACAAGACAAGGTAATACTATTAGCAGGTAAGTAAACCGGATAAAAACAAAATAGAACACTCTTATTTACAGGTATTGCACATGTTTAGAGCAGTATTTGTTGCAGAGTGTGACAGCAGCAGAAGGAAAGACGTGTGAAACGTCTCCTTCACAGCGAGGGTGGATCAGTCACTGAAGCTGCTCTCCAGAGAGGACAGAGTGTCCTGCAGGGGACAGAGTGTCCTGCAGGGGACAGAGTGTCCTGCAGGGGACAGAGTGTCCTGCAGGGGACAGAGTGTCCTGCAGGGGGCGACACTCATGGTCCAGAATAGATGTGAGTTTAGCCAGGACCCTCCTGTCCTCCACCTCCTGCACCGAGTCCAGAGGACAGTCCAGGACGGAGCTTTGTCCAGCTTCTTCCTCTCCCTCTCTGTGATGACCACACCTACAGGAGCTGATGCACCACAGAGTCGGAGAAGGTCTTCAGGAGTGTCCCTGTCAGGAGTGTCCCTGTCAGGAGTGTCCCTGTCAGGAGTGTCCCTGTCAGGAGCGGCCCTGTCAGGAGTGGCCCTGTCACTCCAAAAGACCTGAGTCTCCTCAGGAGGTGGAGCCGACTCTGGCTCTTCCTGTACAGTCTGTGTTATGAGTCCAGTTTGTGGTTCAGATGAACACCAGGTCCTTGTATGAGTCACTCTCTCAATGTCCCGTCCCTGGATGTTCACTGGTGAGGGGGGCGTGGCCTCTGTGGAAAATACTATGGCATGCACAAGACTGATATTTAGAATGGAAAGTTGGAAATAGGAATACAATAGAACATGATGAAACTGATAACAAGAGAATAGACCCAAGTGTCAAGTCTATACTTGATGAATGCTGGTCCAACCTGAAAGACCCAGGAAAAGATGCTCAATGCTCATGTTGAAGTCTCAACTCGGCTTCAACTGAGCGTCACCTGCTGCCGTCCTTCTTAAGGATCCAACTTTTCTTAGCTATTCTTTCTTTTCACATTTTTATTGACCTTCAATGTTTTTCTGACACACTGAAGGAAAGAGTCAAACGCTTGCCTGTAATTAACAATTCAATTTATTTTTGTAATGGCCAAAATCACAACAGCAGTTGCCTCGAAGGGACGTGACAGCATTACAGTGGCTTGAACGCACAGATAATGAACCTATTTCACAGTCCTACGTGTGGCCTACACACGCCTATTGTTTAAAAGAAAATAGGCTATGAAAAAATGTGACTTAAAAGAGTGGGGAATGGTGGAACAATCGTGGCGAGAGGTGCAGAGAGGAGAACACATTATTTCTACTTTAGTTTGCAATGTTTTGGGTTTTGTTCTGAGTCATTTTGGTATTCACTGTTATTGTATCAGTTATAACTTGAAAGATATTTGATTTGATTACTCCCTGTGACATTCTGCACCTCTGCTCAAAAGAGTCTGGACCTGACATCCACGGTCTGCACTCTTTAGAGGCGAGGCCAGCTTATATGTGCCCTCTTCAATTCAAAACTGTATAATGAATATTTCTATCTTGTGTTGCAGTAATGACGGCGTGTTTGACGTCGCCCTTCATGTGCACGTTCAGGTTTACCACAATGGCAAAGTGACATGGACACCCCCAGCTCTGTACCTCAGCTCCTGCAGCGTCAAGGTCAGGACCAACAGCTTATGTACAGTTATACTCTGGGTTATGGTCACCAGTTAGATGCACGCACTCACTCCCAGTTTGACTCATATCATCCCAGAAAAGATGAACAAGAGATGAGTAAAAAAGGAAAACAAAGAAAATTGATGACCCACAGCCCCATCGGACAATAGCCTGTGCTAATGAGTCTTACAGCGCCAACAGGTCAAGCCCCTCCCCCCTTCCCGTGTAGGAAGTAGGTGAGGAGATAACATTAAAACTGTTGATGTGTGAAAGGAAAGTAGAGGAGCGTGTGGCGCAGCCCGAATCCATTTGAGTGCGACATAAGGATTGAGCACACATGGATGAAGCTGAACAACATATTTCAGACAATCTGGATGAGCTGAAGACTGAGGTGGTGATGCTGTGGACTGAGAACAAGAATATGAAGTCAAATCCTGGATTTGGTCTTGTAGAAACAATATCAGACTTTTGGCGGTCCCTGAGGGAGAAGAAGATGATCACAGAGCTCATGTCCGGGTCTGGAGATGTGGCCCCCATCACAACACAAAGAGCACATGGCCTGAGCAAACCAAGACCAGCAGCTGATAAACCAGGATGTCTGATAATGAGGTTCAACAATCGTGTGAAGGAACGTGTCATGAAGGCTGCAAGGGTTAAAGGAGACCTCCAGGGTTAAAGGAGAAGGAGACCTCCATGGTTAAAGGAGACCTCCAGGGTTAAAGGAGAAGGAGACCTCCTTGGTTAAAGGAGACCTCCAGGGTTAAAGGAGACCTCCAGGGTTAAAGGAGACCTCCAGGGTTAAAGGAGAAGGAGACCTCCATGGTTAAAGGAGACCTCCAGGGTTAAAGGAGAAGGAGACCTCCTTGGTTAAAGGAGACCTCCAGGGTTAAAGGAGACCTCCAGGGTTAAAGGAGACCTCCAGGGTTAAAGGAGACCTCCAGAGTTAAAGGAGACCTCCGGGGTTAAAGGAGACCTCCAGCACAAAGTCTTTTTTGTCAGGGATATTCCATACGAGTTTCGTCAGCAGCACGGAAAATTCCACCACATAATGTGAGGAATTCAGGAAGAGACTCTAAAGGTAAACACCTCAGAACACCAGGAGGTGCGCTTAAGAAAGGTGCAAAACACAGAGAAGCGAACAGGGACAAGCAATAGAGCACCAGCGTGGGGCATGTGAGTGGAGGTTGTGGTCACATGGTAATACATCACTGTTAATTTTAAAAGAAAGAATATGGTGGGATTTATTTGTTTTTGACATCAGACTTTATGTTCCATGTTGCCTGTCAGCTTGGTGCATAAACTCTGTTTAGTTACATCCACTAATCAGATTACCAAATGTGGGTAAAGGGAGAAGGGTGGAGGAGTTTTTTGTGGCGATTGGACGCAGGATTCGATTCATTTCAATTTATTTTTGTATCGCCCAAAATCACAACAATAGTTGGCAACAGTGACAAACGGATTAAATACATATGGGGTAGAGACCGCTTCACCAGCATCTGGGTCCACAAGTCCTCGGGGATAGAAGGGAGTGAGATAAAAAAAAAGAGAGAAGGCAACAGTTTACAAGTGAATTTAAATATTAAATATTGCTTGATAGAATAAGTAGTCTTTATCAGAGGATAGTGCTCAAGCTGCCATACTTCTCCCATAGTTGCTCCTAGGGCAGCGGTGCTGAAACTGTAGCTTTATATTTCTGTTCCTAACTGGCCTGACCATAAGTCATTTCAAAGAGGAACGTTTTAAGCCTGGACTTAAATGAAGAGACTGTGTCGCCTCTTTAACATGGACAGGAGCTGATTCCATAACACAGGAGCTCTACCTCCTACTGTGCTTGTAGAGACTCTTGTGACCACCAGAAGGCTCTACCTCCTACTGTGCTTTTAGAGACTCTTGGGACCACCAGAAGGCTCTACCTCCTACTGTGCTTTTAGAGACTCTTGGGACCAACAGAAGGCTGTACCTACTACTGTGCTTTTAGAGACTCTTGGGACCAACATAAGGCTCTACCTCCTACTGTGCTTGTAGAGACTCTTGGGACCACCAGAAGGCCAGAGGAGATTGTGTTTGAGAAGTGAGATCTTCATGGAGCTCCAGTCTGAGGTCTTGCTCCAACAGTTGATCTTTTTTCACCGAGCCACTTGCCATTAGCCCTTTCCAGCCTTTTGGAGGTCTACAGTTTTCTCTCTGGTGTCTTTTGACAGCTCTTTGGTCTCGTCCATGATAGCAGTTGGACATGTGGGATGGACAGCTGTCTTTATGTAAATTCTGTCCCTCACAGTGGAAATGCATCCACGATGAAAATGTTTGACACTTCCATAATTTCTAAGTGGGAGAACTTGCAAAATCGCAGGGTGTTCAAATACATATTTTAATCAATGTACATAGAAGATAAATGGCAAAGAGAGGGTAATTTTAATATGATGAAAAATGGTAGAATATATGTATATTCTCAGTGGAGAACAACAAAATCACGTTTTGAGGGAATTATGTTGGAGAAATATATCACGTTTTTTCATAACACTATGTCAAAGTTCCCATTACTCATAAGGAAATGTGAACTGAGAAACTGTGGCGGCCAGGAGGCAAACCACGACTGTCCCGTCGCTCAATAATATTGGACTGAAATTGACAATGCACTGAAGACAGTTTTGACATTGCCATCCCTCTTCATTTTAGAATTATGTATTCTTTACAACTCAAAACTCCTGTCATGGACACAAGAAATAGAGAAATAAAACCTTTGGAATATGGCGGCAGCAAAAAAGCCATAACAAAGAAATGGCTGATGCAAACATCACAAACAATGAAGGCCTCGACTGACATCGTTACATCGGACAATGGAAAAAATTACATTCAGAGATTTAAATCTGAAATTCAACCGATTTTGGAGAAAATATGACTTTTATTTAGATTTAAATGTTCCATAATTGTGTTTGTATTTACTGTTTAGTTGATGTCTACTTTTGGAATTATTTTCATTTGCACTCGGGTCATTTTGGTTTGTGTTCTGTTCTATCTTTATTTGTTTATAAAAGTTTGCAAAAAAATAATAAAATAAAAACAAGTTTTTTGTTTTTTTTATCCAATTACCAACTAACTCCTCACCTAAAGGACACATATTATGCGAAATGTACTTGGAAATGTTATGGAGTTTTGTGACAAGTGGTCATTTGCAAATGAATGTTCTTTTTCTGCTTCTGTTACAAAGATCATACTTAAAAACATTTCGCCGATCTGAGAACTCAAGCATGCGCACACTCCCCCCGCGCAGCCCCACTGCTACACAGGCTTTGTTAATCAGTGCGACGGATCGCATCGCATCTCTCGTCTCCGTAGATTTCCATCTCTTTTAAGCCAGCTTGAACACAGTCCGTCTCTGTTGTCATTTTTGTACTGTACATTGAAACTCTCTAAACACACACCGACATATCAACCACGCATGTGCAGCCAGGGAAACGTGCTGCTATGGGAACGAGGCTGCAGGTGTGCAGTAGGTGCGTCCTATGATTGACATGTGAATGAACTACTCGGCTGTCCACACCACGCGGAAATGAGTGATATATTATGTGTGATACATGAAATATCAAGCCCTATAATAACTTGACCTTTGTATCTATGGCCAGGTTGAGTACTTTCCGTTTGACTGGCAAAACTGCAGTATGGTGTTCCGCTCGTACACCTATGACGCCTCGGAGATCGACATCCAATATTCGCTAGACTCCCAGGAGAAAGAGATCTTGGAGATTGTTCTGGATGAGGCCTTCAGTGGTGAGCAGCATGAATCACAGAACGGTCTCATGAATACAGGAGGAGATGGATGATTGTAAGGTGGGGTCCCAACTCCACCTTTAACATCATTTTTTTATTATGATATATTGAGGATAATATTTGGTAGAGGACCCAAGCTTAGCAAATGGATGAGAACAACCGATGATGGGACCAACCGCACTTACAGTATATTAAAATAATAAAGTAGGAGTCCACTTGAACTCATCAGTCTGTAAGGTTCTGTTGTGTCAGGAGTCCACTTCATCTGAGTCCAGCACTTTATATTAAGTGATTGTCGTTTATATAGTTTTCATTTTCATCATATCCATGAGCTGATCCGAGCCACATGAGCTGAATCCAGTGCTGACGGATTTTAGTCCTACCTTCTTTCTGCAAAAAATGTAACCAATGACAATGAAGCAAGACTTATGACAGAGGGTCCAATCAGAGACAGAGCAATATGTCCCTGAGAGACATAGAGATCAGGAGACGATACTCACTGAAATAGAAAGAGAGTGCTGTGTGTGCAGAGATACAGACGATACTGGTAAAGCCGAGCAGAGAACGCGCCGACTGCCGAGAGAAGTACTGCTACTCAAAAGGGAATTTTTCAGAAGAGGTGGTAATGAGTACAGGTGCCTCCTGGCCCACAAGCACTGTTGAGGTTTAAAAGGTAGTTCAGCCTGAATAATTTATTTTGACTCATAATGTATCTATAGCTTCAGCTATGAATGAATGTACATTAGTTAATGTGTTGTTTTTTTTAGAGGGCGGAGAATGGATTATCCGCCACAAGCCAAGCAGGAAGTTCCGTGACGATGATGGCTATGAGAACATGGCCTTTTTCCTGATCATCGAGAGGAAGCCTCTGTACTACGTCCTCAACATCGTCTTGCCTTGCATCCTCATCACCATCATCGCCATATTCAACTTCTACCTGCCCCCCGATGCCGGTAACACCCTCTTTTTCAACCAATTAAACTTTTAGTCATATTTCACATATGTATGTGTGTTCATAAACGTAACCAGACTTAAAACTGCCTTCACTTTAGAATTTCCTGCTAATCTTTGAGTCCAGTAGCAAATATATTTTGCCTATTTTGGAGTGGTAGCGCCTCAGTTGGTTGATCACTTGTTATTCAACCACCTTTGGCAAGACATTTTGCGCATTCGGCCTGTGGCATAGGCAGTGTGGGAAAATTCCAAGGGCACAAGCTGATGGAAGGAGCAGCAGGTGCTGTTTACCTGATCATTGAAACAGCATACAGTATAATGCTAATTCAAAGACTCTGGAATCCATTTGGAATAAAAAATGATGTTCTACATCTCACAATGTTAGCTTTTAGTCTTTATTTTTGTCAATTCATCTTTATTCAGATTTTGCAGACAAAAGAGCTGGTGAACAAATACGTGTCAAACAAATAGAACAAATCTTTCTCAACTAGAGATTGATGAAATACAACACAAATGCTACAGCAAGAGGGAGCCGGGGCGCCAGATCAGTGGGGAGATAGCGGTAACTTCCCATCCAGAGATTGGGACGAATCCCCAATAACCACGCTGAACATGGCAGCGACTGACCTGAAAGATAAGATCATGGCGAGAATGAACAACAAGAAACCTCGAAGCCCATAACAGAAACTCAGTGAAGTACTCTCAGAGAGTCTTCTAGAGTGATGTGAAGCTATCCCAACGAACTGAAAACAATGAGCTGATAAACAACTCAGCACATAGTTGTATATAGCCGAGTGTCCCAAGTGATCCTTGAGACATTCGGCTATCCTAAGAGTAACCATGCGATGAAATACTCACCATGGAAAAGGTGAGACAGCTTAGTGAGACAGCTCAGAGAGAGGTGAGCCAACTGTCTGAGGCCCAGAAAGGTGCAATGCGAAAGCAAGTACCCAAGTGGTAAAACCAGATGCCCAAACCTGAAGCACTCAGAACTGCCAAACAAAAGCTCTAAGCCTTAGCCAGCCGCCTAAAGAAGTACACGAGAGAGAATGAAGCCAGGAGAATAAATAGGTTATTCTATCGGCCAATAACCTGTCTTTCCACAATGCTGAAGCTCCTGTCGTGCATAATGGCGGCTAAGATAAGTGGGGACATGTATCAATACATGAGCTTTGTCCACAAAAGCATCAGCAAAAATACCAGAGGTGCAACACATCAGCTCCTGCTAGAAAGAACTGTTGCATGGGACTGTAAAACCCAACACACCTAATATGTCTTAAACATTTAGCTGAAGCAAAACTTTTCAGAGGAGAAACCTATTATTTATTCAGTTCAGGGAATAAATATAATTTTGTCCTGGGACTTTTGACCACCAGTGTCTCATCCTCAAATTACCGCAACATTAGCACATAACTAATAAGAATTAATACAAAATAATGAATAAAAAATAATTAAAATACAGGTTGATGCTATAGCATTGAAAGTGGTACCAAATGAAAGCTAATAAAATTATATCATCAAAATTATATCTTTTGATGCCTCACTCCTGAAGATGAGTCCCACCGAATTTTAGGTTAATCTGGCTAATGCCTTTGGAGGATTTCATAAAAGTATAAAGTTTAAGCATGTGGCAATTTTCCCATTGGAATAACATGGCTTTTCTTATTGCTACGGCTACGCCGTAAGAAATATGACATGTGTTGGATTGGATTTTTTGATTGACATGACAAAATAGAATTTTGTGCAAAATTGTATACATTTTGGAAGAACTAAATTTTGCCCTGGCTCTGACCACATACTCCCAGGGCATCTCAGAAAAGGATACCATGAGGGACAAGGTTGAACCCCTTCTCCAGATTCACAAAGCACATGTGGCCAGGTCTGAGCAAACTCCCATGAACCCTCAAGCACCCGATGGAGAGTATAGAGCTGGTGCAGTGTTCCACGACCCTGGAATAGACCTTACTGGGGAGGCTGAGGAGTGTGAACCCTCTGTAGTTGGAACACACCCTCTGGTCCCTCTTCTTGAACAGAGGGACCACCACCCCGGTCTATCAGTCCAGAGGCACTGTCCCCGACCGCCACACCATGTTGCAGAGACGTTCAGCCAAGACAGTCCTACAACATCCAGAGACTTGAGGTCCGCAGGGCGAATCTCATCCACAGACGTGACAGTGGGATCAAGGAGGTCCTTCCCCCGTGAAGGTGAAGCCCTTCCTCCCTCAAGAGGCAAAGAGAGAGGCGGCTCTTTGCCTCTTGAGGCACCAGACAGTTAGCCAGAATTTCTTTGGGGCCAACAGATAGCCCCCTTCCATGGCCTCCCTGAACTCCTCCAGACCTCGGGTTTTGGCCTTCTTCGACAGCACAAGTGCGGTGTGCCTGGCCTGTCGATACCTGTCAACTAACTCAGGAGTCCCACGAGCCAAAGAGGTCTAATAGGCCTCCATCTTCTCCACCACCAGGTTCGGGGGTGCAGCCGCGACAGGCACCTGAGACGTTACGACCTCAGCTCATTGACAATGGAGGTTGAGAACATGATCCACTCGGACTCATTGTCTCCAGCCTCCCCTGGGATCTGGGAGAAGTTCTCCCAATGGTGTGAGTTGAAGATCCGCAAGACGTTCCAAACAGACCCTCACAATGCGCTTTGGCCTGCCAAGTCTATCTGGCTTTCTCCTCCGCTAGTGGATCCAACTCACCAGCAGGTGTTAATCAGTTGACAACTCTGCCCCTCTCTTCACCCGGGTGTCTAAGACATGCAGCAGGAGATCAATAACACAACAACAAAGTTTATCATTGATCTCCAGGCCTAGGGTGTCCTGGGGTCACGTGCACTGATGGACAACCTTGTGCTTTAACTTGGTGTTCGTTATGGACAATCTGTGTTAAGCACAGAAGTTCAGTAACACCGCTTGGTTTCAGCTTTGGGAGGCAGATATAACCAATCACCAATAATTGCTCTCCAGCGCCCCCTACAAATGTAAGAATATTATAAATAAATTACATTTGGAACAAACACTCTTTATGTGATTCTGAACAATAAAAGCCAAAGATAGGACATGTCCTATATTCACCCACATTTACACACCTCAAAAAAGTGAATATGGAAAAAATGAGTTTGTTGTAAACCAATGAACTTTGGTAGATGTTTTGTATATGTGACCTTGAGCATAAACGTCTCTTGGAACCACGACGTATCTTCAACGTGGAAGCAGCCATTTTGAATCAAAATATACATATTTCCAAAATTGTCCTAGGGCCTTGGTCTCCACTAGGCAGCCTGCGGGCCAGCTCTGGACCGAAGAGCAATATGGTCTGGACTGTGGCCCAGTTTCCCATATTAAACATTATATTTGTTCTATTTTTTGCGACACTACGCTTCGCATCCGCAGCACATCCACAATGCTCGGTGCTGCTTTGCGGCAGGTCAGAGAGCCCCTGTTCATGTGAAACGCTGCTCTCGCAGACACAGTAAATAACAGTTTCATTGATTTGGTGCAAATGTAACATGAGTAAGGACCATGTACTCCGGTTGTTTGGAATTGCTCGTTAACGAGGACGATACGTTTATTTAGTCGTTAGTCCAGGTCAGGTTTCTGGTAAACAATGGGTTGCATTGCCTGGGTTTTTGTAAAGCACTTGTCCTGTTTTTAATCATCTAACAATTATAAAAATGTAATTAAAAATGTTATTATTATATTAGAATATTGTTAGAATATTTTTACTTACAAACATTTAAAAAAAAAAAATCTTGAATGAAGCCGTATAAGTGGATGCAGTTTTGATTTTGATCTTAAGTGCTGCATTTATTTTATATTTGTACTAAGGGAAGATAGGCTCTTTATTACATGTGCATTATATTGCACTTAAAGGGTTATATAAGAGTAGCATGACAATATAATGTTAACCTAGATTCATCACTTTCAAAATTCAGGAAAAACGTTTTAAGGTCTGACGATTCCTGATTGACACCTTTGTTCTTCTTGTGTTGGCTTATTCCAGGTGAGAAGATGGGTCTGTCCATCAACGTTCTGCTGACCCTGACTGTGTTCCTGCTGCTTCTGGCTAATAAGATCCCGGAGACGTCGCTGGGCGTCCCCGTCATTGTCAACTACATCATGTTTACCATGATCCTTGTCACCTTCTCCGTCATCATGAGCGTGGTTGTGCTCAACCTTCACCACAGGTCTGCCAACACGCACCAGATGCCGATGTGGGTCCGCAGGGTAAGGACCGTCAACTGGACTGTAAACGAACCTACGTTTATAGATGACTGGTGAAATGTATTCACTTAAAACTATTTTTATTTAGATAACCTTTATTAGTCCCACAATGAGGAGATTCCAGTGCTGTAACTCAGACCAGGCACAGAAGTATAATAACAAAAATGGATAACGAAAAAAAAACCTCTTATAAAAAACTCTTATCAAAAATAACACTCTTATTTACAATTGTTATATGGACAGAAAATATTGCACCAGGATGATTGACATTATGTCATTGTACACGACTATAAGGCTGCCCCAAATAAATGGTCTGTTTGCTGTAACCCGAGTCAACATTTTTCAAGTGGGTCGGTCGGTAGGCAAATTCTTATTTTTTTTACTTTGAAGGCAAAAAAAAAGATCCAAATTTTGCCATTTTTTGACTCGGAGTGACCACCAGGGGTCAGGCTTCAACAGTCCAGGGGTCAGGTTTCCACAGTCCAGGGGTCAGCCTTCAACAGTCCAGGGGTCAGGCTTCAACAGTCCAGGGGTCAGAGGCTTCAACAGTCCAGGGGTCAGGCTTCAAAAGTCCAGGGGTCAGGCTTCAACAGTCCAGGGGTCAGGCTTCAACAGTCCAGGGGTCAGGTTTCCACAGTCCAGGGGTCAGCCTTCAACAGTCCAGGGGTCAGGCTTCAACAGTCCAGGGGTCAGTCTTCAACAGTCCAGGGGTCAGGCTTCAACAGTCCAGGGGTCAGGCTGCAACAGTCGGGGGGGGGTCAGGCTTCAACAGTCCAGGGGTCAGGCTTCAACAGTGCAGGGGTCAGGCTGCAACAGTCCAGGGGTCAGGCTTCCACAGTGCAGGGGTCAGGCTGCAACAGTCCAGGGGTCAGGCTTCAACAGTCCAGGGGTCAGGCTTCAACAGTCCAGGGGTCAGGCATCAACAGCCAAAGACGGAGAACGTCTCGATCGATCGAGACTAAATCTCACAATTTTAAGATATTTCTATCGACCTTTTGTACGCCGCTATCCTTTATTTTGGTAGCGAAAGCGAGCGGGGGGAACATGCGGGGGACACGGGCGCCGCCATGTTTGTTGTGATGACGCGATTTTAACCATTTATAAAACTTTTACCTCTTATATTCGAAAGTGAAGTTGATATGTATTGATTTTTAAAATTGTGTCCAGATGACTACCGTTGAAACCTTTTTACAATGGAACATTCCAGGATGGAATATTTGAAACACCATATTTTTGGGGGGCAAACCTTTGGTCTGGTACAGGAATTTGAGAACACTGTCAGGTAATTAACCGACCAGGAACTACCTTCGGTTTCCAGGGTTCCACGTAATGAGTTACTTTTAAAGGTAATGCTACCAGACACTGCTTACAAGCAAAAGTAATTATTTTTTGATGTTCTCAGTCATTTAAATAGGTTTCATGTAGGTTATTTTTATTTTATTATTTGTAAATACCTAAAACAAAAAGTCCCGTTTCTCTGAGTCAAAGGATTCTTTCATACCTTTTTACCTTTTGTTGTCCAGACTTTAGATCTTGAGTTTGTGCTGTAGGTGAGACATTTTGATGGAACCTGTTTAAGATTTATACGTCTTTGTTTCGTTTGTATGTTTTGATCAGCTCCTTCCATGTTGTAAGAACAGATTTCACCCAATGGTTATCCACCTCCTCCAAATGACTCAAGCGTCTGTCATCTGCCAGTAAGGCCTGTACAGGAACCACCGGCACAACATTACTCTCAGTATTTTTACACTGAGCTGGGTCACACCAGTGTAACCAGGTTCTGATCTGAGCTGAAACAAAGTAATTTGTCCAATGAAGGTAAACCCCAGCCTCCCTTTTCTTCTGATAGTTTTAAAGTTTTAAATCTGATATGTTTTTCCCCCTTGCCATATCAATCTTGAGATTGTTTTATTCCACTCAGCAAACAGCCGGCTGGGGATGGAAATTGGAAGAGTCTGGAACAGATAGAGAAACTTGGGCAAAACATTCACTTTTATAGTTTCAATCTTTTGACTTGGACTTAAGTCTGGGATAAGGTCCCATTTCTCAAGGTATTTTTCCTATGACTAAAAAGAGGGGAATATTTTTTCTCCAGAATTGTTGATGGGTCTCTATGGAGTACCACACCTAAATATCTAAGATTCTGTTTGTCATTAAAGGGTAGGTCTTTCTAAAGGTCAGAGGGGGTCGCCAGTAAGAGAGAAGTTCAGTTTTTTGTACATTCATTTTGTATCCGGACATTGGACCAATCTTCTGGAGAATATGCATCGCAATAGGAATAGAAATTTCTGGTTTGGTCCCATCAATTGTAACTCTGTGAATTGTTTTTGATTGTCTAATAAATTGGGCCAATGTGTCTTTCTTGTTTACTCATCTCTTGTTCTTCTTCTCTGGGATTAAGTGGGTCAAACGATGATTTTAAAGCTGAGTTTTGCAGCATCGGTGTGAGATGTGTCTACTCAAAGCGCCGCCATAACAGGAAGTCACTATTACAACGTTTTCTGTGGGGCTGTGAAGATTGTATAAATTTAGCGAAAACTCTGGCAGTGTGCGGACAGGGCTTGCAGGGAAAGCGTTAAAAAGTTCTCTTTTAAACTTTAAAGATGTAGTCATTCTATACATCATACAAACATGTTTTACCCTTTGATTTCATTCATCTTTAGATGGTGATGTAACATTCTTCAGTCACGAAGTACTTTTCCTTTTACTGGACGGTTGGAGAAAATCAATGAGTTTTCCCTCTTTATCTCCAGTACAATTCAGCTGAGCGATCTACCAAATTACAAAAGGGGCTTGAAAAAAATGGACTTTCCAATCAAATTCTTCCCACTGTTGATTGTTTATCCCTTAGTGACTGCCTTCATACAGCTGTCCCATGGTTCTTCTACTCTTCATATGTAGTGTTGGATTCTGGATCATGGATTAACCCTAGTATTTGAAAAGCATGTGTTGCTACTCTCTGCTGTCGCCTCCAGATCTTTCTGCACATGCTGCCGCCGTACCTGTGTATGCGGAGGCCCAAAGCAGAGAGCCAGGTCATCGTGGAACTCAGGCCCATGAAGCAGCCCAAGATTGCCCTCAGCAAAGTGTCCGACGAGTACTTCATCCGCAAGCCTGACACCTCCGTGCTCTTCCCCAAACCACACAGGTCAGGCTGCACATCGCCCAGTCAGGTCAACGCTACAATTCCAGCATTATGATATTTCAAATGTTCCAGATCACATGGATAATTCTTAGAAGATCCCATGCTATGTTTAAGTTATGTTATGTTTTAAGCATGTTGATCGTGATACTGTTTTCATCACTTACACCTATGTTAAGTCACATGTTTGGATTTGAGTTAGTGCTGTTATAATACTAGAATTTCCAACTCAATGTCAATGCTAAGTGACAAGCTAAAAAAGAATTTTGATATTTCTTAGAAAAAGAAATTAGAAATGTTGGATTATGACTTCCGGGATGATGGCTCATTCGGCTCTGTCGGACTGCGGTTGAATCCGTTCGATTTATCCGTCTGAATTATAAGTTCACCTGGGGATATTCCATATTCCTGCGTCGGTGCAGACATATATTTTTGTGAAAATGTCTAAGAAACCGGACAAGAAGCACAAAGCCACCGAGAACTGGGCAAGCAATGCTACACAGTAAAACTCTGAACCGCAGAAATGCTCATTGATGCCCCCATACCCCCTTTGTAAAACAAAGACAGTGGAGCTGGAGCCACTCCGGAGGAGAACCAGTTCATCAAGAGGAGAACCAGTTCTTCAGGAGGAGAACCAGTTCTTCAAGAGGAGAACCAGTTCTTCAGGAGGGGAACCAGTTCTTCCAGGCAGATGAAAAATCGTCAAAAAACGTAAAATCCAAAATGAACGAACTGGACAGTCAAGCCACAGCGGCCAAAAAAGAAATCTGATTGGATAAACACGGCCTTGGAAAGTTGTCATTGAAAAAGATGGCTGCGACATCCGGTCATGGCTGACGCACCCACATCTCTGTAAACAAGCAAGGCACAAGTCTGGCAACACTACAGGACCAAAACAAACAAAGCTGACGGCCCACAGTCCCATTGTAAAACAGTGCAAGTGGAGTCAGTGCTCCCCCTGCAGGTGGAGTCAGAGCTCCCCCTGCAGGTGGAGTCGGTGCTCCCCCTGCAGGTGGAGTCGGTGCTCCCCCTGCAGGTGGAGTCGGAGCTCCCCCTGCAGGTGGAGTCGGCGCTCCCCCTGCAGGTGGAGTCGGCGCTCCCCCTGCAGGTGGAGTCGGCGCTCCCCCTGCAGGTGGAGTCGGCGCTCCCCCTGCAGGTGGAGTCGGCGCTCCCCCTGCAGGTGGAGTCGCAGGTGGAGTCGGCGTGCCCCCTGCAGGTGGAGTTGCAGGTGGAGTCGGCGCGCCCCCTGCAGGTGGAGTCGGCGCTCCCCCTGCAGGTGGAGTCAGAGCTCCCCCTGCAGGTGGAGTCGGCGCTCCCCCTGCAGGTGGAGTTGCAGGTGGAGTCGGCGTGCCCCCCTAAGGTGGAGTTGCAGGTGGAGTCGGCGCGCCCCCTGCAGGTGGAGTGGCAGGTGGAGTCAGGCATAAGCTCCAGGCAGAGGGAGTCCAGATGCTGCAAGATAATGAGACTGAAAAGCTGAACACTAAATACAATCTGAATTATTTCATTCACTACATGAAGAGTTTATTCTCACTAAGCTTAAACTATAAAAATAGTGAGCTTATATTAAGTTTGAGCAGCAACAGGTCTTTAATATCAACATTTCATGTCAAAAATCATATCACAAGTCCATGTTCCTGTTCCTGCTGCTGCTGCTGCATGAATATGAACTCAAAAGTCTTTCACCTGCTGCAGATTTGTGCCACAGCGCCCACTAATTCTTTTATGGTATGTTCGGACTGCGACCCAGCCTGACATTCGGCCCTCGGCCTGAAATGAGTTGGAACACTCCTGGTCCGTAATACCTCGAATGATCAAGACCAAGAGAGGCATTACATCCTTTTATTGTCCTACATCCCATGCAGTTTTCATCTGCTCAAAAAACTGTCTCTGCAGTTGAATGTGTTCTTCTGCCTCTCGATAGTCTCCACATTATGATATATTTGTATGGTGTGGTTTTGTTGCAGGTTCAATCCTGAGGGAATGTGTACGGACTTGAGGAAGTTCATCGACGGCCCCAGTACATACCTGGCCCTGCCCGACGAGCTCAAGTCTGCGGTGGACGCCATCACCTACATCGCAGAAGCTCTGCAGGCCGAGAAGGACTATGAGGCTGTGAGTCACTTTGTCTGCCTGAAGTTCATAATAGTGATGGTGCTTTCCACTCAGGCATGGAGCTGCACTCACTATGTCATTTTGAATCCAAAGATCAAATTGAAAACCGTTTGAATTAGATCATATTTTAGCTTTTCATTTTGAAATTGAATAAAAACAAAAATTCATCAAGTGAGGCATTCAGGAGCCTGTCAATCACCCCTCTCTCGTCAACAAGACCCCGAGATACTTGAACTCCTCCACTTGAGGCAGGGACCCCCCACCCACATGGAGAGGGCAAGGACCCCCCACCCACCTGGAGAGGGCAAGGACCCCCCACCCACCTGGAGAGGACAAGGACCCCCCCACCCACCTGGAGAGGGCAAGGACCCCCCACCCACCTGGAGAGAACAAGGACCCCCCACCCACCTGGAGAGGGCAAGGACCCCCCACCCACCTGGAGAGGACAAGGACCCCCCCACCCACGTGGAGAGGGCAAGGACCCCCCACCCACCTGGAGAGAACAAGGACTCCCCACCCACCTGGAGAGGACAAGGACCCCCACCCACCTGGAGAGGACAAGCCACCTTTTTCAGGTCGAGAACTATGACCTCGGATTTGGAGGTGCTGATTCTCATCCCAGCCGCTTCACACTCGGCTGCAAACCATCCCAGTGCATGTTGCAGGTCCGGGTTTGATGGAGCCATCAGGACAACATCGTCTGCAAACAGCAGAGATGAGATCCTGTGGTCCCCAAACCGGACACCCTCTGACTCCTGACCACACCCTCTGACCCCTGACCACACCCTCCGACCCCTGACCACACCCTCCGACCCCTGACCACACCCTCCGACCCCTGACCACACCCTCTGACTCCTGACCACACCCTCTGACCCCTGACCACACCCTACGACCCCTGACCACACCCTCCGGCCCCTGACCACACCCTCTGACCCCTGACCACACCCTCTGACTCCTGACCACACCCTCTGACCCCTGACCACACCCTACGACCCCTGACCACACCCTCCGGCCCCTGACCACACCCTCTGACCCCTGACCACACCCTCTGACTCCTGACCACACCCTCGGGCCCCTGACCACACCCTCCGAACCCTGACCACACCCTCCGATCCCTGACTGCGCCAAGAAATTCTGTCCATAAAAACTATGAACAGAACCGGTGACAAAGGGCAGCCCTGAGGAGCCCCTCACTGGGAACAGGTCTGACTTACTGCAGTGACCACAGCTCCTGCTGATAGAGCTGGTCCAGTGTTCCTCCTCTGAGGTTCTACTATCGGTTGGATTCTCCTCTCCAGGACCTGGACCTTATCGTGGAGGCTGAGGAGTGAGATCCCTCTATAGTTGGAACACACCCACCGGCCTCAGATCTCATCCATCCCCGGTGCATTGCCACCTCAAAGTCTGCTTCAAAGTCTTCAGCTTCTGCTTCAGAAGATTTGACGTTGAGATCGAGAAGATCCTCAAAGTTTTCCTCCTGCCATTCGACAACGTCCCGAGTCGAGGACAGAAGCTCCACAACGTCCCGAGTCGAGGACAGAAGCTCCACACCTGCACTGTTGAAAGTATTGTCCTGTTAACGACTTCTTTCTAAAGCATCTGGTTCCCAGTGTGTCACTTCACCTCATCTGTCATGACCTGCTTTTCCTCTGTCCTGCGGTAACTCATGGTGATGGTGACAAGACATATATATATATATATATATATATATACTGGCCACAAATGGATTAAATAATATAAATCTTTGCTTATTGGCCCCTCATTATAGCTCTTTTAAGCATTATATAATGTATTATTGAGATGAGCTCCATGGCTTGAAACTTTTAGAAAGTCACTTTTCTTTGAGCTCTCCTTTTGTCTCCTCTCCTCTTGTGTCCTCTCCTCTTGTGTCCTCTCCTCTTGTGTCCTCTCCTCTTGTGTCCTCTCTTCTTGTCTCCTCTCCTCTTGTCTCCTCTGCTTCAGTGTCCTCTCCTCTTGTCTCCTCTCCTCTTGTCTCCTCTGCTTTAGTGTCCTCTCCTTTTGTCTCCTCTCCTCTTGTCTCCTCTCCTTTTGTCTCCTCTCCTCTTGTCTCCTCTCCTCTTGTGTCCTCTCCTCTTGTGTCCTCTCCTCTTTTCTCCTCTCCTCTTGTCTCTTCTCCTCTTGGCTCCTCTGCTTTAGTGTCCTCTCCTCTTGTCTCCTCTCCTCTTGTCTCCTCTCCTTTTGTCTCCTCTCCTCTTGTATCCTCTCCTCTTGTCTCCTCTCCTCTTGTGTCCTCTCCTCTTGTGTCCTCTCCTCTTGTGTCCTCTCTTCTTGTCTCCTCTCCTCTTGTCTCCTCTGATTTAGTGTCCTCTCCTCTTGTCTCCTCTCCTCTTGTGTCCTCTCTTCTTGTCTCCTCTCCTCTTGTCTCCTCTGCTTTAGTGTCCTCTCCTTTTGTCTCCTCTCCTCTTGTCTCCTCTCCTTTTGTCTCCTCTCCTCTTGTCTCCTCTCCTCTTGTGTCCTCTCCTCTTGTCTCCTCTCCTCTTGTCTCCTCTCCTCTTGTGTCCTCTCCTCTTGTCTCCTCTCCTCTTGTCTCCTCTCCTCTTGTCTCTTCTCCTCTTGGCTCCTCTGCTTTAGTGTCCTCTCCTCTTGTCTCCTCCACTCTAGTCTCCTCTCCTCTTGTCTCCTCTCCTCTTGTCTCCTCTCCTCTCCTCTTGTGTCCTCTCTTCTTGTCTCCTCTCCTCTTGTCTCCTCTACTCTTGTCTCTTCTCCTCTTGGCTCCTCTGCTTTAGTGTCCTCTCCTCTTGGCTCCTCTCCTCTTGTCTCCTCTCCTCTTGTCTCCTCTCCTCTTGTCTCCTCTCCTCTTGTCTCCTCTCCTCTCGTCTTGTCTCCTCTCCTCTTGGCTCCTCTGCTTTAGTGTCCTCTCCTCTTGTCTCCTCCACTCTAGTCTCCTCTCCTCTTGTCTCCTCTCCTCTTGTCTCCTCTCCTCTCCTCTTGTGTCCTCTCTTCTTGTCTCCTCTCCTCTTGTCTCCTCTACTCTTGTCTCTTCTCCTCTTGGCTCCTCTGCTTTAGTGTCCTCTCCTCTTGGCTCCTCTCCTCTTGTCTCCTCTCCTCTTGTCTCCTCTCCTCTTGTCTCCTCTCCTCTTGTCTCCTCTCCTCTCGTCTTGTCTCCTCTCCTCTTGGCTCCTCTGCTTTAGTGCCCTCTCCTCTTGTCTCCTCTCCTCTTGGCTCCTCTGCTCTATTGTCCTCTCCTCTTGTCTCCTCTCTTTCTCCTCTCTTGACCTCACCTCTTCTCTTCTGTTCTGGGACAGTTGAAGGAGGACTGGCAGTACGTTGCAATGGTGATGGACCGTCTCTTCCTCTGGATCTTCGTGGTCTTCACAACTGTGGGAACATTGGCCATCTTCGCACACGCCCGTAACAACTTCACCCCCACCGACCCCTTCAAGCCCACATGAGAGAGCGGGACATCGTATTGGCAAAGATCATCCCAAATAAGACATTGCAAGTGTGGCTTTCGGGATCCACATGAGTGTGAGGTCAAAAGAAGTAAAAAGAAAAGAAAAAGAGAAATGGACACATATTATGCACAAACGTCACAAAGACACCTAGAGTAGCATTAGTTTCAGTGATGAATCCTGTTTACCAAGTCCTCTCTCTCTGAACCTCAGAAAAAGTTCAGTTTCAAATATCAGTTTTGTGATGTCATAGGTGGAGCTCTATGACATTATTTTCCATGGTAGACTTGTTCTAGCATTTCTGCCTCTAGTAATGAAACCAAAGTAATGTAATGTACCCAAAGTAATGTAATGTACCCAAAGTAATGTAATGTACCCAAAGTAATGTAATGTACCCCAGAGTAATGTAATGTACCCCAGAGTAATGTAATGTACCCAAAGTAATGTAATGTACCCAAAGTAATGTAATGTACCCAAAGTAATGTAATGTACCCAAAGTAAAGTAATGTACCCAAAGTAATGTGTGCTTTCAGTAGATTCAAGTTATAAACATGAGATGCCAAAGCAGTGGTTCTCAGGAAGATACAAGAACAACACTGATTAAAGTAATGCACAATATGTGTCCTTTAAAAATAGAGTCACTTTTTGCTAATATAGTTTTATATATATTTTAATACCATTCTCCTTTGGTGGTGCTTGTAATAGTGCTTAAAGTTGAAAAAGTATTTTATTTCAACAATTTAGTCGAAAAACAACCTTTGATATTTAATTAAAACTTTTTTTTTTTCACATTTGACTATATTTAAGACGAATGAGCCACTGTGAATAAAATAAAAATGTTTGTTCTGATGTTTGAGACAGTTCTTCTACACAGTGAAGTGTAGACACGGGTGTGATTTGCAGGGGGTTAGGGTGGGCATGTAATCGCTCTACTTTTATACGTTAGGTGGTAGGTTAAGAAACAGCTTTTCCACTGACTCTAACATTCAAACTATGCCACACCCTTTTAAAGGCCTCACACTGGAGAAAGAATAACATAGTCCAAACATGGATAAAAAAGGCACATGTGTGTGACGTGCGTCTTTGTCCCACTTCAAACTGCCTCTCGTATTGCCCCTGTTCGCCTTTGTAGTGCTGACTTAGTCCACTATTATAATGAGGAGATTTTCTAGCATGTGCATCCCTCTGGACCCTCAGCCAAACACTCTGGTCCCAGGTCCAGTTGTGCCACTGCCTTCTTAACCAAGTCCTTTTAATGTCCTCAGGTAAAATGCACTGGTAAATGCATTGGCCACTTCAAATTGCCACTATGTGCCACTAAATATGATGGAAAATATAGGTTACACTAAATAAATGTCATGAAACAAAAGGTTCAAATATTTGAATTAAAAGGTCCCAGCGACTTCCGGTTTGAGTAGACGGACCTCACACAACTGCTTCAAAACTTTAGAATCATAGTTTGAGCCGCCTAATCCCAAAGAGGAAGAACAAGAGATGAGTAAACAAGGAAGACACAAATCCAGTAACACTACGGGACCAAAGCTAACAAAGCTGACGGCCCACGGTCCCATTGGAAAACAGCTCACATTACAAGCTAACAGAGCTAACGGGGCTAACATGGATAGCAAACCTGACATGACCGGGGCCCAGATGGAGATTCTCACGACGAAGAGGGAGAGAACATAACTAATCATCAGATATGGCAGAGATGTCCGAAGTGCAGCGCGCCATGGCGTCTCTTAGAGCCGAGTTGTTAGCTGCCAGGGGCCCGGCCGTATCTGCTGCAGTAACCGATGAGCTGAAAACAGGAGGAGTAACCGGAGCACACATGGACGAAGTCGAGCAGCGTGTTTCAGATAATGCTGACAATCTGCAGACGGTAAAGACCCAGATGGAGACGCTGTGGGCCAGAGTGATGTGAAGTCCAAATGTATATATTTTTTTCATTTTACGTACGTCAATTATAATTTTAGTCCAGTCCTTGATCGTCGGTGCATTTTGTGTCATCCATCTTTTGTAGAGACCTCTTTTGTCCCCGCCAGGAGGATTCTCCAGAGAGAGCTGCTGGTTGTGTCCATGGCAGGAGTCCTGAGGTCCAAATACAGAGTCCTGAGGCCCAAATACAGAGTTCTGAGGCCCAAATACAGAGTCCTGAGGTCCAAATACAGAGTTCTGAGGCCCAAATACAGAGTTCTGAGGCCCAAATACAGAGTCCTGAGGTCTAAATACAGAGTCCTGAGGTCCAAATACAGAGTCCTGAGGCCCAAATACAGAGTCCCGAGGCCCAAATACAGAGTCCTGAGGCCCAAATACAGAGTCCTGAGGCCCAAATACAGAGTCCTGAGGCCCAAATACAGAGTCTCCTGCTGCCACATCCTCACCAACAGTCTGCCTCCTGCTGCCACATCCTCTCCAACAGTCTGTCTCCTGCTGCCACATCCTCACCAACAGAATTCCCTCCAAACATGTGATCCTGTGGTTCTCCAGTGAGATGTACTTTCCTACTCTTCATCAGCCAAAACATCCCATCCATCCATCCATCTATGTTCTTCTGCTTATCCGGGGCCGGGTCACGGGGGCAGCAGTCTAAGCAGGGACTCTCAGACCTCTCCCCAGACACTTCCTCTAACTCCTCCAGGATCCCTCCCCAGGGAGGCGCCCAGGAGGCATCCGGAACAGATGCCCGAGCTACCTCAGCTGGCTCCTCTCGACGTGGAGGAGCAGAGGCTCTACTCCGAGCTCCTCCCGTGTGACTGAGCTGCTCACCTTATCTCTAAAGGAGAAATGGGTCTATATGAGGCACAGTCCAATCGGTTCTTCCCTTCTTCTGGTCTCAGGGATATGATGGCCTCTTTCCAACTAGGAGGGGTCTGAGTTTTTTAAAGAGCCCAGTTTAAAGTTAATAAAAGCAGAGGAGTGTCTTTAAAGCTTTATAACACTCTGAGGTGTGTCTTTAGAGCGTTATACATTCTGAGGTGTGTCTTTAGAGCTTTATACCACTCTGAGGTGTGTCTTTAGAGCTTTATAAGACTCTGAGGTGTGTCTTTAGAGCTTTATACCACTCTGAGGTGTGTCTTTAGAGCTTTATAAGACTCTGAGGTGTGTCTTCAGCGCTTTATACCACTCTGAGGTGTGTCTTTAGAGCTTTATACCACTCTGAGGTGTCTCTTTAGAGCTTTATAGCACTCTGAGGTGTGTCTTTAGAGCTTTATAAGACTCTGAGGTGTGTCTTTAGAGCTTTATACCACTCTGAGGTGTGTCTTTAGAGCTTTATAGCACTCTGAGGTGTGTCTTTAGAGTGTATAAAGTTCTAAAGACACTAATAACAAATCATTTGTGACTTTAACTAGTGCAGTTTCAGTGCTTTGGTGGGCTCTGAACCCTGACTGGAGTGATTGTCCTGTAGGGGGCGACAAAGCTGTTTAACAACTACTTTTTTTAAAGGATTTTCGAGACAAAGGGAAGATTATAAATAGGTCTGTAGTTTAACAATAGGTCGAGATCTAGATGAGGCTTTTTCAGAAGAGGTTTAATGACGTCATGTTTGAAGGACGTGGAACATAAGCACTTTCTACTGAAGTATTTATTATATTAAGAATAGAGTCTATAATTAGGGGGAGAATGTCTTTGAGGAGCTTGGAATGGGGTCTAGGACACAAGTGGAGCTTTTAGAGGACATAAGGGCTGAAGTTCTCTCTCTTGATCAACAGCTGAACCTTTCTACATTTACAGGTGGATTTATATGTGACACTAGTTTTACAGCTTGGGCTTGTTCAGGGCGAATAGTGGGAGTCATTTATCTCTGATTGTTTTTATTTTATTTTTTAAAATAGGAGGAAATCATCAGAGCTGAGAGAAGCTGGGAGTGAGGGCTCTACTGCTGTGACAGTTTGTTACCATGGTTACAGCGTGTTACTTTAGTTGACTTGTATTAGATGTGAATAGTATCTGGTTTGGGCCTCACACAGAGCTGCTGATAGGACAGTAGCTTTTAGAGATTCTTCTGTGTGGGAGGGGCCAAATAATCCCTCTAGCTTTCTAACTCTTTGTTTATGTGAACGCAGTTCTTGGTTGTACCAGGAGGAGGCGCTTTGACCTAATGACCTTCTGTTTTAACGGAGCTGCAACATCAAGAGCAGACTTCAGAGAATTCATGGTCAAGTGGTCAGATCGGTCACTTCCCCTGGACTAAAGCTGTTCTCAGCAGGATCACATGACATGATCACATGACATGATCACATGACATGATCACTGGGCTGATGATCTTTAAGAATAAACTGAAAGGTAATTATGAAATGATCTGACAATATAGGGTTTTGAGGGAAGACAATGAGGTCACTAATCTCTATTCTATACGTTAGGACAAGATCCAGAGTGTTCTTGTGAGTGTGAGTCGCTTTATTTACATTTTGAGTGAAACCAATGCAGTCTAACAAGGCGCTGAAGGCATTACTGAGAGAGTCATCACTCACGTTCACGTGGATATTGAAAATCTCCAGTTATCACAATTTATCACCACTACTATCACCACTAAATGCATGTGGTCCTGGCGGACTGAAAGTTAACATGGGTGGGTGTTTTTTATGTGCTTATTTATTTGTTTATTTGTGTCATTTGTGAGTGTTATTTTCATTAAGTTATTTGGTCTGAACCTGAAACAGTTTTTTCTGAGGTTTGACTCATTATTCACACGAGGGACACACACAGTCTATCTGTCTTGAATCTGAACACTTCACATGTGACAGAGAGGGCGAGAGTTCAGCGACAGAGGAGCGTCTTACACTGCTGCTCTGCGCCCGGGGCTCCTCCCTGGGTGCTCACTTTAGGCAATTTAGGCTATCGGTCAGATTATGAACTAATATGAAGTGGGATGGATGGCATCCCTGCGTATGAGCCCGACTTTCCCCAAAACAAACTCATGTTGTCAACTAAGACTACGTTGTTTTGAGGGCACCATCTAGATAACCAGCTGTTAAATGCTGAAAGCAGCTGTACAATTCAGGATTGCTCCGATTTGGCAGAGGACATCGACTTTGCCAATTCACACACCGCACTTTCTAGTACTTTGAGCACCTCTGATTGTCTCCGCCGGGCTTCGTTACCATCTGTTTGAATCACAATTCGGTGGAACCTCTGTCATCTCTGCTTTAAGAGCCTATGGTTTCCTTCGATGTCACCCATTCTGGCCGCTGGAAATCACCGGACACTTGCTGCTGGTCACTTCTCTGACTATAGAACTTCCAATTACCTGAGTGTCAGCGAGCGTGTGATCGTTAAGGAGAGCAAACCTATTGTAGAAGGGAAGCTCACGGTGCGCTAAAGGCTGGTGTGTAGCACCTCGTTCCCTCCGGATTATCACAAATTGGTCCCTATTCTGTTCCTGGTCTAGTCCCGGCTGCAAGGGAGGCATTGGGGGGCTAGTTTTAATCTTGCTATCATGGCCAATGCTAAAGCTGCGCCCTATTGCCCGGTCCGATACACCTGATGCTACAACCTGGCTATAGCTAGACTTTAGCTCCTCTAAACAGCGGATCCGCGCTTCTAACTCCGTAACCCTGGCAACCAAAGCTACCACTGCACTGCACTTCACGCACCTGTCGTCAGAGAAAGAGCCAGGGTTCTGACTCGACATATGACAACTTGAGCAGGTAAAGGTAGATCCAGCAATGACGCTAGCGGCTAGGCGAGGCTAGGCGAGGCTATCTCAGGCTGAGGCTAGAGAACAAGGGGGTTTTAATCCACAAAATACAGAACAAAGTGAGCTGTATGAGCCTCCGGATTGTTTGTGGAGCAATTAAACTTTCACTGGTGTATAGGAAGCCAAAATAGTGTGTATAATTTGTGGATTAACGATAAAAAGTAGTGAACGAACAACTCTCAAAACAGAATACACTCAAGTGAAGTGACTCAGGAAGTCAATTTAATTATAAAAAATATTGGGGATCTTTACAATGGCACAACATCAACAATTAAAATCTACGGTCATCTGACATGTCCACTGACTCTGGAAAGGGGGGATATGCAGGGCTGTGTCTGGTCTCTCCTCCTGTTTGCTTAGTATTTGGAACCATTTTATTAGACAATCAAAAACAATTCATGATGTTACAAGTTATTGGATGGAACATACAATTCCCTGCTTTGCAGATGATGTTCAATTGTATTTGACCAAACCAGACATCTAGAATGTTTATGTGATGCATTTTCTTCAAAAAATTACAAATTAAATGTACAAAAAACGTAGGTTCTCTCTTACTGGCGCCCCCTCTAACCTTTAAAAAGATTTACCCATTTAAATGACAAACGGAATCTCTTAGATATTTAGGTGTGGTACTTTATAGAGTCCTGCCAACAATTCTGGGGAAAAAATATACTCCTCTTTTTTAAGACCAGAACAAAAGATCTTGAAAATGGAATTGTATCCCCTACTTAAGTCTAAGTCAAAAGATTGAAACTATAAAAATGATTGTTTTGCCCAGATTTCTCTGTCTATTCCAGACTCTTCCAGTTTCCATCCTCAACTGGCTGTTTAATGGGTGGAATAAAACAATCTCAAGACTTGTGTGGCAAGGCAGGAAACCCTGAATCTGATTTAAAACGCTACAATTATCAAAAGAAAAAGGAGGTTGGCGTTTACCTTGTGTAAAACATTACTTTGTTTCAGCTATGATCAGAGAGTTTGTGAACTGGTGTGTAAAATATTGAGAGTAATGTTGTGCCGGTGGTTCCTGTACAGGTCTTACTGGAAGATGACAGACGCTTGAGTCATTTGGAGGAAGTTAAGAATCCCTGGGTCAAATCTGTGCTTACAACATGGAAGGAGCTGATCAAGACATACAAACTAAACAAAGATTTGAAAGTCTTATGACCAAGGTTTGAATACAAAAGGTTTATGTTTTTTTTTTTTTTTTTACCAGATTGTAAAAGATGATCAAATGAAAAGCTTTGATATGTTGAAATATTTTTACAGTTTTTTAAGATGAAGGAGTTATTCTAACCAAGGGTAAGGGTTAAATGAATCAAGCATTGTGGCCCTCTGATTGAGAAGTTTATCAAGGCTTATAAATCTGAACTTTCAAGGGGAATGATATCTAAATTATGCATTTCTAATCTGGACAAATAATCTACTAAATATATATTTTTAGATGTTAAGGAGAGAGAGGTCTGTTTTGACGGTGGGAAGACGTTTGTCCATCCTTGTGGAGGACGACAAAATCACATGTTTGGAGAGAGTTTTGTTGGAAGAATGTATCACGTTGTTTACATAACCCCATGTCAAAGTGCCCATGATTGACAGGGAGGTACAAACTGTTGGAGAACTTGTGGCAGCAGGAGGCAAACCACTACCACGTCTTCTGGGACTGTCGTGTTGTTCAGAAGTTTTGGACTGAAATTAAGGATGCTCTGCAGACAGTTTTTGACATTGCCATTTCTCTGGATTTTGGAACTATGTACTGGGGCCTAAAATCTCCTGCCATGGACACAGTGAATGTACCTTTGGAATGTGCTTTTGGCAGTGGGAAAAAAGCAATAACAAAGGAATGGACGACTCCAAATCCCCCAACGACCAAGGACTGGACTGACATAATGACAGGAATTAGACAAATGGAAAAAAAACATTCAAACTTAATTTGTAAAAGGACCAATATGAACGACTCTGGACTCGTTGGGCAATTTTTTATACTTGTTTGAATGTTTAGTTGATGTTTCTTTCTTTTATGATTGATTTTTCCTTTTCTGTTTATGTTGTGTTTGTTTTTGTGTTTTATGTGACCGTGACACTGTGTCCACACTAATGTGACCGTGAGACTGTGTCCACACTAATGTGACCGTGAGACTGTGTCCACACTAATGTGACCGTGACACTGTGTCCACACTAATGTGACTGTGTCCACACTAATGTGACTGTGTCCACACTAATGTGACCGTGAGACTGTGTCCACAGTAATGTGACCGTGTACGAGTGAAGAAGACTGAGTTGTGTAGAACATTTGAACATTTATGACTGATTTATTTATAATATTGAAATGAGATGTAGAAAAGCTCGACCAGCGACAGGAGTTAAAATGAGCTCTGGCTCTAAACTTTGTGTGCGTCACATGGTCTGAAAGTTTTGTGTTGTAACTATGTGTGATGCATTGTCCCTGTCAAATACATCAATAAATGAATATGTGCAGCTGCAAATTTGTGCAACGGTGTCCACAAAGAACTATTACTAGGCTGTAAAAAAGCGATTTACTTCTTATATTTGTTATTGTTTTATTCTGTACATAATGATGGACAGCCCTGCTCTTATGGAAATCCTATCAAGCTGTTGTCAGTTTGGAGACAAAATCGACTACTCATAGTTGTACCACTAAAAGTGTACTTCACTATTGGTAAATTGATTTATAATACCAGATACAACTAGAAGCCATTCCGAGAGCCTAATGTAAGTATCCTGGACAGTTGCCATGGTCACTGAATGATAAAAACACATGTGATGACATCACGCCTGTGATGCCCCATCTTCTTATTCTTTGGTGTTTTATGGCGGTTGGCGTCCAAGTGTTACATTACCTCCACCAAAGTTCTACGTCTTAGACTTTAGACTGTGTTCTTCTTCTGTAGCTGCTGCTTTCTTCTTCTTCTTCTTCTTCTTCTTCTTCTTCTTCTTCTTCTTCTTCTTCTTCTTCTTCTTCTTCTTCTTCTTCTTCTTCTTCTTCTTCTTCTTCTTCTTCTTCTTCTTCTTCTTCTTCTTCTTCTTCTTCTTTTTCTTTTTCTTTTTCTTCTTCTTCTTCTTCTTCTTCTTTTTCTTTTTCTTTTTCTTCTTCTTCTTCTTCTTCTTCTTCTTCTGGGTTCTACGGCGGCTCCCGGAGTCTCCCCCGTCATTGCCGCCGCCCCCTGTGTCACATTGTAGTGTAACACAACCTAACAACAATCTTCCACCTCACCCAGTGTTATAAAAGTCAGAAAGTACAGCTCTCACGATCCCTGTGAATGTTAGAATATTCCGCAGATTGAATTCTTGTCTATTAATCTAAAACCATGAAGCTGAAACCATGAAACCATGCTGTACCATGGAGTGCTACTGCACACTTGCAGCCTCGTCCCCAGCAGAGCAGCATGTTTCCCTGGCTGAGCCTGCGTGGTTGATATGTGTGTTTAGTGAGTTCTTCAGTTACAGGACAAACATGGCCGTGGGACGACGGAGAAAGACTGTTCAAGCTCAGAAGAGAAGGAAATCTGCGGAGAAGAGATGATGCGATCCGTCGTGCTAATAAACAAATGCACGTGTAGCAGCGGGGCGGGGCGGGGCTGTTGCTGCTCACGCACCAGGTTTGATTATAGGCGGCCTCGTGGAAAGAGCAGGAGGGTGTGAGAGAGCAGCTTCCACCAACAAACCTGAACAATCTGTTAAGGACTTCAAGATTAACCAGCTCAAACTGACACCAGAGACCGTCGAGCTTCCACCGCGTACATCGTTTAGGACAGAAACCTCCCAACTCCACCCGACCCCGACCCCGACCTCGACCTCGACCCCGACCTCGACCCATCATCGTCAAATTGGAACATTTCAAACCGAAAGAACAGGTTCAGCGACAAGGCCGGCAGCTCAAAGGGACTCATTAAGGACTCAACGAGCAATTTCCACATGATCATCGGCAGAAGCAAGTCACAATCCACAAAACAATGATTAATCAAGGTAAAGAAGCAGTTATTACAGTAGATAAACTTTACACTGATGGACAGTTATTCAGAGACAAAGACACTCCCCCAGGCTTTATAGACACTCCCCCAGGCTTTAGAAACACTCCCCCAGGCTTTATAGACACTCCCCCCAGCTTTAAAGACACTCCCCCAGGCTTTATAGACACTCCCCCTGGCTTTATAGACACTCCCCCCAGCTTTAAAGACACTCCCCCAGGCTTTATAGACACTCCCCCTGGCTTTATAGACACTCCCCCCAGCTTTAAAGACACTCCCCCTGGCTTTATAGACACTCCCCCAGGCTTTATAGACACTCCCCCAGGCTTTAGAGACACTCCCCCTGGCTTTATAGATACTCCCCCAGGCTTTATAGACACTCCCCCAGGCTTTATAGACACTCCCCCTGGCTTTATAGACACTCCCCCCGGCTTTATAGACACTCCCCCCGGCTTTATAGACACTCCCCCAGGCTTTATAGACACTCCCCCAGGCTTTAGAAACACTCCCCCAGGCTTTATAGACACTCCCCCTGGCTTTATAGACACTCCCCCTGGCTTTATAGACACTCCCCCCGGCTTTATAGACACTCCCCCCGGCTTTATAGACACTCCCCCTGGCTTTATAGACACTCCCCCAGGCTTTATAGACACTCCCCCTGGCTTTATAGACACTCCCCCAGGCTTTATAGACACTCCCCCCAGCTTTAAAGACACTCCCCCTGGCTTTATAGACACTCCCCCTGGCTTTATGTTGTTGTTGTTGTTGTTGTTTTATGGCGGTTGGCATCCGAGTGTTGCATTACCGCCAGACTTTATTCCTCAGACGTTTTGTAGTCCTCAGACTCTGTCGTAGTCCGTAAAAGTACTCCTCCCATCGCTTTGGCGTTACAAAGCCCATGAGGTCATGATGTGTTTTTGTGACTAGAATAGTTGTTGTGTCAGAGACCAACCGGCTTTATTCCAGGGAGACTCTTCTTCACCTTCCTCGCCCTCTTTGACGTTCGGTGCTTTGGAAGTACAAAGCCCATGAGATCATGGGACGTCTTTGTTGTTTTACAAAGCCCATGAGGTCATGGGACGTCTTTGTCGTTTTATCCTTTAGAAGTCCTTCTTCCATCACTTTGGCGTTTCTAGGCCCATGAAGTCCAAGCGCGTTAGAACATCCTCTTGCTCCTCATCCTCGGCTCAGTCTCCAACACCCCCCACCTCTATAAACGATTACCCAGCCCTGTGCTACATAAGTAAGCAACCACAGCCTGACACAAACCCTGTGACTGGATCGCCAGAACGTTCCGCAGATTGAACTCCCGCCCATTATTCCGAAACCACAAGGCCAACCCGGCCCTTTCCCTATCATAAGCCTCACAGCAAATCAGCACATGCTCGACAGTCTCTGGCACCTGACACTCCCCCAGGCTTTATAGACACTCCCCCCAGCTTTAAAGACACTCCCCCTGGCTTTATAGACACTCCCCCTGGCTTTATAGACACTCCCCCCAGCTTTAAAGACACTCCCCCTGGCTTTATAGACACTCCCCCTGGCTTTATAGACACTCCCCCTGGCTTTATAGACACTCCCCCTGGCTTTATAGACACTCCCCCCAGCTTTATAGACACTCCCCCGAGCTTTAAAGACACTCCCCCAGGCTTTATAGACACTCCCCCTGGCTTTATAGACACTCCCCCTGAACCTGCTCCCCAACGTCCAATGTCCCCCGGACCTGCTCCCCAACGTCCAATGTCCACCGAACCTGCTCCCCAACGTCCCCCGGACCTGCTTCCCAACGTCCAATGTCCACCGAACATGCTCCCCAACGTCCAATGTCCACCGGACCTGCTCCCCAACGTCCAATGTCCACCGAACATGCTCCCCAACGTCCCCCGGACGTGCTCCCCAACGTCCAATGTCCACCGAACATGCTCCCGCTTTGAACTCTTTGTAACTGACCGCTCACCAGTAACTCTCACATGGAACTTACCTGCAATACAGAAGCTCCCCACCAGAGGGCGTTTCCACATCTCTTATGAAGAGTTTGAGAGATCCTTCGTCTCCAGGGCATCCGGCTCTTTACTCTGGGACACATGGAAAACAGAACTACAGGGGAAAGTATTTCCTATCCAGTCCAGAAAAAGAAGAAGGAAAAAGAAGAAGAAGGAAAAAGAAGAAGAAGTCTAACTGGAAGACAAAATAAAAGAACTAGAAATCTCACATGCAAATAATCCATGAGAAACCACCATAAAGAACTAAGAGAAAATACATTCTGTCTCCGTCTCTATTCACACTGCACAGGGGGACGAGGCAAGGACGTCCACTGTCTCCGTCTCTATTCACACTGCACAGGGGGACGAGGCAAGGACGTCCACTGTCTCCCTCTCTATTCACACTGCACAGGGGGACAAGGCAAGGACGTCCACTGTCTCCGTCTCTATTCACACTGCACAGGGGGACAAGGCAAGGACGTCCACTGTCTCCGTCTCTACTCACACTGCACAGGGGGACAAGGCAAGGATGTCCACTGTCTCCGTCTCTACTCACACTGCACAGGGGGAAAAGGCAAGGACATCCACTGTCTCTGTTTCTATTCACACTGCACAGATGGACAAGGCAAGGACGTCCACTGTCTCCTTCTCTACTCAAACTGCACAGGGGGACGAGGCAAGGACGTCCACTGTTTCCCTCTCTATTCAAACTGCACAGGGGGACGAGGCAAGGACGTCCACTGTTTCCGTCTCTATTCACACTGCACAGGGGGACGAGGCAAGGACGTCCACTGTCTCCGTCTCTATTCACACTGCACAGGGGGACGAGGCAAGGACGTCCACTGTCTCCCTCTCTATTCACACTGCACAGGGGGACGAGGCAAGGACGTCCACTGTCTCCGTCTCTATTCACACTGCACAGGGGGACGAGGCAAGGACGTCCACTGTCTCCCTCTCTATTCACACTGCACAGGGGGACAAGGCAAGGACGTCCACTGTCTCCGTCTCTATTCACACTGCACAGGGGGACGAGGCAAGGACGTCCACTGTCTCCGTCTCTATTCACACTGCACAGGGGGACGAGGCAAGGACGTCCACTGTCTCCCTCACTATTCACACTGCACAGGGGGACGAGGCAAGGACGTCCACTGTCTCCCTCACTATTCACACTGCACAGGGGGACGAGGCAAGGACGTCCACTGTCTCCCTCACTATTCACACTGCACAGGGGGACGAGGCAAGGACGTCCACTGTCTCCCTCTCTATTCACACTGCACAGGGGGACGAGGCAAGGACGTCCACTGTCTCTGGCTCTATTCACACTGCACAGAGGGACAAGGCAAGGACGTCCACTGTCTCCGTCTCTATTCACACTGCACAGGGGGACAAGGCAAGGACGTCCACTGTCTCCGTCTCTATTCACACTGCACAGGGGGACAAGGCAAGGACGTCCACTGTCTCCGTCTCTATTCACACTGCACAGGGGGACGAGGCAAGGACGTCCACTGTCTCCGTCTCTATTCACACTGCACAGGGGGACGAGGCAAGGACGTCCACCGTCTCTGTCTCTATTCACACTGCCAAAGGGACAAGGCAAGGACGTCCACTGTCTCCGTCTCTATTCACACTGCACAGGGGGACAAGGCAAGGACGTCCACTGTCTCCGTCTCTATTCACACTGCACAGGGGGACAAGGCAAGGACGTCCACTGTCTCCGTCTCTATTCACACTGCACAGGGGGACGAGGCAAGGACGTCCACTGTCTCCGTCTCTATTCACACTGCACAGGGGGACGAGGCAAGGACGTCCACCGTCTCTGTCTCTATTCACACTGCCAAAGGGACAAGGCAAGGACGTCCAATGTCTCTGTCTCTACTCACACTGCACAGGGGGACAAGACAAGGATGTCCACTGTCTCTGTCTCTATTCACACTGCACAGAGGGACAAGGCAAGGACGTCCACTGTCTCCTTCTCTACTCACACTGCACAGGGGGACAAGGCAAGGAAGTCCACTGTCTCCTTCTCTACTCACACTGCACAGAGGGACAAGGCAAGGACGTCCACTGTCTCCGTCTCTACTCACACTGCACAGAGGGACAAGGCAAGGACGTCCACTGTCTCCGTCTATACTCACACTGCACAGGGGGACGAGGCAAGGACGTCCGCTGTGTCCGTCTCTACTCACACTGCACAGGGGGACAAGTCAAGGACGTCCACTGTCTCCGTCTCTATTCACACTGCACAGAGGGACAAGGCAAGGACGTCCACTGTCTCCGTCTCTACTCAAACTGCACAGGGGGACAAGGCAAGGACGTCCACTGTCTCCGTCTCTATTCACACTGCACAGGAGGACAAGGCAAGGACGTCCACTATCTCCGTCTCTACTCACACTGCACAGGGGGACAAGGCAAGGACGTCCACTGTCTCCGTCCTTATTCACACTGCACAGAGGGACAAGGCAATGACGTCCACTGTCTCCGCCTCTATTAACACTGCACAGGGGGACAAGGCAAGGACGTCCACTGTCTCTGTCTTTACTCACACTGCACAGAGGGACAAGGCAAGGACGTCCACTGTCTCCGTCTTTGCTCACACTGCACAGGGGGACAAGGCAAGGGCGTCCACTGTCTCCGTCTCTACTCACACTGCACAGGGGGACAAGGCAAGGATGTCCACTGTCTCCGTCTCTATTCACACTGCACAGGGGGACAAGGCAAGGAAGTCCACTGTTTCCGTCTCTATTCACACTGCACAGGGGGACAAGGCAAGGACGTCCACTGTCTCCGTCTCTACTCACACTACACAGAGGGACAAGGCAAGGACGTCCACTGTCTCCGCCTCTATTAACACTGCACAGGGGGACAAGGCAAGGGCGTCCACTGTCTCCGTCTCTACTCACACTGCACAGGGGGACAAGGCAAGGATGTCCACTGTCTCCGTCTCTATTCACACTGCACAGGGGGACAAGGCAAGGAAGTCCACTGTTTCCGTCTCTATTCACACTGCACAGGGGGACAAGGCAAGGACGTCGACTCTCTCCGTCTCTACTCACACTGCACAGGGGGACAAGGCAAGGACGTCCACTGTCTCCGTCTCTACTCACACTACACAGGGGGACAAGGCAAGGGCGTCCACTGTCTCCGTCTCTACTCACACTGCACAGGGGGACAAGGCAAGGATGTCCACTGTCTCCGTCTCTATTCACACTGCACAGGGGGACAAGGCAAGGAAGTCCACTGTTTCCGTCTCTATTCACACTGCACAGGGGGACAAGGCAAGGACGTCGACTCTCTCCGTCTCTACTCACACTGCACAGGGGGACAAGGCAAGGACGTCCACTGTCTCCGTCTCTACTCACACTGCACAGGGGGACAAGGCAAGGATGTCCACTGTCTCCGTCTCTACTCACACTGCACAGGGGGACAAGGCAAGGACATCCACTGTCTCTGTTTCTATTCACACTGCACAGATGGACAAGGCAAGGACGTCCACTGTCTCCTTCTCTACTCACACTGCACAGGGGGACAAGGCAAGGACGTCCACTGTCTCCGTCTATACTCACACTGCACAGGGGGACGAGGCAAGGACGTCCACTGTCTCCGTCTCTACTCACACTGCACAGAGGGACAAGGCAAGGACGTCCACTGTCTCCGTCTATACTCACACTGCACAGGGGGACAAGTCAAGGACGTCCACTGTCTCCGTCTCTATTCACACTGCACAGAGGGACAAGGCAAGGACGTCCACTGTCTCCGTCTCTACTCAAACTGCACAGGGGGACAAGGCAAGGACGTCGACTGTCTCTGTCTTTACTCACACTGCACAGAGGGACAAGGCAAGGACGTCCACTGTCTCCGTCTCTACTCACACTACACAGAGGGACAAGGCAAGGACGTCCACTGTCTCCGCCTCTACTCACACTGCACAGGGGGACAAGGCAAGGACGTCCACTGTCTCTGTCTGTACTTACACTGCACAGGGGGACAAGGCAAGGACGTCCACTGTCTCCGTCTCTATTCACATTGCACAGCGGGACAAGGCAAGGACGTCCACTGTCTCCGTCTCTATTCACTATGCACAGGGGGACAAGGCAAGGACGTCCACTGTCTCCGTTTCTACTCACACTGCACAGGGGAACAAGGCAAGGACGTCCACTGTCTCTGTCTCTACTCACACTGCACTTCTTCAAAATATACAAAATCATTTCAAAGCCATCTCAGACCAGAAGCCATCTCAGACCATAAGCCATCTCAGACCATAAGCCATCTCAGACCATAAGTAAGAAAGACACGGAGGGGCCGGAGCTGGTGCCAAGCTCCGGGAAAAGAAGCGCCGCTTCAGACCTGCGGTACCAAAGGTCGTCATGGGAAACTTGAGGTCCCTTCAAAATAAGACAGCGGAGCTGGCGACTCTCGCACGGTTTGAAAGGGAGTTCAGGGATTGTAGCATCATGTTTCTCACAGAGACCTGGCTAACCCCAGAAATGCCAGACCATATTGTCGAACTGGACCATTTTCACCTCCTGCGCGCTGACCAAACGAGGGAGAGTGAAGAGAGAAGAGATGGAGCCTGGTGGTGTTTGTTCATGAGTGGTGGTGTAGATCCAGTCACATCACAGTCAGAGAACAACTGTGTAACAGAGATATTGAACTGTTAGCCGTTAGCATGAGGCCATATTATCTGCCCCGGGAGTTCTCACATGTTATTGTAATAGCAGTGTACGTAGCCCGTCTGCTAACGCTGACAATGCCTGTGAAGCACTGTTCTCCATCACAAGCAGACTGCAAAACAAACACCCACAGGCTCTCTTCCTCATCTCCAGTGACTTTAACCACGCTTCTCCCTCATCTGTCCTGCCAACATACACCCAGTATGTTACCTGTCCCACCAGAGACAATAAAACACTGGATTTATTCTTTGCCAACACCAAAGAGGCTTATTCCTCCTCCCCCCTCCCTCCCCTGGGCAGCTCGGACCACAACCTTGTACATCTGAGGCCTGTGTATGAACCTATTGTGCGCAGGCAGCCTGTGGTGTCCCGTGAGGTGAGGATGTGGTCTGCTGAGAGCGAGGAGGCTCTGAGGGACTGCTTCAGCACCACTGTCTGGACTGAGCTCTACGAACCACATGGGGAGGACATCAACACCATCACAGAGCATCAGGACTACATCAACTTCTGTTTTGAGAACATTGTTCCCTCCCGGACGGTGCGGTGTTTTCCAAACAACAAGCCGTGGATTAACCGTGAACTGAAGGCTCTGCTGAAGGAGAAGAAGAGGGCCTTCAGGTCAGGGAACAACGAGGAGCTGAGGACTGTGCAGAAGGAGCTGAGGAGGAAGATCAGGCAGGCGGAGGCCGGCTACAAGAGGAGGATGGAGGAGCAGCTGCAGCAAAAGAACATTCAGGGAGTGTGGAGGAGCCTGAAAACCATCTCAGGCTTCAACCCCCCCTGCCCAGACAGAGGGGGATCTACAGTGGGTGAATGAGCTAAATTGTCACTTTCTGAGGTTTGATCAATCGCCCACCCCTCCACCTGCACAGACCCCTCCCTCTGCACAGACCCCTCCCCCTGCACAGCTGCATGCTCCCTCTTCCACAGCCGGACAATGGCCCACCCCCGTCCCTCTTCACACCTCTGCTCTGGCCCATCAGCTCCCCACTTCACCTGGACTCACCCATCCCCCAGCACACGGTCCCCCTGCCAACCACTGACTGTCACAGCAGCACAGGTGAGGAGAGAGCTGAAGAGGATTAAAGTGAGGAAGGCAGCAGGACTTGACGGCATCAGCCCCAGGCTCCTTAAGTCCTGCGCAGATGAACTGTGTGGAGTTATGCAGCATGTCTTCAACATGAGCCTGAAGCTGAGGGTGGTACCACAGGTCTGAAGACCTCCTGTCTGGTACCTGTGCCTAAGACACCGCGCCCCAAAGACCTCAACAGCTTCAGGCCAGTGGCTCTCACGTCCCACCTGATGAAGACACTGGAGCGGCTGGTCCTGGACCACCTCCGCTCCACCGTGAGCTCAGCCATGGACCTGCTGCAGTTTGTATACCGGCCTTGCATCGGAGTGGAGGACGCCGTCATCTCCTGCTGCACCGCTCTCTCTCTCACCTGGAAAAGCCTGGCAGCTCTGTGAGGATCCTGTTCTTTCATTTCTCCAGCGCCTTCAACACCATCAGTTCCTGAGGGACAAGCTGGAGACGGCTGGTGTGGAGTACAACCTGCAGAGTGGATCCTGGACTACCTCACAGACCAAGTCCAGTTTGTGAGAGCCCGGGACTGTGTGTCTGACACTCGGACCTGCAGTGTGAGGGACCTGCAGTGTGAGGGACCTGCAGTGTGGGGACCTGCAGTGTGGGGGACCTACAGTGTGAGGGACCTGCAGTGTGAGGGACCTGCAGTGTGTGGGACCTGCAGTGTGAGGGACCTGCAGTGTGGGGGACCTGCAGTGTGGGGGACCTGCAGTGTGAGGGACCTGCACCTTCTACACTGCAGACCTCAGACACGGACAGCTGTGTCCTGCAGAAGTTCTCTGATGACTCTGCCATCATCGGACTCATCACGGACGACGATGTGGAGGACAGAGGACTGGAGCAGGACTTTGTGGAACCACCTGCTCATCAACGCGGGGAAGACCAAGGAGATGGTGGTGGACTTCCACAGAGGCCACGCCCCCCTCACCAGTGAGCATCCAGGGACGGGACATTGAGAGAGTGACTCATACAAGGACCTGATGTTCATCTGAACCACAAACTGGACTGGACTCATAACACAGAGTGTACAGGAAGAGCCAGAGTGGACTCTACCTCCTGAGGAGACTCAGGTCTTTTGGAGTGACAGGGCCGCTCCTGACAGGGCCACTCCTGACAGGGCCACTCCTGAAGACCTTCTCTGACTCTGTGGTGCATCAGCTCCTGTAGGTGTGGTCATCACAGAGAGGGAGAAGCTGGACAAAGCTCCGTCCTGGACTGTCCTCTGGACTCGGTGCAGGAGGTGGAGGACAGAAGGGTCCTGGCTAAACTCACATCTATGCTGGACCATGAGTGTCGCCCCCTGCAGGACACTCTGTCCCCTGCAGGACACTCTGTCCACTCTGGAGAGCAGCTTCAGTGACTGATCCACACTTGCTGTGAAGGAGACGTTTCACACGTCTGTCCTTCTGCTGCTGTCACACTCTACAACAAACACTGTTAGTCCTGAACATGTGCAATACTGACCTAACCATGTGCCATTACTGTCATACTCACACGCAAACCATATTGTCATTCATGTGCATACAACTGATGTAAATTAGAGTGTTTACTTTACCATTATTATTAGTATTATTTGTCTTATGCCAGCTATTTTTTTATTTTTATTATTTTATTTTTTATTATTATTTGATTGTATCTTTATTTTTATTTTATTTTCTTCGCTCCATTCCCTACTAAGATGTGAGAGGACCTGTTTATCAGAGTTCTTCTATTAAGAGTGTTTTTTAAACTTCCTGTAAGTGATCTGTCCTTTCCTCTGGATCTATTGCAGTGGAACTCCGACATTTCCCCATGTGTGGACAATAAAGGTTTTCTTATCTTATCTTTATCTTATCTTATCCCCTCTCGAGTATCTCCGAGCCATGAACGCAGCCACCGGCCCCGCCGGGGCCCCGGCACACAAGCGTCCACTCTCCCTCAATCATTCAGTTTAATTTGTCTCTTTTGTGTTTCTTGTGTTGTAACCGTATATATTCCTTATTTGTTGTGTTTGAGGTGGTGTTTTGTCTGAATCTTCGTGTTGTTTGTTCCTGTTAGCCGCGAGCTAAGTTGGAAGCTAGGCTAGGCTAGCACCTTGTTCGTTGTTCTCGGCCTCTGCGGCTCATTTTTCGGTGTTGTTGTGTGTTTCTTGACCCGTGGGTCGTGTGGGGTGTGTTTTATGGAGGTTCGGTGTTAGTTTTTGTGATTTTATTGTCACTTTTGCCTCCGGCTCGGCTGAGCTCGGGCCCCAGAGGTTGTGTGCTGAATCAAATTAAATTTCAAAGAAAAGGGTGCGCAAATTAAAAAACAAAAGTGAATAAAAGCAAATAAAAACAAAGGAAGCGCGTTGCTCTGTTTAATATGACCAGTTTTTGTTGAAATAAATCTGTTTAATGAAAAGTTCTCAAATAAAGAATAATCATTACTTCAGAATATTGTTCATTATTTTCAATTTCTTGCATTGATTACTATAATTATGTAGAGAATGTAGAGGTGGAAGTAGGGCCAATATTCTAAGAATCCAAGAAATTTATTTGGAATAAAACTTTAGTTTTAAATTCAACTTCTGGATGGTAGAAATGTGATTTGTTTGATGAGATAAAATGTCACTTAACTCTGTGTTTGTGTAGATTGTTACCGTGAGCGATGAGTGTAATAAACATTTATTAATTCTAAGGTTGTTCTGAATGCACCAAAAACAGTCAGTGTGACAGTGTGAGGAGGGGAGGGGCTTATCTTAATGAGATGCAAATGAGCACATTGTCCTCCATGCGACACAGGTCAGGAATGTTTGAGCCCCGTTTTCTCAGTAAAAGTTTTTCAGAGGTGAAACATTCAAATGACCACAACTTATTCAAATATGATCAGATCTACATGAGTGAGACATCATTGTAGAGCTTTGAAACTACACTTTCTGAATCAGAATACAAACTCAAAATGTCTCTGGACTTGTGCCTGGTTTATCCACGGTCAGGCACATAATGTTAAACATGTATGTATGTGTGTGAGTATGCATATATGTATATATATATATATATATATATATATATATATATATATATATATATATATGTATGTGTGTGCGTATATATATACACAATGACAATGGGTGGTAGTATTTGGTTATTGTTATTTTCAAAAATATGACATCTACATGTACGACAACATATGGCAGGGAGAGAATGGTAATAATAATCTAAAACATTTTTACTCTGTTTGAAGGCACACACACACACACAAACACACACACACACACACACACAAACACACACACACACACACAAACACACACACACACACACACACACACAAACACACACACACACACACACACACACACACACAAACACACACACACACACACACACACACACACAGACATACACACACACACATACACACACACACACACACACACACACATACACACACACACACACACAGACATACACACACACATACACACACACACACACACACAGACATACACACACACATACACACATACACACACACACACACTCACACACACACACACACACACATACACACACACATACACACACACACACACACACATACACACACACACACACACAGACACACACACATACACACACACACATACACACACTTACACACACACACATACACACACACATACACACACACACACATATACACACACACACAAACTCACTCACACTCACACACACACACACACACACAAACTCACTCACTCACTCACTCACACACACACACACACACACTCACACACACACACACACACACTCACACACAAACAAACACACACTCACACACAAACAAACACACACACACTCGCACACACACACACACACACACACACACACACTCACACACAAACACACACACACACACACACACTCTCACACACACACACTCACACACACACAAACACACACACACACACACTCTCACACACACACACTCACACACTCACACACACACACACACACACACACAGCTCTGTAGTTTATAGACCATTGTCCCTCTATTTGTCTAATGTCTGTGTTGTTTTTTTTGTTTGTTCTTGTTGTCCAAGTATTGTTACTGTTTTGTATCTGTAAATAAATACAGACCTCTATTATTCCTTTAAGCCGGACAGGGAATCAGCACATGCTCAATATTTCGATACCAACTGCCATAAAACACCAAAGAAGAAGAAGAAAATTCCATGGGGAGAGAATAGAGTCTACCAGGATACCAACCGCCCATTGGGGATCCCAGGAGCCATGTTGTCGTGGGCTTTAAGCCCCTGGTAGGGTCTCCCAAGGCAAACAGTTACCTTGCCCGGATCGGTGTCACCGGGGCCCCATCCTGGAGCCAGGCCTGGGATGGGTGCTCGACAGCGAGCGCCTGGTGGCCGGGTCTTTCCCCACAGGGCCCGGCCGGGCACAGCCCGAAAGAGCGACGTGGGGCCGCCCTCCCGTGGGCCCACCACCCGCAGGAGGATCCATAAGAGGCAGGTGCAGAGTGATCTAGGCGGCAGTCGACGGCAGGGGCCTCGGCGACCAGATCTCCGGACACCAAAGCTAACTCTGGGGAAAGAGCCTGAGGGAGGATGAGCGGTATCGACTAGATATAGTCAGCCTCTGTTAGGTTTGGTCACTCTTCCTCCCTATTGTTTGTAGTAATATTTTGTCTGTTCAGTTTCTTGTTTAATGATCTTAGTTTTTATTAGATTGGCTCCCAGCCGCGGGTGCGCGCCCTGGAGCCTTTAAATGGAGACCGAATGGAGATGTGCTCCTCGCTCTCTCACAGCTCGGCTCCGCCCATCCCGTTACGCGTCCCGCTTCGCTGTCCCACTCAGCTCGCCTGCTCCCAGCTGGCACTCTTAGCGGTAGCGGTAGCTTCTTTCTTTTGCCTGGTGGGACCGGTAGTCCCATTTTCGTATTTGTTTGGGGCGTAGATAGAGGGTTCTTGTACCTTTTTTTGTTATAGTTAGAGGTGTCGGCACCGGCTTTGATGGCCCTATACGGGGCTGGCCCGGTGTCGCTCCTATTTGTTTCTGTTTGGCTGGCCCACCAGGTCCATCTTTCTTTTTTCAACTTTGGGTGATATTTTTGGGGCACGGGGGTCTGCAAGTTGGCATTTATTATTGGTGTGAAAACCTAATGAAATTGTATGAACTTGTTTTCGTCTCCGGTGTCTTTTAAATATGTTACAGCCTCTCTTCGGGGTCATAACAGCCTCACTTCCACGCACAGTTTGGGATCTGGAACCCATCCCCTCGAGAGGGGCTAAACGCTCCACTTATCTGGTGTTGCCCGCGGGGAGAGACGGCGGGCTGGTGTGGGCTTATAGCCCCTCAGCTCAGCCGCCACGTGTTGAAGTTCACCCAGGTGGATGAGAGGGTCACGTCCCTTCACCTTTGGGTGGGGGCCAGGTCTCTCACTGTTGTGGCGACCTACGAACAGCAGTGCAGAGGACCCGGCCTTCTCCTTGGGAGGGGTACTGGACAGTACACCGACCGGGGACTCCGTTGTTCTACTGGGGGACTTCAACGCCCACGTGGGCAATGACAGTGACACCTGGAGAGGGGTGATCGGGAAGAACGGCTTCCCAGATCTGAACCCGAGCGGTGTTCAGTTATTGGACTTCTGTGCCACGGATTGTCCATAACAAACAACATGTTCAAGCACAAGGGTGTTCATCAGTGCACATGGCACCAGGACACCCTAGGCTGGAGGTCAATGATTGACCTCCGGCCACGTGTCTTGGACACTCGGGTGAAGAGAGGGGCAGAGATGTAGAGCACCACCTGGTGGTGAGTTGGATCCGCTGGCGGAGGAGGAAGCCGGACAGACTTGGCAGACCCAAACGCATTGTGAGGGTCTGGTGGGAACTTCTTGCGGAGCCCTCTGTCAGTAGGGTGTTCACCTCACACCTCCAGGAGAGCTTCTCCCAGAACCCGGGGGAGGCTGGGGACATTGAGTCCGAGTGGACCATGTTCTCTGCCTCCTTTGTTGATGCGACTGCTCGGAATTGTGGTCGCAAGGTCTCTGGTTCCTGTCGTAGCGGCAACCCCCAAACCCAGTGGTGGACACCCAAAATAAGGGATGTCGTCAGGCTGAAGGCTTGTAGGTCTCCTGTGGTCATCGACAGGTATCGGCAGGCCAGGCGGGCCGCAGCTTGTGCTGTCGAAGAGGCAAAAACCCGGGGCTGGGAGGAGTTCAGGGAGGCCATGGAGATGGACTATCGGTCGGCCCCAAAGAAATTCTGGCAAACCGTCCGGCGCCTCAGGAGGGGGAAGCAGTGCCTCACCAACACCGTTTACGGTGCGGGTGGAGGCCTGCTGACCTCAACAGGGGATGTTGTCGGACGGTGGAAGGAATACTTTGAGAACCTCCTTAATCCCACCGTTACGTCTTTCTGAAGAGGAAGCAGAGACTGGGGACTCAGAGGCTGGCTCGTCCATCACAGGTTGTTGGCAAACTCCTCGGTGGCTCCGTGGGTGGATGAGATCCGCCCTGAGGACCTAAAGTCTCTGGATGTTGTAGGACTGTCTTGGCTGACATGTCTCTGCAACATTGCGTGGCGGTCGGGGACAGTACCTCTGGACTGGCAGACCGGGGTGGTGGTGCCGATGTTCTTGAAGTCGGACCGGAGGGTGTGTTCCAACTACAGAGGGATCACACTCCCAGCCTCCTCAGTAAGGGTACTGGAGAGGAGAATCTGACCGATAGTCGAACCTCGGATTCAGGAGGAGCAGAGTGGTTTTTGTCCTGGTCGTGAAACACTGGACCAGTTCTAGACTCTCCATCGGGTGCTCGAGGGTTCATGGGAGTTTGCCCAACCAGTCCACATGTGCTTTGTGGATCTGGAGAAGGCTTTCGACTGTGTCCCTCGGGTGTCCTTTGGAGGGTGCTCCGGGAGTATGGGGTCCGGGGCCTGGCTTTGGGGCTAGTTAGGAACAGAAACATAAACCCACAGCTTTAGCTACGCTGCCCTAGGAGTAACTATGCTGTCCCCCAGCATAGTTACTAGTTATAGTATAGTTATAGTATGACAGCTTGAGCACTATCCTCTTCTTCTGACTACTTATGCTATCAAACAATATTTATTTTTTAATTCCACTTGCAAACTGTTCACCGCCTTCTTTTTCTTTCTCTCACTCCTGAGGACCTGTGGACCCAGATGCCCCTCTCCTGGTGAGGTGGTCCCTGCCCTGTGTGGACGGTCCCTCATCTGCCTGAAGAGTGGGTCCAGCTCGCCTCAGACGGTCCCTCATCTGCCTGAAGAGTGGGTCCAGCTCGACTCCGACGGTCCCTCATCTGCCTGAAGAGTGGGTCCAGCTCGACTCAGACGGTCCCTCATCTGCCTGAAGAGTGGGTCCAGCCCGACTCAGACGGTCCCTCATCTGCCTGAAGAGTGGGTCCAGCTCGCCTCCGACGGTCCCTCATCTGCCTGAAGAGTGGCTCCAGCTCGACTCCGACGGTCCCTCATCTGCCTGAAGAGTGGGTCCAGCTCGCCTCAGTCGGTCCCTCATCTGCCTGAAGAGTGGGTCCAGCTCCAGTCTCCCTCGTGTCCGTCTGTCCGTCTGTGAGAGTCGGATCTCTCCTTCACTGGAACTCCTCCAGGTTTCTACGCTTTTTTCCCAAAGAGGTTTTTTTTGTAGTTTTTCCTGGCCGAGAAGGAGAGTCTAAGGACAGAGGACCTGGGACATCGTCCCTCGCCACCACAGACATTGTTGATTCATTTCTCCCTGTGGCCCTCAGAGGCAACTGTTGTTGTGATTTTGGGCCTTACAAAAATAAATTGATTTGATTTGAGTTTTGTTAATAAGAGTTTTTTTTTTTTTTTTTGTTCATAAGAGTTCTATTAAGAGTGTGTTTTTGAAACTTCCTGTAATCTGTCCTTTCCTCCTGTTCTACTGCGTTGTAACAACCAAATTTCCCCTTTTGTGGATATTAAAGGTTTATTTTATCTTATCTTATCTTAAGCTATGCTATGCTATTTTTGTCAGCCCCGGCCTCTGCAGCGTATTTTTCTGCGTTGTTCTGTATGTCTTGACCAGGGATGTATTATATTATGGTCTTGACCCGTGGGGTGTGTATTATGGTGTTTTATGGTGTTAGTTTTTGTGATTTTCGTCACTTTTTGGAGGCTACACTGGAGCCGGACGAAGCTAAGGCGCTGCTTCAGGCTGTTGTTGTTTCTTCCTGTTAGCAAAAAGGCTAGGTTAGCCTGTGGATTGTGTTGGTCGTGCAGGGTTTGTTTGGTAATAGTTTTTGTGATTTTATTGTGACTTATTGTCAGCTTTTGCGTCCGCTAAGCTGTAGCTCCAGGCTTTTGTCAGCCCCGGGCCCGAATTGCTAAATCAAACCTTATGCAGCATGTCAAGTACTACATGCATCATTTCTTCAACAACTTCGGTGTTGGAAAAAAATACGTAGATCTTCATTGTGACAACTGCAGTGGCCAAAACAAAAACACTTTCATGTTGTGGTATGCTGCCTGGCGTGTTGGACACAAGCTTCACCACACAATGGACATCCACTTCCTCATTGCTGGCCACACCAAATTCTCCCCTGATTGTGGCTTTGGACTTATCAAGCGAGCATACATGAAGACCAGGGTTGACACTTTGGAAGACATCGCTGAGGTTAGTTTATATTATTTGACTACTATAATGAGTGTGTTTTATCTGAAATAGTTTGCTATTTCTTAAATGTCCTGTTATTTGTTTACAGCTTTGATGCCAAGAGACCAGGTGTGGTGCAAAAAGTCACTGTGAAGCAGAACCAGTGGAATTTCAGATACTACGCAATTCAGCGGTTCTGCCTCCGGTTATCATTTATGGCTTTGTAGGTCAGGAGTAGAATTATAAATTTGATTCTAAACTCGGTAGGAGCCAGTGAAGAGACTCCAGCACCGGCGTAATGTGCTCTCTTCTTTTTGTTCCTGTTAGTAATCTTGCTGCTGCATTTTGAACCAGTTGAAAGCTTTTTATGGAGCTTTTAGGACACGCTGCAAGCAGGGAGTTACAGTAGTCTAATCTAGTCGTTACAAATGCATGGATAAGTTTTTCAGCATCGCTTTTAGGAAGGATTCTTCTGATTTTGGCTCTCGTACATGTTTAGGACCAGCACAATGACCTCGTTTTTTTCAGGGTTAAGAAGCAGATAATTTAGTGTCATCCAGGTTTTTATCTCCTTCACACAAGCACTAAGTCTGTACTTGATCGCTCTGATCAGGTTCATTGATAAGTGTCGTCTGCAGAGCAGTGGAAGTTAATGCCATGCTTTCTGATAATGAGTAAAAAAGAGTAAACAGAATTGGACCGAGTACTGATCCCTGTGGCACACCTTAAATTACTTTAGAACAAGGGGAGGAGCTCTGGTTTACAGTAACACATTGGTACCTATCAGATAAATAGGATTTAAACCAGCTGAGGGCGGGGCCTCTGACACCTACATCACATTCTAACCTCTGCAGTAGAATGTTGTGGTCGATGGTCAAACGCTGAGGTCAGAACCAGGATTGAGACCAGCCCATCATCAGCGGCTAAAAACAAATTGTTTGTGACTTTAACTAGTGCAGTTTCAGTGCTGTGGTGGGCTCTGAACCCTGACTGGAAAACTTCAAATAAGTTATTGTCCTGCAGGTGGCGACAAAGCTGTTTTACTACAACCTCTTCTTTTTCAGAAGAGGTTTAATGATGTCATGTTTGAAGGATGTGGAACATAAACACTTTCTACTCGAGTATTTATTATATTAAGAATAGAGTCTATAATTAGGGGGAGAATGTCTTTGAGGAGCTTGGAATGGGGTCTAGGACACAAGTTGAGCTTTTAGAGGACATAAGAATCCCTCACACCGAAGAATCCCTAAAAGCATGGACAAGTTGCCTGCTGTCCTATAAGCAGGCTCTGCGTAAGGCCCAAACCAGATATTATTCAAATCTAATAGAAGTCAACAAAAGTAACACTAAATTCCTTTTCAGCACTGTAGCTAGGCTAACAAACTGTCACAGCAGTAGAGCCCTCAATCCCAGCTACACTCAGCTCTGATGATTTCCTCCTATTTTTTAACAATAAAATAAAAACAATCAGAGATAAATTAGATGAAATTACCCCCGCTATTAGCCCTGAACTAGCCCAAGCTGTAAATCTAACGTCCCATATAAATCCACCTGTAAACTTAGAAAGGTTCACAGCTGTTGATCAAGCAGAGATAACTTCAGCCATTATGTCCTCTAAAAGCTCAACTTGTGTCCTAGACCCCATTCCAAGCAGACTCCTCAAAGACATTCTCCCCCTAATTATAGACCCTATTCTTAATATAATAAATACTTCACTCCAAAGTGGCTATGTTCCACAGTCCTTCAAACATGCAGTCATTAAACCTCTTCTGAAAAAGCCTAATCTAGATCCCGACCTATTGGTAAACTACAGACCTATTTCAAATCTTCCCTTCGTCTCTAAAATCCTTGAAAAAGTTGTAGTAAAACAGCTTTGTCGCCACCTGCAGGACAATAACTTATTTGAAGTTTTCCAGTCAGGGTTCAGAGCCCACCACAGCAGGGTTCAGAGCCCACCACAGCAGGGTTCAGAGCCCACCACAGCAGGGTTCAGAGCCCACCACAGCAGGGTTCAGAGCCCACCACAGCAGGGTTCAGAGCCCACCACAGCACTGAAACTGCACTAGTTAAAGTCACAAATGATTTGTTATTAGCCGCTGACGATGGACTGGTCTCAATCCTGGTTCTGTTGGACCTCAGCGCAGCGTTTGACACCATTGACCACAACATTCTACTGCAGAGGTTAGAATGTGATGTAGGTGTTGGAGGAACAGCCCTCAGCTGGTTTAAATCCTATCTATCTGATAGGTTCCAATTTGTTCATGTAAACCAGAGCTCCTCACCAAGCTCTAAAGTAATTTACGGTGTGCCACAGGGTTCGGTACTCGGTCCAATTCTGTTTACTCTTTATATGCTGCCATTAGGCAACATTATCAGAAAGCATGGCATTAACTTCCACTGCTATGCAGATGACACTCAGCTGTATTTATCAATGAAACCTGATCAGAGCGATCAAGTACAGACTTAGTACTTGTGTGAAGGAGATAAAAACCTGGATGACACTAAACTACCTGCTTCTTAACCCTGAAAAAACCGAGGTCATTGAGCATCTACGAGACGCTCTATCTGAGCAGATAGTCACACTGGACAATGTCAGTGTAGCCTCCAGTTCTACTGTAAGAAACCTTGGAGTCTTATTTGACCAGGAGCTCTCATTTAAAGCTCATATAAATCAAGCTTGTAAAACAGCCTATTTCCATTTGCGCAACATCGCCAAAATCAGAAGAATCCTGCCTAAAAGTGATGCCGAAAAACTTATCCATGCATTTGTAACGACTAGATTAGACTACTGTAACTCCCTGCTTGCAGCGTGTCCTAAAAGCTCCATAAAAAGCTTTCAACTGGTTCAAAATGCAGCAGCAAGATTACTAACAGGAACAAAAAGAAGAGAGCACATTACGCCGGTGCTGAAGTCTCTTCAATGGCTCCCCGTCGAGTCTAGAATCAAATTCAAAATTCTACTCTTGACCTACAAAGCCATAAATGACATGGCCCCATCCTACCTCAAAGATGCTATAGAACCATATCATCCAAACAGAGCTCTTCACTCTCAGAATGCCGGCCTTCTGGTGGTCCCAAGAGTCTCTGAAAGTACTGTAGGAGGTAGAGCGTTTAGCTCCCAAGCTCCTGTGTTATGGAATCAGCTCCCGACCCATGTTAAATATGCTGACACAGTCTCTTCATTTAAGTCCAGGCTTAAAACGTTCCTCTTCGAAATCGCTTATGTTCAGAGTAGTTAGGAACAGAAAGATAAACCCACAGCTTCAGCTACGCTGCCCTAGGAGTAACTATGCTGGGGGAAGTATGACAGCTTGAGCACTATCCTCTTCTTCTTCTGACTACTTATGCTATCAAACAATATTTATTTTTAAATTCCACTTGCAAACTGTTCACCGCCTTCTTTTCTTTCTCTCACTCCTGAGGACCTGTGGACCCAGATGCCCCTCTCCTGGTGAAGTGGTCCCTGCCCTGTGTGGATGGTCCCTCATCTGCCTGAAGAGTGGCTCCAGCTCGCTTCCGACGGTCCCTCATCTGCCTGAAGAGTGGGTCCAGCTCGCCTCCGACGGTCCCTCATCTGCCTGAAGAGTGGGTCCAGCTCGCCTCCGACGGTCCCTCATCTGCCTGAAGAGTGGGTCCAGCTCGCCTCCGACGGTCCCTCATCTGCCTGAAGAGTGGGTCCAGCTCGCCTCCGACGGTCCCTCTTCTGCCTGAAGAGTGGGTCCAGCTCGACTCAGACGGTCCCTCTTCTGCCTGAAGAGTGGGTCCAGCTCCAGTCTCCTCGTGTCCGTCTGTGAGAGTGGGATCTCTCCTTCACTGGAACTCCTCCAGGTTTCTACGCTTTTTTCCCAAAGAGGTTTTTTTGTAGTTTTTCCTGGCCGAGAAGGAGAGTCTAAGGACAGAGGACCCTGGGACATCGTCCCTCGCCACCACAGACATTGTCTGACTTCATCGCCACCACAGACATTGTTGATTCATTTCTCCCTGTGGCCCTCAGAGGCAACTGTTGTTGTGATTTTGGGCCTTACAAAAATAAATTGATTTGATTTGATTTGATTTTGATTTGATTTGATTTGATTTGATTTGATGATAAGGGCTGAAGTTCTCTCTCTTGATCAACAGCTGTGAACCTTTCTACATTTACAGCTGGATTTATATGGGACACTAGTTTCACAGCTTGGGCTTGTTCAGGGCGAATAGTGGGAGTAATTTCATCTCATTTATCTCTGATTGTTTTTATTTTATTGTTAAAAAATAGGAGGAAATCGTCAGAGCTGAGAGAAGCTGGGAGTGAGGGCTCTACTGCTGTGACAGTTTGTTAGCCTAGCTACAGCGCTGAAAAGAAATTTAGTGTTACTTTTGTTGACTTCTATTAAATGTGAATAATATCTGGTTTGGGCCTCACACAGAGCTGCTGATAGGACAGTAGCTTTTAGAGATTCTTCCGTGTGGGAGGGGCCAAATAATCCTTCAAGTTTTCTAAGTCTTTGTTTATGTGAACGCAGTTCTTGGTTGTACCAGGAGGAGGCGCTTTGACCTAATGACCTTCTGTTTTAACGGAGCTGCAACATCAAGAGCAGACTTCAGAGAATTCATGGTCAAGTGGTCAGATCGGTCACTTCCCCTGGACTAAAGCTGTTCTCAGCAGGATCACATGACATGATCACATGACGTGATCACATGACATGATCACATGACACGATCACATGACATGATCACATGACACGGTCACATGACATGTCACTGAATATTGGCTCTATTATTTATTTGAACTTTGAGATAGATTTTTCAGATATTGTCCTTTTCATTATAACTTTATTTTGTGGGACTGGATGATCTTTAAGAATAAACTGAAAGGTAATTAGGAAATGATCTGACAATATAGGGTTTTGAGGGAGGACACTGAGGTCACTAATCTCTGTTCCATACGTTAGGACAAGATCCAGAGTGTTCTTATGAATGTGAGTCGGTTTATTTACATTCTGAGTGAAACCAATGCTGTCTAACAAGGCGCTGAAGGCATTACTGAGAGAGTCATCACTCATGTTCACGTGGATATTAAAGTCTCCAGCTATAACTATTGTATCCCAGGCTAACACTAAGTTTGATATAAAGTCAGAAAACTGTTAAATACTCTGAATAGGGACCAGGAGGTCGGTAGGTAACGATGAACAAAACTCCTTTTTGGTTTTTCATATTTGGACATGTGATTGACACATGAGGCTTTAAATGAGTGAAATGCATTGTTCATTTTAGGACTCGTGAGTCGCTTGAGTGTGAGATCACTGCCACGCCCACCTCTGTGCTCCTGGAGGTCTGACAGGTAACATGGGTGGGTGGGGTTTACATGGGTGGGTGGGGTTAACATGGTGGGTGGGGTTAACATGGGTGGGTGGGGTTAACATGGGTGGGTGGGGTTTACATGGGTGGGTGGGGTTTACATGGGTGGGTGGGGTTAACATGGTGGGTGGGGTTAACATGGGTGGGTGGGGTTTACATGGGTGGATGGGGTTAACATGGTGGGTGGGGTTTACATGGGTGGGTGGGGTTAACATGGTGGGTGGGGTTAACATGGGTGGGTGGGGTTTACATGGGTGGGTGGGGTTAACATGGTGGGTGGGGTTAACATGGGTGGGTGTAGTTTTAGTTTAATTTAGTCTGACATAATCGTCTTGTTGAAGCCACGTTTCAGTACTTCAGTACAGGCCATTAACCACTGGTTAATGGCCCATTTAAATATATACAGCATTTTGTCCGAGCCATGGATCTTAACCCCCCCAATGTTGAAACCTAATTTACAATCCTGGATTTAATTAGAGTAGATTAGATAATGAAAGTGCACTGAAGTTGGTCAAATGATGTGGTTTTCTTGTCATTTTTTTAACTAAAACATGTTTTACTTAATATTGTCCACTCAATAGTAGAAGTACAGGCACAAGAAAAGAATATGGTTGTGCCCCAAAGAAATATCAAAACTTGAAAAAGAACTGGTTCATTTTTAAACAGTTTGTACCAGTTTAGAGTTATTCCCTACTTTCCTGGCTGTATCGTAACGCTAACAACAACTAACACACTAACAACACACTTCAGATTACATTTTTTTGTTTCTTCTAATCTTATACTTTGTTGTGTAGGAGAAAATGCCAGCAGAAGTGGAAAGGATCCCAGCTTCAAAGGCGACTAAAAATAGTAGTTGCTAACGTCAAAATTGGTCGGCTGCATATTGAATGAAATGTGAGTGCTGACAGTCTAGTTATGTTGACTTTAAAAACTCAGAGGATCATTTCTGAATTGGCATCAGGCTCCTGTAGGCTGCTAGGTTCGCCTCCTGACCAAGTAACGGCTTTGCAACATGAATATGAAGCACTTCACCAAATGATGTCTCACTGCTCTAACGACATGGGATAAAGGCCTAAGCCCCTGAAGTTCTGTTGCATTTGAAGTGTGGAACGAGGCCGTGTGGAGAGCAGGGCTCCAGAGCGTGAGTCCAGAGCAGGGTATTCTTACGTGGTGTTAACACATAAACACGGGACAGGACAGGTGCTATAATGAGTGTGTCCCGGTGTCAGAATGCGCTGCCTGCCTCGCGGTTCTGCGGTTCTGCCAGAGACATGATCCTCTTTGTATTTCAGCCGAGACAAATGTTTGCTGAGGTGGGGGCTATTCTTACACAGTTGCATGTAACTCTCAGTGTTGCAACAAAACAATATCAAAAGTGGCCAATTGTTCAACCATGTTCTTTCTCTTAAATGATTAGGCTATGATAGATATGTCTTTTTGTTACACCTTGTAATAAGATATTTAAATATCTCTTTCACATTTTGGTTCTGTCCTGCTTCTCTCTCTTCTCTTGTTACAAACCATACATTATATTTAAAATCATGTTTATTTACAATATAATAGTTGGTCTTATGCCTAAAGGTTCCACTCGTATGTCTATGCCATTGTCTAACCGTGATTCTATTGATCCCGTTGTCCCTAAACGTTTTAGTTTCAAGTAATCCCAGGTTTTGTCTCACGATCCAGTCACAAACTCCAGTTTCAGGAAAGAAAATGGGTTTACTAGTGGTATCTTGGCAATTATTAGTATTACAAGTGTATCCAAGGGTTAGGGTATCCAAGATACACCAAACTACTTTTTTTCTAATATATCAAAGGTGTAAAATGACGAGCGGTAGTTTAGTTGTAAACGTGTTTATTTCCGAACACAGGCAGCACGAGGTCATCCTTATCACTCACAGGTTTGATTACAGATCATGCAGGTGGTCACACGCCCATATATAGTGTTTGCCGTAGAGCATCCGGGTCAAGTGTCAACACATAACATGTACACATATGACATTTCCCCCTTTTATGTAAACTCCCCGAACCAAAAGTACAATAAACAACTTATTTCAGCTTACTCATATTAGCAGACAACATAGGGTCTTAAACAATAACTGAACAAACACTGTAAATGTTTAGAAAAGTGCATACAATGTCTTTTTTTTTCCTTTTTACATATTCATATTCCCCCCAAAAGCAATATTGTGAAAAATACACACATAGAAGCTATAAATTCAGCCTCTTAACTGGTCTACACACACGTCCAGACCTGGTACACACTCGCGATGGCGATACCTCCGATGGGCGTGTGTCAATTTGAGTCTCTAGAGCGGAGGAGCCAGTGGACGGAGAAGGCTCAACCGCAGCAGGCTCAATGGCTCCACTCTCAGCTGATGCAGGAAGAGGAACCGTGTCAGATGGTGTAGAGTTATTCACACAAAGATGGCGACGGTTACGACGCAACACTGCTCCATATGGAGTTTGGACAAGGTAAGACCTTGGAGTAGTGGCCTCCCCTAAAACAATGGTGGGCGTCACCCAAGTCTTTTCCTGATCCAGCTTACCAACTACAGCATCTCCTGGACTCAGTGGAGGAAGTGGTCTGGCCCCATGGCGACGGTTGAAGTAAAAAGCTTGTTTGGCCTTTTCTGTGGCATCTTTCTGCATGACAGTCTTTTTGTTGGGCCACTTTGGTTGAAGATTCTTCTCCAGTGTGGGGAGAGTTGTTCTGATTTTCCTTCCCATGAGGAGCTCAGCTGGACTGACTCCGGTGGTGGCACAAGGTGTTGACCTGTAGCACATGAGAGCAATGAGCGGATCCTCCTGCCTGAGGATTTTCTTTGCGGTTTGCACTGCTCTTTCTGCATGGCCATTTCCCTGAGGGTTGTGAGGACTGGACGTGATATGTTTAAAGTCCATTTCACGCGATAACTCTCTGAATTCCGCGTTGGAAAACTGAGGTCCATTGTCACTTACCACCTCATCAGGTATCCCAAATCGGGCAAAAGAGCCTTTCAGTCTTTGTATTACCTGAAAGCTTGTGGCAGAAGGCAGTTGCAGAATTTCCAAAAAACGTGAATAGTAGTCAGATACTATCAGGTAGTTGGTTTTGTTGTACTCACACAGATCCAGTCCTAGTCTTTTCCAAGGTCGATCTGGCAACGGTGTTGAGATGAGTGGCTCCCTCTGCTGGGTGTGCCTCTGCTCCTGGCAGGTGCCTCTGCTCCTGGCAGGTGAGTCACCATGTCTTTGAGCTCAGTAGAGAGTCCTGGCCACCAAACAGAGGAGTTTGCCCTGTCTCTGCACTTTGTAAGTCCTTGGTGTCCAGCATGTATTTTCTTTGGGATATCTGCCCTCTCTGATTTGGGAATCACTATTCGACACCCCCGTATCACAAAGCCATTGCTCTCTGACAGTTCATGCTTCACTTTCATGTACGCACGGGCACGTCATAAGGCGCTGGTACAGCTGGCAGCCCGGTGTAAACGCTCTCTCTTCTTTCTCACACTTATTGTGCTTTATCTCCTATATTTTGTAAATATAGTTAGTATATTTTTTCTATTTTACTGTACGATAGGGACACGCGCTGGAATAGTTTTTTAATTCAACTGTTTTTGACTTTTTTCGGCTGGATTTGAGCGTTTTTCGTTGCGTTCGTTGTGTTGTTGTGACGTGAGCTAGCTCCGAGCGAGCCCACCAGCCCCCCCCCCGCGCCCTCCGGCCGCGCTAAAGTACGGCGTGTCGTCGGTACACGTTTATATACACGTTTATATGAAAGAGGAACTTCACGAACGATCGGGACACGCACTGGAATCGCTTTAAATTAACTTGTTTTGACTTTATTCGGCTGGATTGAGTGTTTTCGTCGTGTCGTTGCGATGTGTCTTGGCTCTGAGTCCCCCGGCTCCGGCCCCGCCCCCCGGCTCCGGCTCCGGCCCCGCCCCCCGGCTCCGGCCCCCGGCTCTGGCCCCGCCCCCCGGCTCCGGCCCCGCCCCCCGGCCGGCGCCGTACCGCGTTTCCACAAAGGAGGAACTCATGAAACTGAGGAGAACTGTCGTCTTACCCGGAGATCGTCACGTTATCCCGTCGCAATACTGACCTAACCTAATACTGATGTGCAATTCTGTCGTATGTGCAATTGCTGTTGGAATTCATGTGCAATCTATGTGCTGTCGTGACACATATTCATGTGCAATTACTGTCGGGATCACATGCAATGGTATTTATTTATTTATTTGTCTATGGGAGTTTTTGTTTATTTATAGGAGATCTTCTACTGAAAGTGTTTTTCAGACTTCCTATAAGTGATCTGTTCTTCTGTATCTACCTCTGTATCTACCTGCGTTGCACCAATGAAATTTCCCCATGTGGGACAATAAAGGAATATCTTATCTTATCTTATTTAGTGGTACTTTGTCTTTGAATTCAGGCCATCCATTCCTGATGAGCTTAACGACGGTTTGCAGATCATTGTCCTTTGCTGTAGCCGCTCTTATACTGTCCATGCGGCTGGGAGAGGCTGGAATGCCCTGCACCACAGTGGCTATGTAGCACTCCACCTCACTGTGCGTGTCCATTTGCTCTTTTGTGTATGATTGTGGGCTACGTGACAGAGTATCTGCAACAACTAGAGATATCCAAGCTCTGACTGTTGATGAGAGGCACTAACGGTCTGTGATCTGTCTCTAGCCTAAAATGATCTAAGCCACACAAATACTTGTCAAACTTTTCTAGTTATTAGTTATTATTTTTATTGACAATGACTCTTGGATGAGAGTCGAAACGTCTATTTTTTCAAACTGAGTCCAGATGAAACAACTGAAGCTTTTTCTACCATTCTAAGTAGTTCCTCTTTGACCTTTTGTAGCATTGGAAATGGCACACGGCGTGAGTTGTGTACAGCCTATGGCACAGCATCCTCTCTTAACAGGATCTTAACTGGTTCAGTCTTTAAAGTGCCATGTTCCCCATAAGGCTGTCCCTCCTTCGATGAGACTGCATCTACTCTCCTCACAATGTTCATTTTGACTGAACGGGAGCGGCTGAGTAGATTGTTGACTCTGCGTCCACGGACCACATACATTTTTGATGCATAGTGTTTGCCTTTATAATTTATAGTCACATCAAAACAACCAAGACACATTAATTCTCCACCTGGGCTGTCCAGTGGAAGATCGGATGGCTGCAGTGCTATTCCAGGGGCAACTGTGTGGAAAGTGTCTTCATTTATTACATTTACATCCGCCCCTCTGTCGATTTTAAATTCAACCGGGACAGAATCCACCTGTAGAAACACAGTCCACTCATTTTTGTCTTTAGGGGTGCTGACTGAGCCCAGAAAGTAGGAGGTTTGTCCAGTAGTTTCATTCTCTGTGACTTCATTCACTGACCTCCCACTACGACACACTCTGGCCCAGTGTCCCATCTTGTGACAATTACGACATGTGACTTTTGAAGCTGGGCACTTTTCCTCAGTTCTATGAGCCGTTTTCCCACATCTGCCACACTTTCTGTCTGAATCACCCCATCTTCTGCCCACATTTGACTTGCCTTGCTTGTATGGTGTTTTCCACGTTGTGCCTCTGCTTTTGCGCCGCACCTCCTGCACAGACGCACCTCCTGTACAGCCGCTGCTGCGTCTCCTTGCAGACTTATCTGAGCCGCGACCTCCTCGGACTGCCTCACACTCTGGATTGTGACCGCTAACGTGAGATCCGACATCAGCTGCAGTTTACGTGAGATGTCTTTGTCCAAGATGCCCACAACGATCCGGTTGCGGATATGCTCCTCTCTGGCGGCTCCGAACTCGCAATGCTCCGAGAGCTCGTACAATGCTCGTATAAAGCTCTCCGCTCTCTCGCCGGGCCGCTGGACGCGCTGGTGAAAACACGCTCTCTCGTGTATCATGTTCCTCCGCGGAAAGAAGTATTCGTCAAACTTTGCCAGTAAAATCCTTATGTCATCACGGTCCCCGTCTGCAGCGAACGTGAATGACTTAAAAATGTTCTCGGCTTCAGCGCCCATGGCATAGATCAGGCAGCTCACCTGCACTGGTCCCTCTTCTTTATTGAGTTTTGTGGCGATCCTGTATCGCTCAAACCGCTGTTTCCAGCGATTCTGTCGGCTTGTTGGAGAGGATGTGGCAGCAGGAGACAGACTGTTGGAGAGGATGTGGCAGCAGGAGACAGACTGTTGGAGAGGATGTGGCAGCAGGAGACAGACTGTTGGAGAGGATGTGGCAGCAGGAGGCAGACTGTTGGAGAGGATGTGGCAGCAGGAGACAGACTGTTGGAGAGGATGTGGCAGCAGGAGACAGACTGTTGGAGAGGATGTGGCAGCAGGAGGCAGACTGTTGGAGAGGATGTGGCAGCAGGAGGCAGACTGTTGGAGAGGATGTGGCAGCAGGAGGCAGACTGTTGGAGAGGATGTGGCAGCAGGAGGCAGACTGTTGGAGAGGATGTGGCAGCAGGAGGCAGACTGTTGGAGAGGATGTGGCAGCAGGAGGCAAACCACTATCATGTGTTGGGATTGTCCTGTTGTTCACACGTTTTGGACTGAGGATAATAAAACTTTAAAGACAATTTATGACATTGTCATCCCACTGGACCTCAGGACTCTGTATTTGGGCCTCAGGACTCTGTATTTGGACCTCAGGACACTGTATTTGGGCCTCAGGACACTGTATTTGGGCCTCAGGACTCTGTATTTGGACCTCAGGACTCTGTATTTGGACCTCAGGACTCTGTATTTGGGCCTCAGGACTCTGTATTTGGGCCTCTATATTTGGAGACTCCTCCTGGCAGCAGAAAAAAAGTCTCTCACAAAAAAATGGATGATACAAAAAAAAAACAATCAAGGATTGGACTGACATTATAATGGACATTTGACAAATGGAAAAAAAATCTCATATGGACTCAAAAGTTGGACATTTGTTTGGATTCAGTTGTGTTTTTAATGATTTGTGGGATGTCTTTTGAGTCTGTTTTTCTTCCTCTGGTTGTATTCCGATTGTTTTTCCATGTTTGTGCATCTTTTTTTGTTCTTTGTTCTTAAAAAAAAAATCTAAAGAATTAAAAAGATTAAAGAAAAATAAATAAAATCATGTATAAATAAAAAAAAAAACATAGATAAATACCCCTTGAAGTAGATTTAGCAGGTTTATAACTACCGCCACTCACGTGCCAGGAGTGCTTTGAACTCCACCCTGACGAGACTGTTAAAGTTGTGAAGGCCTGTGTTGCTCTGCACAACTATCTATGCAGCACAGATGCGTCCAACACATCTGTAACCAGATATATCCCCCAAATGTTTGTGGACTCTAGTAACTCTAATGTGAGGTTGTGAGTGGAGAATGGAGGAGAATTGTGGCAGGTGAGAGCAACATCCTGGACCTTGAAGAACTCGGCAAAGCAAGAGCATCTCGGGCTGCAACATCTGCAAGAAATGAAATGCCACCAGGGGGATGGTACCCTGGCAGGAAACAATGATCCGAAGAGGGATGCTTAATTAACTGTTCTAATGTAATATTGCTAATTACTGACATTACATACGATGAGCAAATTTTTAATATTGTTGTTTTACATTGTTCTTCCTATTTCTCAAGCCACATTTGGCTGCATTTCTAAGATTAGAATCCAGGCCTCCTGAGTTTGTAGATAAATAAATTGAATGCACTTGTTAAAAAGGCACTTTTATAAAAAATGTTTAATATGGCATGAGTCCGTCCTGGACCGCGCCGTGGAGCTGCAGGGCTTCCAGCTGCTCAGAGTTGACCGACTGAGAGATCTTTCCAGAGAGTAAAACGAGGCGGAGGAGTCTGTTTTTACATCAACAACGCCTGGTCTTCAGATGTGACAGTGATCTCCAAACACCGCTCTCCTCCTATGGGATATGTTTTCATCAACTGCAAACCATTCTATTCTCCACGTGAGTTCGCCTCATTCATCCTGGCTGCGGTTTACATCCCACCGAGCGCCAACGTTCAGGAGGCGGAGAGCCCGCTCGCGGACCAGGTTCTGAGCGTGGAGCGGACCTTCCCGGACTCCTTCTGTATTATCCTTGGTGATATTTAACAAGGGGAACCTCGAACCACGAACTACCAAAGTACAGACAGTTTATTACAGTGCCGACCAGAGAGCAGAACACGCTGGATCACGGCTACACAACAGTCAGCGCCTTCTGCGCCATGGCCCACGTCATGGTTCACCTGATCCCCACGTGCAAACAGAGGCTGAAGCTCTCCAAGCCTGTAGTGAGGACTTCTAAGAGGTGGACCAATGAGGCAGTGGAGGAAGAGCTACGTGTGTGTTTGGACGTTACGGACTGGGAGGAGCTACACGGACACTGTGATGTCATACATTCTGTGAGGACAGCATTATACAAACACACACCAAAGTCATCTACAACAATGACAAACCCTGGTTTGAACTGAGGCAGTTGAGGCGGCAGCAGGAGGCAGCGCACAGGGCTTGTGACAGAGAGCCCTACAAAGATGCAAAGTACGGATTTAGCAGAGAGGTATTGAGTGCAAGATCCAGTACAATACGCGTCTGAAACAGCAGGTCTCAAACAACAACCCCGCCTCTGTGTGGAGGGGCCACGCCTCTGTGTGGAGTGTGCTCCGGCTTCTCACCAACTACAAGCCCAGAGCCCCCCTTCGGCAGATGGCCACCTTTGCCAACCCAACCCCGGTCCCCCCCACCTCCCCCACCACTCTCTCAGTTCAGAAACAGGATGTGAACAGACTATTTCGGAAATCCAACCCCCACTCCCGCCACCTTAAGACACTATGCAGGTGGGCAGGCCCCCGTCTTCACTGACATTTTTAACACCTCCTGGAGTCATGCCATGTCCCAGTCTGCTTCAAGTCGTCCATCATTGTCCCTGCCCCTGAGGATCCCTGGAACACTGGGTTTAAAGACTGTGAAGTTTGTGGACTTCAGCTCTGCATTCAACACCATCCTCCTGCTCTGCTCCAGGACAAGCTCTCCCAGCTCAACGTGCCTGACTCCACCTGCAGGGGAAGCACTGACTCCACCTGCAGGGGGAACACTGACTTCCTAATGGATCCGAGGAAGTGCGTGCGGCTGGAGAAGAATGTCTTAGACACTCGGACTATCAGCACAGGAGCTCCACAGGGCTGTGTACTTTCTCCCCTGCTCTTCTCCCTGTACACAAACTGCTGCACCTCCAGCCTCGACTCCGTAAATCTAATTAAGTTTGCGGACGACACCACCCTCATCGAGCTCATCTCGGAAGGGGTTGAGTCTGTCTACAGGAGGTGGAGCGGCTGGTGCAGCTGTAACAACCTGGAGTTCAACGCCCAGAAGACAGTGGATATGATCGTGGACTTCAGGAAAGTCAGAGCCCACCCAGCTCCCCCCCTCACCATCTCAGACTCTCCCATCACCACTGTGGTCTCCCTCCGCTTTCCCTCAGAGTGGTTTACAATCAAGTCCATTATATCTGTATAGAAAGTGACTCCCTGGTGGAGCAGACACATTTAAAAGAGTAAAAACCTTTCCATGAATGCTTTCTTTAACCAGAACATATTGGCCTTATTTGTCTTTACATTCAAAACTCTGTTCGAAAGCTATTCGGTTTGAAATCAGCATTGCAACTCCCCTCTTTGTATTTGTGTTTGTCGCCCAAATGTGTTTCTTGTAAATATGTAATGTCTATTTTTTCTTTTCTCATTTTTGTTTCACTAGCAAGGACCACGAACCCAGCTACGATGCAAAATGTTTATTGGCAGGCGAGAAACATGAACAACACAAATGTACAGAAGTTGATGCCGTATTGGGTCAGTAGCATGAGGACTGAAGGCCTCGATACCCCTAAAAGAAGCTTAAAAGAGTCAGTGCCAATTGGCAGACTGGAGAACGCAGAGGTAATGGTGGGTGTAGACCTGGAAGGCCATGGAGAACCAGTGCTCCACGATATGATGAGGCGGTCAAACACTCCTTAACTGGAGGCAGATGTGGCAGCGCCAATGAGGGGAAAGTTTGGTAAGAAATGTGGGGACCAGGCGTGGAACGACTTTAAGTAAAGGATGAACCAGATCCTGCTGCAATATGGCCTTGGTCGGTAGGGAGACTTCAGTCCTGGGGGGAAGTGCCACTTCCACGACCAATACGCAAGGTGCTGGAAGATTGCAAAGGGGCTCGGAACAGATTTTAGCGTAAACAAGTCAATCGTGTTTGAACTACCACTGTGATCTTGCTTGTTTTAGGGGAAGACTAGCGTTGGTTGGAGGTCCTTGATGCCGGGACGAGGAGAACTGTTGTGGACAAGGCAACCTCTAAGCAGGGGAACAAACCTGAAAAGATGTTGATACCGCTCGGGTAGGCTTTGAGTAACTGCAAATGAAGACTGGTAGTCGAAGGTGAATGAGAAGTAATAAGTTAATAAGGAAAGAAGGTTAAACGCGGTAAAGGTAGATTGAAGCCATGATGGAAGGAACGGAAACTGGTTGTCCTTCTGGTGGTCTAGAAGGAAGAGAAGGTCGCCAAAAGCGGGGCTTATGTGTGGAACGTGGTAGCTGAGGATGGAGGAACTGGGGTCGATGACAGTTCCGCATTGGGAATAAATGTTCTGAATGTATTTGTTGATGGCGTCAGTGAATACAGGGTCATCGGACTGGATAGCCATGAACATGACTGGCCCGACAGAAAGGCAGCAATCCCGACGGTATCGATCTAAAATAATGCAGCCAAAGACATGGAAACTGACAGATGAAGAGGAGAAACTAGTCAAGCTGTGGGGAACTTGCCTTAAAGTAACCCCTAAAACCGGCTGATGCAACGGCATTTCAAAGTGGAGCAGCAACTTACTGGACTGGATGAGAACGACAACGCTTTGGAGAGATGAACAGAAGACGTTAGGGTCGGGAGGTGGAAGATTAGGGGCTTGTCCCTAGGGGATAATCTGCATGGCAAAGTTGGGATGACCAAATGGGGACAAGCTGCTGTTTGGAGCATGACGAGAAGGTTCCTGAGATGAGAGCTCCGGGTTGGTACCTGGGAACTCCCAGAAAATGGAAAGACCCGCATCCTGGTGCCCGAAGAGGCGGCATCCCGGAGCCCGAAGAGGCAGCATCCCGGACCCCGAAGAGGCGGCATCCCGGTGCCCGAAGAGGCGGCATCCCGGTGACCGAAGAGGTAAGAGGCGGCATCTCAGTGCCCGAAGAGGGAAGAAGCAGCATGAGAGAAGAGGCCGCATCAAGGAAGAGGTGATATCCAGGTGCCCAAAGAGGTAAGAGGCGGCATGAGAGAAGAGGCTGAGAGAAGAGGCGTTATGAGGGAAGAGAGAAGAGGCGACATGAGGGAAGAGACGGCATCCCAGTGCCTGAAGAGGGAAGAGGCGGCATCCTGGTGCCCGAAAAGGGAAGAGGCAACATCCCTGTGCCCGAAGGCGGCTCTGGAGAATTAATGGATTAGGAGATGCTAGCTGATACTACAACAAGACAGATATGAGCAAATCCGTGATGAAGGAAGTAGCTTAGGCAGCATGAGTCTGCGTGGTGAAGCTAGCATAAGTCAGGTCCCGTGTCCTTAGACCCTCCTTCTCCAGCCAGTTCAGCTGGAGATGAAGGGGTATCTGGGGCCGAAAGAAGTCGGGAAGGCATCCTGCAAGAAGCTGACCTGGGATATAATTGGTTCAGCAGGACATGAAAGAGAGAGGGTGAAGGTATTATGGCGTGGAGACCGGTGGGTGAACGCAGCCCTTCTGGGTTAGAGCAAGAGGGCAATCCGGTGCTTGAGGAGGCTGGAGTGGATGAGGAGGCTTGAGTGCTATAGGAGGCTGGAGTGGATGAGGAGGCTGTAGTGGATGAGGAGGCTGGAGTGGATGAGGAGGCTGGAGTGGATGAGGAGGCTGGAATGGATGAGGAGGCTGGAGTGGATGAGGAGGCTGGAATGGATGATGAGGCTGGAGTGGATCCTGGCTGGGAGGGAAGTGGAATGGGGTGGAACCTGGCAACGCGGTGCCCGATGATAAAACGCTGGAACCAAAGCTAAAAGCTTGAACCTGGCAATTCTGAGTCCGGGGATAAAATGCTGGAGCCTGGCACCGCAGAGCCAGAGGATAAACGATGTAACCTGGCAACGCAGTGTCGGAGGATGAAATGTCTAGCAAACAGGCGATCAAGGAGGGGGGAGAGAAATGCATGAGGGTGAGGGTGAGAGAGGGGTAGAAAGAAATGGAGGGGGGAGGGACCGGGACCTGGCACGCAGATTCCAGAGGAGAAAAGACTGGGATCTGGCGACCTGATGCCAGAAGAGAAAGCTAGCGAACTGGTGCTCGAGGAGAGGGGATGGAGGGGAGAGAGAGAAGGGGAAGTGGGGAGAGAGAGAAGGGGAAGTGGGACCTGTCACCGTGGCCCTGAGAAACGAGTGGAATCAAGGAACGAGTGGGGACTCGCAAGGAGAGGACGGGGGGAGAGAAAGGAGAGGAGGGGGGAGAGAAAGGAGAGGAGGGGGGGAGAAAGGAGAGGAGGGGAAGAGAAAGGAGAGGAGGGGGGAGAGAAAGGAGAGGAGGGGGGGAGAAAGGAGAGGAGGGGAAGAGAAAGGAGAGGAGGGGGGAGAGAAAGGAGAGGAGGGGGAAGAGAGAAAGGAGAGGAGGGGGGAGAGAAGGGAGAGGAGGGGGGGAGAGAAAGGAAAGGAGAGGAGGGGGGGAGAGAAAGGAAAGGAGGGGGGAGAGAGAAGTCAGGGTAAGAGTTGTGTGTGTTTTTTGTATTTTTGTTTTAAATTATTATTGTTTTTATTTTTACTACAATGTATTTTTAGAATTTTTTTTATAATATATACATTGTATATATGAATTTGATTATTATTTTCAAAAATCATTTCGAGAGATTCCAGCTTCTTTAAGGACGATGATTGGAAGCTGGAGGGGTGAGAAAATAAAATGAATGAATTACTTGAAAGAGGTGATCAAGTCTGGTAACTAGGAGAGAGGCACGGTGGAGGAGGGAGACAACGGTGGAGGAGGGAGGAGACAACAGTGGAGGAGGAAGGAGACAACGGTGGAGGAGGAAGGAGACAACGGTGGAGGAGGGAGACAACGGAGGAGGAGGGAGGAGACAACAGTGGAGGAGGGAGGAGACAACGGTGGAGGAGGAAGGAGACAACGGTGGAGGAGCGAGACAACGGTGGAGGAGGGAGGAAACAACAGTGGAGGAGGGAGGAGACAACGGTGGAGGAGGGAGGAGACAACGGTGGAGGAGGAAGGAGACAACGGTGGAGGAGGAAGGAGACAACGGTGGAGGAGGAAGGAGACAACGGTGGAGGAGGGAGACAACGGAGGAGGAGGGAGGAGACAACGGTGGAGGAGGGAGGAGACAACGGTGGAGGAGGGAGGAGACAACGGTGGAGGAGGAAGGAGACAACGGTGGAGGAGGGAGACAACGGTAGAGGAGGGAGGAGACAGCGGTGGAGGAGGGAGGAGACAACAGTGGAGGAAGGAGACAACGGTGGAGGAGGAAGGAGACAACGGTGGAGGAAGGAGACAACGGTGGAGGAGTGAGGAGACAACGGTGGAGGAGTGAGGAGACAACGGTGGAGGACGAAGGAGACGACGGAGGAGGAAGGAGACAACGGTGGAGGAGGGAGGAGACAATGGTGGAGGAGGGAGGAGACAACACTGGAGGAAGGAGACAACGGTGGAAGAGGAAGGAGACAACGGTGGAGGAAGGAGACAACGGTGGAGGAGGGAGGACACAACGGAGGAGGAAGGAGACAACGGTGGAGGAGGAAGGAGACGACGGAGGAGGAAGGAGACAACGGTGGAGGAGGGAGGAGACAACAGTGGAGGAAGGAGACAACGGTGGAGGAGGAAGGAGACAACGGTGGAGGAAGGAGACAACGGTGGAGGAGGGAGGACACAACGGAGGAGGAAGGAGACAACGGTGGAGGAGGAAGGAGACGACGGAGGAGGAAGGAGACAACGGTGGAGGAGGGAGGAGACAACAGTGGAGGAGGAAGGAGACAACGGTGGAGGAGGAAGGAGACAACGGTGGAGGAGGGAGACAACGGAGGAGGAGGGAGGAGACAACAGTGGAGGAGGGAGGAGACAACGGTGGAGGAGGAAGGAGACAACGGTGGAGGAGCGAGACAACGGTGGAGGAGGGAGGAAACAACAGTGGAGGAGGGAGGAGACAACGGTGGAGGAGGGAGGAGACAACGGTGGAGGAGGAAGGAGACAACGGTGGAGGAGGAAGGAGACAACGGTGGAGGAGGAAGGAGACAACGGTGGAGGAGGGAGACAACGGAGGAGGAGGGAGGAGACAACGGTGGAGGAGGGAGGAGACAACGGTGGAGGAGGGAGGAGACAACGGTGGAGGAGGAAGGAGACAACGGTGGAGGAGGGAGACAACGGTAGAGGAGGGAGGAGACAGCGGTGGAGGAGGGAGGAGACAACAGTGGAGGAAGGAGACAACGGTGGAGGAGGAAGGAGACAACGGTGGAGGAAGGAGACAACGGTGGAGGAGTGAGGAGACAACGGTGGAGGAGTGAGGAGACAACGGTGGAGGAGGAAGGAGACGACGGAGGAGGAAGGAGACAACGGTGGAGGAGGGAGGAGACAACAGTGGAGGAAGGAGACAACGGTGGAGGAGGAAGGAGACAACGGTGGAGGAGGGAGGAGACAACAGTGGAGGAGGGAGGAGACAACGGTGGAGGAGGAAGGAGACAACAGTGGAGGAAGGAGACAACGGTGGAGGAGGAAGGAGACAACGGTGGAGGAAGGAGACAACGGTGGAGGAGGGAGGAGACAACAGTGGAGGAGGAAGGAGACAGCGGTGGAGGAGGGAGGAGACAACAGTGGAGGAGGGAGGAGACAACGGTGGAGGAGGGAGGAGACAACGGTGGAGGAAGGAGACAACGGTGGAGGAGGAAGGAGACAACGGTGGAGGAGGGAGGAGACAACGGTGGAGGAGGGAGGAGACAACGGTGGAGGAGGAAGAAGACAACGGTGGAGGAGGAAGGAGACAACCGTGGAGGAGGGAGGAGACAACGGTGGAGGAGGGAGGAGACAACGGTGGAGGAAGGAGACAACGGTGGAGGAGGAAGGAGACAACGGTGGAGAAAGGAGACAACGGTGGAGGAGGAAGGAGACAACGGAGGAGAAGGGAGGAGACAACGGTGGAGGACGAAGGAGACGACGGAGGAGGAAGGAGACAACGGTGGAGGAGGGAGGAGACAACGGTGGAGGAGGGAGGAGACAACACTGGAGGAAGGAGACAACGGTGGAGGAGGAAGGAGACAACGGAGGAGGAGGGAGGAGACAACGGTGGAGGATGAAGGAGACGACGGAGGAGGAATGAGACAACGGTGGAGGAGGGAGGAGACAACAGTGGAGGAAGGAGACAACGGTGGAGGAGGAAGGAGACAACGGTGGAGGAAGGAGACAACGGTGGAGGAGGGAGGAGACAACAGTGGAGGAGGAAGGAGACAGCGGTGGAGGAGGGAGGAGACAACAGTGGAGGAGGGAGGAGACAACGGTGGAGGAGGGAGGAGACAACGGTGGAGGAAGGAGACAACGGTGGAGGAGGAAGGAGACAACGGTGGAGGAGGGAGGAGACAACGGTGGAGGAGGGAGGAGACAACGGTGGAGGAGGAAGAAGACAACGGTGGAGGAGGAAGGAGACAACCGTGGAGGAGGGAGGAGACAACGGTGGAGGAGGGAGGAGACAACGGTGGAGGAAGGAGACAACGGTGGAGGAGGAAGGAGACAATGTTGGAGGAGGAAGGAGACAACGGTGGAGGAGGAAGGAGACAACGGTGGAGGAGGAAGGAGACAACGGTGGAGGAAGGAGACAACGGTGAAGGAGGAAGGAGACAACGGTGGAGGAGGAAGGAGACAACGGTGGAGGAAGGAGACAACGGTGGATGAGGAAGGAGACAACGGAGGAGGAGGGAGGAGACAACGGTGGAGGAGGAAGGAGACAACGGTGGAGGAAGGAGACAACGGTGGAGGAGGAAGGAGACAACGGTGGAGGAGGAAGGAGACAACGGTGGAGGAAGGAGACAACGGTGGAGGAGGAAGGAGACAACGGTGGAGGAGGAAGGAGACAACGGTGGAGGAGGAAGGAGACAACGGTGGAGGAAGGAGACAACGGTGAAGGAGGAAGGAGACAACGGTGGAGGAGGAAGGAGACAACGGTGGAGGAAGGAGACAACGGTGGATGAGGAAGGAGACAACGGAGGAGGAGGGAGGAGACAACGGTGGAGGAAAGAGACAACGGTGGAGGAGGAAGGAGACAACGGTGGAGGAGGAAGGAGACAACGGTGGAGGAGGAAGGAGACAACGGTGGAGGAAGGAGACAACGGTGGAGGAAGGAGACAACGGTGGAGGAAGGAGACAACGGTGGAGGAGGGAGGAGACAACGGTGGAGGAAGGAGACAACGGTGGAGGAGGAAGGAGACAACGGTGGAGGAGGAAGGAGACAACGGTGGAGGAAGGAGACAACGGTGGAGGAGGAAGGAGACAACGGTGGAGGAGGAAGGAGACAACGGTGGAGGAAGGAGACAACGGTGGAGGAGGAAGGAGACAACGGTGGAGGAGGGAGGAGACAACGGTGGAGGAGGAAGGAGACAACGGTGGAGGAGGAAGGAGACAACGGTGGAGGAGGAAGGAGACAACGGTGGAGGAGGAAGGAGACAACGGTGGAGGAGGAAGGAGACAACGGTGGAGGAAGGAGACAACGGTGGAGGAGGAAGGAGACAACGGTGGAGGAGGAAGGAGACAACGGTGGAGGAGGAAGGAGACAACGGTGGAGGAAGGAGACAACCGTGGAGGAGGAAGGAGACAACGGTGGAGGAGGGAGGAGACAACGGTGGAGGAAGGAGACAACGGTGGAGGAGGAAGGAGACAACGGAGGAGAAGGGAGGAGACAACGGTGGAGGAGGAAGGAGACAACGGTGGAGGAGGAAGGAGACAACGGTGGAGGAAGGAGACAACGGTGGAGGAGGAAGGAGACAACGGTGGAGGAGGAAGGAGACAACGGTGGAGGAGGAAGGAGACAACGGTGGAGGAAGGAGACAACGGTGGAGGAGGAAGGAGACATCGGTGGAGGAGGGAGGAGACAACGGTGGAGGAAGGAGACAACGGTGGAGGAGGAAGGAGACAACGGAGGAGAAGGGAGGAGACAACGGTGGAGGACGAAGGAGACGACGGAGGAGGAAGGAGACAACGGTGGAGGAGGAAGGAGACAACGGAGGAGGAGGGAGGAGACAACGGTGGAGGATGAAGGAGACGACGGAGGAGGAATGAGACAACGGTGGAGGAGGGAGGAGACAACAGTGGAGGAAGGAGACAACGGTGGAGGAGGAAGGAGACAACGGTGGAGGAAGGAGACAACGGTGGAGGAGGGAGGAGACAACGGAGGAGGAAGGAGACAGCGGTGGAGGAGGGAGGAGACAACAGTGGAGGAGGGAGGAGACAACGGTGGAGGAGGGAGGAGACAACGGTGGAGGAGGAAGGAGACAACGGTGGAGGAGGGAGACAAAGGTGGAGGAGGGAGGAGACAGCGGTGGAGGAGGGAGGAGACAACAGTGGAGGAAGGAGACAACGGTGGAGGAGGAAGGAGACAACGGTGGAGGAGGAAGGAGACAACGGTGGAGGAGGGAGACAACGGTGGAGGAGGGAGGAGACAGCGGTGGAGGAGGGAGGAGACAACAGTGGAGGAAGGAGACAACGGTGGAGGAAGGAGACAACGGTGGAGGAGGAAGGAGACAACGGAGGAGGAGGGAGGAGACAACGGTGGAGGACGAAGGAGATGACGGAGGAGGGAGGAGACAACGGTGGAGGAGGAAGGAGACGACGGAGGAGGAAGGAGACAACGGTGGAGGAGGGAGGAGACAACGGAGGAGGAAGGAGACAACTGAGGAGGAGGAAGGAGACAACGGTGGAGGAAGGAGACAACGGTGGAGGAGGAGACAACGGTGGAGGAGGAAGGAGACAACGGTGGAGGAAGGAGACAACGGTGGAGGAGGAAGGAGACAACGGTGGAGGAGGAAGGAGACAACGGTGGAGGAGGAAGGAGACAACGGTGGAGGAGGGAGACAACGGTGGAGGAGGGAGGAGACAGCGGTGGAGGAGGGAGGAGACAACAGTGGAGGAAGGAGACAACGGTGGAGGAAGGAGACAACGGTGGAGGAAGGAGACAACTGAGGAGGAGGAAGGAGACAACGGTGGAGGAAGGAGACAACAGTGGAGGAAGGAGACAACGGTGGAGGAGGAAGGAGACAACGGTGGAGGAGGAAGGAGACAACGGTCGAGGAGGGAGACAACGGTGGAGGAGGGAGGAGACAGCGGTGGAGGAGGGAGGAGACAACAGTGGAGGAAGGAGACAACGGTGGAGGAAGGAGACAACGGTGGAGGAGGAAGGAGACAACGGTGGAGGAGGAAGGAGACAACGGTGGAGGAAGGAGACAACAGTGGAGGAAGGAGACAACGGTGGAGGAGGAAGGAGACAACGGTGGAGGAGGAAGGAGACAACGGTGGAGGAGGGAGACAACGGTGGAGGAGGGAGGAGACAGCGGTGGAGGAGGGAGGAGACAACAGTGGAGGAAGGAGACAACGGTGGAGGAAGGAGACAACGGTGGAGGAGGAAGGAGACAACGGAGGAGGAGGGAGGAGACAACGGTGGAGGACGAAGGAGATGACGGAGGAGGGAGGAGACAACGGTGGAGGAGGAAGGAGACGACGGAGGAGGAAGGAGACAACTGAGGAGGAGGAAGGAGACAACGGTGGAGGAAGGAGACAACGGTGGAGGAGGAGACAACGGTGGAGGAGGGAGGAGACAACGGAGGAGGAAGGAGACAACGGTGAAGGAGGAAGGAGACAACAGTGGAGGAGGAAGGAGACAACGGTGGAGGAAGGAGACAACGGTGGAGGAGGAAGGAGACAACGGAGGAGGAGGGAGGAGACAACGGTGGAGGAGGAAGGAGACGACGGAGGAGGAAGGAGACAACGGTGGAGGAGGGAGGAGACAACGGAGGAGGAGGAGACAACGGTGGAGGAGGGAGGAGACAAAGGTGGAGGAGGAGACAACGGTGGAGGAGGGAGGAGACAACGGAGGAGGAAGGAGACAACGGAGGAGGAAGGAGACAAAGGTGGAGGAGGAAGGGGACAACGGTGGAGGAGGAAGGAGACAACGGTAGAGGAGGAAGGAAACAACGGTGGAGGAAGGAGGAGACAATGGTGGAGGAGGGAGGAGACAATGGTGGAGGAAGGAGACAACCGTGGAGGAGGGAGGAGACAACAGTGGAGGAGGGAGGAGACAATGGTGGAGGAAGGAGACAACGGTGGAGGAGGAAGGAGACAACGGTGGAGGAGGGAGGAGACAACGGTGGAGGAGGAAGAAGACAACGGTGGAGGAGGAAGGAGACAACCGTGGAGGAGGGAGGAGACAACGGTGGAGGAGGGAGGAGACAACGGTGGAGGAAGGAGACAACGGTGGAGGAGGAAGGAGACAATGTTGGAGGAGGAAGGAGACAACGGTGGAGGAGGAAGGACACAACGGTGGAGGAGGAAGGAGACAACGGTGGAGGAAGGAGACAACGGTGAAGGAGGAAGGAGACAACGGTGGAGGAGGAAGGAGACAACGGTGGAGGAAGGAGACAACGGTGGATGAGGAAGGAGACAACGGAGGAGGAGGGAGGAGACAACGGTGGAGGAGGAAGGAGACGACAGAGGAGGAGGAAGGAGACAACGGTGGAGGAAGGAGACAACAGTGAAGGAGGAAGGAGACAACGGAGGAGGAAGGAGACAACGGTGGAGGAGGGAGGAGACAACGGTGGAGGAGGGAGGAGACAACGGTGGAGGAAGGAGACAACGGTGTAGGAGGAAGGAGACAACATTGGAGGAGGAAGGAGACAACGGTGGAGGAGGAAGGAGACAACGGTGGAGGAGGAATGAGACAACGGTGGAGGAGGAAGGAGACAACAGAGGAGGATGGAGACAACGGTGGAGGAGGGAGGAGACAACGGTGGAGGAAGGAGACAACGGTGGAGGAGGGAGGAGACAACGGTGGAGGAAGGAGACAACGTTGGAGGAGAAAGGAGAAAACGTTGGAGGAGGAAGGAGACAACAGTGGAGGAGGAAGGAGACAACGGTGGAGGAGGAAGGAGACAACGGTGGAGGAAGGAGGAGACAACGGTGGAGGAGAAAGGAGACACCGGTGGAGGAGGAAGGAGACAACGGTGGAGGAAGGAGGAGACAACGGTGGAGGAAGGAGACAACGGTGGAGGAGGGAGGAGACAACGGTGGAGGAGGGAGGAGACAACGGTGGAGGAGGAAGGAGACAACGGTGGAGGAGGAAGGAGACAACGGTGGAGGAGGGAGGAGACAACGGTGGAGGAGGGAGGAGACAACGGTAGAGGAGGAAGGAAACAACGGTGGAGGAAGGAGGAGACAATGGTGGAGGAGGGAGGAGACAATGGTGGAGGAAGGAGACAACCGTGGAGGAGGGAGGAGACAACAGTGGAGGAGGGAGGAGACAACGGTGGAGGAGGAAGGAGACAACGGTGGAGGAGGGAGGAGACAACGGTGGAGGAGGAAGAAGACAACGGTGGAGGAGGAAGGAGACAACCGTGGAGGAGGGAGGAGACAACGGTGGAGGAGGGAGGAGACAACGGTGGAGGAAGGAGACAACGGTGGAGGAGGAAGGAGACAATGTTGGAGGAGGAAGGAGACAACGGTGGAGGAGGAAGGACACAACGGTGGAGGAGGAAGGAGACAACGGTGGAGGAAGGAGACAACGGTGAAGGAGGAAGGAGACAACGGTGGAGGAGGAAGGAGACAACGGTGGAGGAAGGAGACAACGGTGGATGAGGAAGGAGACAACGGAGGAGGAGGGAGGAGACAACGGTGGAGGAGGAAGGAGACGACAGAGGAGGAGGAAGGAGACAACGGTGGAGGAAGGAGACAACGGTGAAGGAGGAAGGAGACAACGGAGGAGGAAGGAGACAACGGTGGAGGAGGGAGGAGACAACGGTGGAGGAGGGAGGAGACAACGGTGGAGGAAGGAGACAACGGTGTAGGAGGAAGGAGACAACATTGGAGGAGGAAGGAGACAACGGTGGAGGAGGAAGGAGACAACGGTGGAGGAGGAATGAGACAACGGTGGAGGAGGAAGGAGACAACAGAGGAGGATGGAGACAACGGTGGAGGAGGGAGGAGACAACGGTGGAGGAAGGAGACAACGGTGGAGGAGGGAGGAGACAACGGTGGAGGAAGGAGACAACGTTGGAGGAGAAAGGAGAAAACGTTGGAGGAGGAAGGAGACAACAGTGGAGGAGGAAGGAGACAACGGTGGAGGAGGAAGGAGACAACGGTGGAGGAAGGAGGAGACAACGGTGGAGGAGAAAGGAGACACCGGTGGAGGAGGAAGGAGACAACGGTGGAGGAAGGAGGAGACAACGGTGGAGGAAGGAGACAACGGTGGAGGAGGGAGGAGACAACGGTGGAGGAGGGAGGAGACAACGGTGGAGGAGGAAGGAGACAACGGTGGAGGAGGAAGGAGACAACGGTGGAGGAGGGAGGAGACAACGGTGGAGGAGGGAGGAGACAACGGTGGAGGAAGGAGACAATGGAGGAGGATGGAGGTAACGGTGGAGGAGGGAGGAGACAACGGTGGAGGAGGGAGGAGACAACGATGGAGGAGGGAGGAGACAACGGTGGAGGAGGAAGGAGACAACGGTGGAGGAGGGAGGAGACAACGGTGGAGGAGGGAGGAGACAACGGTGGAGGAAGGAGACAACGGTGGAGGAGGGAGGAGACAACGGTGGAGGAAGGAGACAACGGTGGAGGAGGAAGGAGACAACGGTGGAGGAGGAAGGAGACAACGGTGGAGGAAGGAGACAACGGTGGAGGAGGAAGGAGACAACGGTGGAGGAGGAAGGAGACAACGGTGGAGGAAGGAGACAACGGTGGAGGAGGGAGGAGACAACGGTGGAGGAAGGAGACAACGGTGGAGGAGGAAGGAGACAACGGTGGAGGAGGAAGGAGACAACGGTGGAGGAAGGAGACACCGGTGGAGGAGGAAGGAGACAACGGTGGAGGAAGGAGGAGACAACGGTGCAGGAGGAAGGAGACGACGGAGGAGGAAGGAGACAACTGTGGAGGAGGAAGGAGACAACGGTGGAGGAAGGAGACAACGGTGGAGGAGGAAGGAGACAACGGTGGAGGAAGGAGACAACGGTGGAGGAAGGAGACAACGGTGGAGGAAGGAGGAGACAACGGTGGAGGAGGAAGGAGACGACGGAGGAGGAAGGAGACAACGGTGGAGGAGGAAGGAGACAACGGTGGAGGAGGAAGGAGAGAACGGTGGAGGAAGGAGACAACGGTGGAGGAGGAAGGAGACAATGGTGGAGGAAGGAGACAACGGTGGAGGAGGAAGGAGACAACGGTGGAGGAAGGAGACAACGGTGGAGGAGGAATGAGACAACGGTGGAGGAGGGAGACAACGGTGGAGGACGATGGAGACAACGGTGGAGGAAGGAGACAACGGTGGAGGAGGAAGGAGACAACGTTGGAGGAGGAAGGAGACAACGGAGGAGGAGGGAGACAATGGAGGAGGATGGAGATAACGGTGGAGGAGGGAGGAGACAACGGTGGAGGAGGGAGGAGACAACGGTGGAGGAGGAAGGAGACAACGGTGGAGGAGGGAGAAGACAACGGTGGAGGAGGGAGGAGACAACGGTGGAGGAAGGAGACAATGGAGGAGGATGGAGATAACGGTGGAGGAGGGAGGAGACAACGGTGGAGGAGGGAGGAGACAACGGTGGAGGAGGAAGGAGACAACGGTGGAGGAGGAAGGAGACAACGGTGGAGGAGGGAGGAGACAACGGTGGAGGAGGGAGGAGACAACGGTGGAGGAAGGAGACAATGGAGGAGGATGGAGATAACGGTGGAGGAGGGAGGAGACAACGGTGGAGGAGGGAGGAGACAACGATGGAGGAGGGAGGAGACAACGGTGGAGGAGGAAGGAGACAACGGTGGAGGAGGGAGGAGACAACGGTGGAGGAGGGAGGAGACAACGGTGGAGGAAGGAGACAACGGTGGAGGAGGGAGGAGACAACGGTGGAGGAAGGAGACAACGGTGGAGGAGGAAGGAGACAACGGTGGAGGAGGAAGGAGACAACGGTGGAGGAAGGAGACAACGGTGGAGGAGGAAGGAGACAACGGTGGAGGAGGAAGGAGACAACGGTGGAGGAAGGAGACAACGGTGGAGGAGGGAGGAGACAACGGTGGAGGAAGGAGACAACGGTGGAGGAGGAAGGAGACAACGGTGGAGGAGGAAGGAGACAACGGTGGAGGAAGGAGACAACGGTGGAGGAGGAAGGAGACAACGGTGGAGGAGGAAGGAGACAACGGTGGAGGAAGGAGACAACGGTGGAGGAAGGAGACAACGGTGGAGGAGGAAGGAGACAACGGTGGAGGAGGAAGGAGACAACGGTGGAGGAAGGAGACAACGGTGGAGGAGGAAGGAGACAACGGTGGAGGAGGAAGGAGACAACGGTGGAGGAAGGAGACAACGGTGGAGGAAGGAGACAACGGTGGAGGAGGAAGGAGACAACGGTGGAGGAGGAAGGAGACAACGGTGGAGGAAGGAGACAACGGTGGAGGAGGAAGGAGACAACGGTGGAGGAGGAAGGAGACAACGGTGGAGGAAGGAGACAACGGTGGAGGAGGAAGGAGACAACGGTGGAGGAGGAAGGAGACAACGGTGGAGGAAGGAGACAACGGTGGAGGAGGAAGGAGACAACGGTGGAGGAGGAAGGAGACAACGGTGGAGGAAGGAGACAACGGTGGAGGAGGAAGGAGACAACGGTGGAGGAGGAAGGAGACAACGGTGGAGGAGGAAGGAGACAACGGTGGAGGAAGGAGACAACGGTGGAGGAAGGAGACAACGGTGGAGGAGGAAGGAGACAACGGTGGAGGAAGGAGACAACGGTGGAGGAGGAAGGAGACAACGGTGGAGGAGGAAGGAGACAACGGTGGAGGAAGGAGACAACGGTGGAGGAGGAAGGAGACAACGGTGGAGGAGGAAGGAGACAACGGTGGAGGAGGAAGGAGACAACGGTGGAGGAAGGAGACAACGGTGGAGGAAGGAGACAACGGTGGAGGAAGGAGACAACGGTGGAGGAGGGAGGAGACGACGGTGGAGGAGGAAGGAGACAACGGTGGAGGAGGAAGGAGACAACGGTGGAGGAAGGAGACAACGGTGGAGGAAGGAGACAACGGTGGAGGAAGGAGACAACGGTGGAGGAGGAAGGAGACAACGGTGGAGGAGGAAGGAGACAACGGTGGAGGAAGGAGACAACGGTGGAGGAGGAAGGAGACAACGGTGGAGGAAGGAGACAACGGTGGAGGAAGGAGACAACGGTAGAGGAAGGAGACAACGGTGGAGGAAGGAGACAACGGTGGAGGAGGAAGGAGACAACGGTGGAGGAAGGAGACAACGGTGGAGGAGGAAGGAGACAACGGTGGAGGAGGAAGGAGACAACGGTGGAGGAAGGAGACAACGGTGGAGGAAGGAGACAACGGTGGAGGAAGGAGACAACGGTGGAGGAAGGAGACAACGGAGGAGGAAGGAGACAACGGTGGAGGAATACTGTACCTGGTGGAGCCTCTGCAGCCCTTGCATAAGTGGCGAGTTAGACAGAACTCTACAATGGGACGAGAGTGAACGGCGAATTGTGCCAAAGAAGTTTAAACAATGTGATTTGTTGACGGCGCCGTGAAAACGAAAGTTTCTTCTTGAGCGCGGTCAGGATCTGTCGCCTCCACGAGGACGGTCAATGTGAAGAAGAATGGCAAAGGCGCGTGGAGGGCGCTTAACGAGCAAGGTCGCTGGATGGATCCGGAGTGAGGGGAGATCTTAATCCAGGACTGGCAGAGGTGATCCGAGCCTGGCCTTGGAGCATGGACGGAACCCGAAGAGTGAGCTCCCAGACTGGCCTGTCCAGTGGGACACCAGTGAGGACGGCCCGGTATGGCTCTGGCCCAGGACAGGCTCGGTATGGCTCTCGCCCAGGACAGGCTTGGGTCGGGGCGATGCATCGGAAGGAACGAGGTCGAGCTGACCCATAGAAAGGTAAGGAACGAGTTAGAGCGCCGCCTCCCTTGGCGTCATGAACACAGCTGTATGTGATCTGGATGATTAAATAGTGTAGCCGCAGGAAGGGGCGTGGTCCTGCTCCGCAGGAAGGGGCGTGGTCCTGCTCCCGAACTTAAGATAACAAACTTCTCACCAGCACAATGACCTCCATCACAATGACCTCCTGCACAATGACCTCCAGCACAATGACCTCCAGCACAATGACCTCCAGCACAATGACCTCCAGCACAATGACCTCCTGCACAATGACCTCCATCACAATGACCTCCAGCACAATGACCTCCAGCACAATGACCTCCAGCACAATGACCTCCAGCACAATGACCTCCAGCACAATGGCCACCAGCACAATGACCTCCAGCACAATGACCTCCAGCACAATGACCTCCAGCACAATGACCTCCAGCACAATGACCACAGCACAATGACCTCCAGCACAATGACCTCCAGCACAATGACCTCCATCACAATGACCTCCTGCACAATGACCTCCAGCACAATGACCTCCAGCACAATGACCTCCAGCACAATGACCTCCAGCACAATGACCTCCAGCACAATGGCCACCAGCACAATGACCTCCAGCACAATGACCTCCAGCACAATGACCTCCAGCACAATGACCTCCAGCACAATGACCACAGCACAATGACCTCCAGCACAATGACCTCCAGCACAATGACCTTCAGCACAATGACCTCCAGCACAATGACCTCCAGCACAATGACCTCCAGCACAATGACCTCCAGCACAATGACCTCCATCACAATGACCTTCAGCACAATGACCTCCAGCACAATGACCTCCAGCACAATGACCTCCAGCACAATGACCTCCAGCACAATGGCCACCAGCACAATGACCTCCAGCACAATGACCTCCAGCACAATGACCTCCAGCACAATGACCTCCAGCACAATGACCTCCATCACAATGACCTCCAGCACAATGACCTCCAGCACAATGACCTCCAGCACAATGACCTCCAGCACAATGACCTCGGTTTTTTCAGGGTTAAGAAGCAGGTAGTTAAGTGTCCTCCAGGTTTTTATCTCCTTCACACGAGCTCTAAGTCTGTACTTGATCGCTCTGATCAGGTTCATGTATATACTGTATGTATTTATGTTTGTGTATATATATATATATATAGAGAGAGAGAGAGTAGAGTTGTCAGTTTGCTCGACCATATCCTGCAATGTCTTTACCTCTCACAGCAACAGAAATTACATAACACAAAATAACTTATTTAAAGTTGAGGAAGATAAATACATAATGAGAAAAAAAAATCCATATATATAAAATATAACTGAACAAAACTCTCACCTTGGTCCCTTTTTCAAGCTCGGGTCCTCTACCAGAGGCCCCTGGGAGCCAAATTAGAGTAGAATAGCGGTGTCAAAAATAGTCTGTATCGCCTCATCGTCATAAGGCGCTGGTACAGCTGGCAGCCCGGTGTAAACGCTCTCTCTTCTTTCTCACACTTATTGTGCTTTATCTCCTATATTTTGTAAATATAGTTAGTATATTTTTTCTATTTTACTGTACGATAGGGACACGCGCTGGAATAGTTTTTTAATTCAACTGTTTTTGACTTTTTTCGGCTGGATTTGAGCGTTTTTCGTTGCGTTCGTCGTGTTGTTGTGACGTGAGCTAGCTCCGAGCGAGCCCACCAGCCCCCCCCCCGCGCCCTCCGGCCGCGCTAAAGTACGGCGTGTCGTCGGTACACGTTTATATACACGTTTATATACACGTTTATATGAAAGAGGAACTTCACCAACGATCGGGACACGCACTGGAATCGCTTTAAATTAACTTGTTTTGACTTTATTCGGCTGGATTGAGTGTTTTCGTCGTGTCGTTGCGATGTGTCTTGGCTCTGAGTCCCCCGGCCCCGCCCCCCGGCTCCGGCCCCGCCCCCCGGCTCCGGCCCCGCCCCCCGGCCGGCGCCGTACCGCGTTTCCACAAAGGAGGAACTCATGAAACTGCGGAGAACAGTCGTCTTACCCGGAGATCGTCACGTTATCCCGTCGCAATACTGACCTAACCTAATACTGATGTGCAATTCTGTCGTATGTGCAATTACTGTTGGAATTCATGTGCAATCCATGTGCCGTTGTGACACATATTCATGTGCAATTACTGTCGGGATCACATGCAATGGTATTTATTTATTTATTTGTCTATGGGAGTTTTTATTTATTTATAGGAGATCTTCTACTGAAAGTGTTTTTCAGACTTCCTATAAGTGATCTGTTCTTCTGGATCTACCTCTGTATCTACCTGCGTTGCACCAATGAAATTTCCCCATGTGGGACAATAAAGGAATATCTTATCTTATCTTAATTTGTGTCCAGTATTTCTGCACTACAGGCCAGTCCCAAAACACATGGTACTGATCTGTCTCCCGGCAACCACAGTCTCTCCAGCATTCGGCCCCTCCCTGTGAATAATGTGCACTCTGACCCGGTGTTATGAATAACACCGGGTCACAACTAAATTCCCTCCAAACATGGACTTTGTGCTCCTCCATTGTGATGTACATATATGATGTGCATATACACATGGGGTCATAGGTCACACATGGGGTCATAGGTCACACATGGGGTCATAGGTCACACATGGGGACATAGGTCACACATGGGGACATAGGTCACACATGGGGTCATAGGTCACACATGGGACATAGGTCACACATGGGTCATAGGTCACACATGGGGTCATAGGTCAAACATGGGGACATAGGTCACACATGGGGTCATAGGTCACACATGGGGACATAGGTCACACATGGGGACATAGGTCACACATGAGGTCATAGGTCACACATGGGACATAGGTCACACATGGGGACATAGGTCACACATGGGGTCATAGGTCACACATGAGGTCATACGTCACACATGGGGTCACAGGTCACACATGAGGTTATAGGTCACACATGGGGACACAGGTCACATATGGGGACATAGGTCACACATGGGGTCATAGGTCACACATTGGGTCATAGGTCACACATGGGGACATAGGTCACACATTGGGTCATAGGTCACACATGGGACATAGGTCACACATGGGGTCATAGGTCACACATGGGGTCATAGGTCACACATGGGGTCATAGGTCACACATGGGTCATAGGTCACACATGGGGACATAGGTCACACATGGGGACATAGGTCACACATGGGGTCATAGGTCACACATGGGGACATAGGTCACACATGGGACATAGGTCACACATGCGGACATAGGTCACACATCGGGTCATAGGTCACACATGGGTCATAGGTCACACATGGGGTCATAGGTCACACATGGGGTCATAGGTCACACATGGGACATAGGTCACACATGGGGTCATAGGTCACACATGGGGTCATAGGTCACACATGGGGGCATAGGTCACACACGGGGTCATAGGTCACACATGGGGTCATAGGTCACACATGCGGACATAGGTCACAAATGGGGTCATAGGTCACACATGGGTCATAGGTCACACATGCGGACATAGGTCACAAATGGGGTCATAGGTCACACATGGGTCATAGGTCACACATGGGGACGTAGGTCACACATGGGGTCATAGGTCACACATGGGGACATAGGTCGCACATGGGGTCATAGGTCACACATGGGGACATAGGTCACACATGGGGTCAGAGGTCACACATGGGGTCATAGGTCACACATGGGGACATAGGTCACACAAGGGGTCATAGGTCACACATGGGACATAGGTCACACATGGGGTCATAGGTCACACATGGGGACATAAGTCACACATGGGGACATAGGTCACACATGGGGTCATAGGTCACACATGGGACATAGGTCACACATGGAGTCATAGGTCACACATGGGGTCATAGGTCACACATAGGGACATAGGTCACACATAGGGTCATAGGTCACACATTGGGTCATAGGTCACACATGGGACATAGGTCACACATGGGGACATAGGTCACACATGGGGTCATAGGTCACACATGGGACATAGGTCACACATGGGGACATACGTCACACATGGGGTCATAGGTCACACATGGGTCATAGGTCACACATGGGGACATAGGTCACACATGGGGTCATAGGTCACACATGGGGACATAGGTCACACATGGGGTCATAGGTCACATATTGGGACATAGGTCACACATGGGGTCATAGGTCACACACGGGTCATAGGTCACACACGGGACATAGACGTGATCGGCTCGGCCTGAACTCCAATAAAATGGAGGTTGTGAGAACGCCCGTCGCAACAGTGTCGACTAGTTCAAAAAAGAAGAAACTCTTAATCTTTGGCCTAGGCACATGAGACTTGGGACAGTGATAGAGCTACCTTTGACCTCTGACCTTTGAGGAGTAAAACGCACCTGGAGCATCGCTCTATGATAAACAGGAAGTCGGCCATGTTGAATCCAAGTGGCACCGCCACGCTTGACTTTCTTTTTTCAAAATCGTACTTGTCCTAGGTTTTTCGTCCAATCGAGCTCAAAACAACACCTTTTGTATCTAAAGACATTGAAATGTAATAAATATTTTAAAGAATGTTGATATTCTTTACAGTCTCTGCGTAACACGCCCTCAAAAAAGACTTAATTTCCTGTTTTTTCAAGGACAAGTCAGGCCTATTGGAAATGATCTGCTGAGCTCATATTTCACTCACCAATGTGTTTTTATGTCTGAGTGGAAATAAATACCATGTAACAAATTTACTCTATAGCGCCCCCTACTCGTTGTGTGAAAAACTCAACATTGTCTGATTTGTTTGAAACTCATGGATTATATTCTCCTCGAGACGCCATGAAAAAAGTGCATTGAAGATATTGTGTATTTCCACAATTGGCCAGCAGAGGCGCAATGAATGCCTTCACTTCCTCTTCCTCTTTTATTTTGATGGGACATTTCCTCTCGTGCCGCGTTAGAATTATTATTCTTTAGACTTTATTCTTTAGGCTTTATTCTTTAGGCTTTATTCTTTAGACTTTATTCTTTAGACTTAATTCTTTAGACTTAATTCTTTAGGCTTTATTATTTAGACTTAATTATTTTATTCTGGTGTATTTCTTGTGTGGATTAGAGTAATGTTGGCGGCCTTTGGGGTTCATCTCTCTCTATATTTCGATCAGTCCTATATTTTGCATTATTACATTGTTTACAGATCTACCAGTGTGTGTGAGATGGAGACGTCCAATGTTGGCTGAATATGTGGTTAAGATGGCCAATCAGATCCATGATATTATTATGGAAAGGGATGCCGCTTCCTGGGGGGGCGGGGCATACACGTTTATCGATGTAAACACATTTCCATTGATGGTTCCTTTGACCATTACAAATCTGCCGTCTTTGTCTTTGTGCTCAAAAGTCGGTTGAAACGTCTTTACCTCTCTCATCCCCAGTTCACGCTGTCCTGCCTGATAAAGCCTACGGGCCAATGTATTTCCAGAACCAAGCAGTGGGCGGTCACTGTTCTGCTCCATAGAGTCTGCGCAAGAGTGCAAGACTATGTCAATGAGAGGTTAGAGGACCTTTAGGCATGGCCCCCGTAAATCAAAGGCGATAACATGATCGAGTCGTCTGCCGTGTGCTGTTCATGAACCTCATACCTGTTGACCTTATTGATCACCGCCAACATTTTCCTCTTTTTGCCACGAATCCCCACTTCTGATGTAATGGCACTTCCAGTCGAGAGCGAACTCTGCTGGTTTAAGTGGAGAACGATTGAAAAGTCTTGCCCCTAAAACATGTTATAAAGTAAATTAATGTGTGTAAATCATCCAATGTTCATGTGACCAACAAGTCTACAATGCACTGATTCCCTGGGCTGCCCGAAAACGGCTTTTTAGTGCAGAACTTATTTTGTCTCGAGGTCGACTACAACCTTGGAGGATTACGTCGTGGACAGGCCCAGGCAGGCGGAATAAGGTGAATATTCTAAACCTGTAAATGCCGGTGTAAACAATAGCCCACACGGTTCGGTAACGGACCAATGTTTTCAGTCTTGAATGACCCCTGGGCTTGCACCACCCTCCCCCCACACCACTGCAAAAATATCTCTGTCCATTGTCACAACCATAAACAACCCCCTCACACTTCCTCCAGGCTCGCTCCAACAGGTGCCTGGCTGCCCGGACCCTCATACCCTTCTGGTGACTCCAAAACAAGTCAACTGTCACAAAAGAGACGCTGAGATTACCGACCGGCAGTGGAACATTTTTGGGACATTGTTTTCGGCTTTTCAAAGATTGGATTTGATTTGAGGCCAAAATAGGAGAAGATGTCATGAAAATCACATTTGGGGACAAAACAAATACAAAGTTTCATGTGAGGATGATTTTTTTTGTCACCGTATGTAGTTGGTTATGGCTGGCGATGGCTGGTAAGTTGTTTGACCTTTGGTTTAAAGTGTGTCTAATGACATTGCTGTTTGGTCAGAATAGTCTGAAATATGGCTGAAAATATCCTTGAGTCCATGAAAATACCTTCTCACGGAACACTTTGTCCTTAAAATTAGTTCTAGTAATTAGTAGTTCTGAGATTTTTAGGTTTAAACGTTTAACCATATTATAAATCAAAAATGAAAGCGGTTAAACATTATTTAATAGATATGAATACAGGGTTAGTTAAGGGGAGTCTCATTTGAGAAAATCATGTTTTTTTTAACTTTCCACTGTGAAGTGCTCATTTGCAGATAAAACCTCATGATAAGTTACATTCATGTGACATCATAACGTTCTATCGGCCAATAATGTGCAACACAGATGGAAAACAAAACAAACGACATTGTGTTATTAAGACGAGTGAAATGATCAGATTCAACATTTTTGAATTTTTTTGTTGATAATTGCAAATAACAATGTTTCCCATCATCTGAGATTATGACATTTTCAAATGTTCCAACGTGAACTCAACCTATTCTGAAAATCATATTCTTTCAATTATGAGGTTCGATCTACAAAACCTGCCAAACACACAAAAAAACAAACTTATTTTCCAGTGGTCAATTCATTTCAATCACACTACTATTATGGAGAATGCTGTACATTTAAAAGACAAATTTGAAACAGTCTGACAATATTTGACTTAAATTATTGACCATTACTTGTGTATGCTAAAAATACATGGTAATTTAGAACTTTCAGCAGTTAATATTACAGATTCAATCCAGATTAGTTATCAGATTAGACAATCCTCTTCAGTTACTATGCAAGCTAACAGCTAACTGCATTCTACTTGTGCAAAATGTATTAAAAGTCAAATAGATTGCCAAAATATTAATTCCAAAAAATCTGTCTTCTGTAGCAGAACAAGGATGCAATATAAATGAAATGTATACTGTGTTCTGATTGGTTCAGTCAGAATCAAAGGAATCTTAAACATTGAAACAGTTTTTGCTTATACAACCCTCAAAACCTCGATCAAATTTGGACGTGACCTAGGAACAAGAACATATGAACATGAACAAGAACATAAAGAACCTTATACTTCTAAAGGGAAAGCTTATTTTTCAATGAAAAACCAACAACATGCCTTTATTTGACTATTTTGGCTAAAAAGTTATGTTCTGGGGCTTGAAATGTGACTATGCGAATAACTGTGTAAATGTGTAGCATGATAGTGAGACGTCAGCTAGCACACAGACAGTTCTGATCCATGATGCCGTGTTAAGAGAGACTGAATCATCAGCTCATATATTGCCTCATCACCGCAATGCAATCGTTTCTGCTTTTAGAAAACAATTCATAGGCATGTGTGAGTTGTCTTGTGGGAATGTGAGCTAAAGGCATGACAGGGACAACTACAAGGGCGCTTTTTTGCGGTAGCGTGTGATGACTTGTATGGATGGGCAGCAGACTTGGGGTCGTCATCAATATTTAGTTGATAAAAGTGAAACCAAAACATGAACAAGCAAAGTTCAGACTCAAACCATGGTCTCCCATGTGAAGGGTGAACACCGATCTTACTGAGCTAAACTATCTTGCCTATAGAAACTGCTGGATGGATTGAATGGTCTCACTTCACTATTCATTACACAAACTAGTGCTCTGTGTTATTCAAATACTGCCCGTATTATTATTATTATCATTATTTGTTTTTTGTATAAAATACACAACACGACCAGAGAGCAATGTACAAACCAAAAAAACAAAAGTAGCACAGGACAAAAACAAAATGAAGGCACACGCATTTTTTTTTTTTCCTGCTGCCAAATGTACTCTCCAAAGATATCCATCGATTGTGTCCATGGCAGGAGCCCTAAGGCCAAAATACATAAGTCCAAAATCAAATGGAACAGCAATGTCAAATACAGCTGAATTCTATCCACTATTTCCAAGCAACTGGACAGGCCAAAAACACCTGGAAATTGTCTGTTTTACACCAACCACAGTTTCTCCAACAGATAGAATCTCCCTGTAAATAATAAGCACTTTGACATGAAAAAGCGTGTCCCACTTTTCACTGAGCTTGTCCTCTTTAGGAGCCTTGTCCTTGATGTACTTGTGGATCTTGAACGTTTCGTCCTGGATAGTGGCTAGTTACGGCTAGTGTACAGTCTCAGGGTGCTAGTGTACAGTCTCAGGGTGCTAGTGTACAGTCTCAGGGTGCTAGTGTACAGTCTCAGGGTGCTAGTGTCCAGTCTCAGGGTGTTAGTGTACAGTCTCAGGGTGCTAGTGTACAGTCTCATGGTGCTAGTGTACAGTTTCAGGGTGCTAGTGTACAGTCTCAGGGTGCTAGTGTACAGTCTCAGGGTACTAGTGTACAGTCTCAGGGTGCTAGTGTACAGTCTCAGGGTGCTAGTGTCCAGTCTCAGGGTGCTAGTGTACAGTCTCAGGGTGCTAGTGTCCAGTCTCAGGGTGCTAGTGTACAGTCTCAGGGTGCTAGTGTCCAGTCTCAGGGTGCTAGTGTACAGTCTCAGGGTGCTAGTGTCCAGTCTCAGGGTGCTAGTGTACAGTCTCAGGGTGCTAGTGTACAGTTTCAGGGTGCTAGTGTCCAGTCTCAGGGTGCTAGTGTACAGTCTCAGGGTGCTAGTGTACAGTCTCAGGGTGCTAGTGTACAGTCTCAGGGTGCTAGTGTACAGTCTCAGGGTGCTAGTGTCCAGTCTCAGGGTGCTAGTGTACAGTCTCAGGGTGCTAGTGTACAGTCTCAGGGTGCTAGTGTACAGTCTCAGGGTGCTAGTGTCCAGTCTCAGGGTGCTAGTGTACAGTCTCAGGGTGCTAGTGTACAGTTTCAGGGTGCTAGTGTCCAGTCTCAGGGTGCTAGTGTACAGTCTCAGGGTGCTAGTGTACAGTCTCAGGGTGCTAGTGTCCAGTCTCAGGGTGCTAGTGTCCAGTCTCAGGGTGCTAGTGTACAGTCTCAGGGTGCTAGTGTCCAGTCTCAGGGTGCTAGTGTACAGTCTCAGGGTGCTGGATTTGGGATGGAACCCTATTTTGCATCTTTACATCTGTGGTCTGTAGCTCCTCCTTTGTTCACCTGTGTATTCCTGCAGGGTCTGATCACTGGCAGGGCGTGGCTCAGTGAGGGGGTTCAGACCTCTGCAGAACAGCAGTGAGGGGGTTCAGACCTCTGCAGACAGTACAGATTGGTGTGTCGGGTTCTGCAGTCTTGAGCGACTGCTTTGTCAACCACGAGTTGGTGTTTGTTCATTTGTGCTGCCAGGTGCTCATGGAGTGTTGTGTTGAGTCATGGCAGAGCCCGGTTTTTCATACCTGAGACTCTTTAGGCTGGATAGGTCAACTACTAACTCTCCGGACTAAGTGTGGGTCCTTAGGCAAGACTGTTGGCGCTGCTGCCTACTTCATACAATGATGAGTGATAATGAATGAGATGTGGGCCCGAGAGGAGAGAGAAAGCCATAACATTTAAATACATTTATTTTTTACATAACATTTACAATTAATGAGAAAATCAAAATAAATCCAGGAAGAAACAATGTCACTAGAACCTTTGTTTATTTAGGACCATTGATACTGACAATAATGTAGTTAAGTGAATAGACTTATAGTACAATATAGTGTAACTTCCATCTAAGAAGTCAAAACATGTTCTACA